>NW_006383014.1:2427999-2432387 GCF_000327345.1 Myotis davidii | reverse complement strand
GATCAACCAAAGGACTTACATGCAGGCATAGAGGCCTAACCAATGGACATGGACAACGGGGGCAGGGGGGAGGGTGATGTGGGGACAGGGACACATATGTAATATCTTAATAAAAAATATATATAAAAAATAAATAAATAAAGGTTGGCCATTCATAGTCCCTTTGTTGTTAACATCTACCCTTTGGTCTCCCAGAGGTACACTTCCAGCAGTGAGGTCAAATTGTCTTTGTGTTTATAATTTGGTGGCAGCGAAACTGAAACGGGAATTCTTTCATTTATTTCATGTTGGTGACTTCTCAGGCTGGTATTACTTAGAGGAAAAGAACCCTAGCACGCATAAAATGTCTGTTTGTAAATCTCAGCTAGTTTCAAGGTGTTGAACATTAAAGTAGGTGAGGCTTTAAAATTCTTAAAGAGAAATCACAGTGAATAGCAGAATTCAAAACAACTCCTTTATTTGCATAAAACAATCTGAACTTTAACTCTCAGCCTTTCAAATCCAATATATTTTTCTTTTAACTTGTGCAGATGTCCATAGTTAATGTATCAACCAACAATGTCAAGTTGTTAAAAACTCACCCAATACCAGCATATTCTAACTACATCTGTTAAGTGTGTGCTTTCTTCTTATTAACATTTATGTTTCAATCTAAGATAGGCATATGTCTTTTACATATACAAGAATGTTTATATATATACATGTGCACATATATACCAGGTGGGGCAAAAGTAGGTTTACAGTTGGAAAACCATCTATTCTTATGTTATCATTTATTAATTATTGTATTATTTTCCATATAAACAAGTGTAAGCCTACTTTTGCCGTTATGTATATATTCTAGAGAAGCTAAAATATTTAAATATTTTTCAGTGAAAAATGGATGCAGTCCTAAAGTGTAAAGCTGACTTCATCCCAAATAAAATTAAACAGTCCCTCAGAAATGTCTCTCGTTTGCATTTGGGCTAAAACATTGTTTCTCTGAACTGTCTAGTTATCAAAATTGCCTGGAGAGTAATGTTTTAAAAACACATCACTGGGTTCACGCTCGGTCTTCTGCAGCGACTGGGGCAGGATAGGACTATGTCTGCTTTGGTCCATCTTGTATCCAGACTTCAACACAAGGTGCTCAGTAACCATTAGTTGAATGAATGAATCAGCATATCTGAAGATAGGGTTCAGGAAACTATATTTAGAAGTCTTTTCAGGTCATTCTGGTGACTAATCCCTTCTGAAAACACTGATCTTTAACTTAGACTTTTAAATCTAGACACCTTAGCCCTCATCTACCCACTTGTGTTAAAAATGAAAGAATGTGAAGTCTGAGAGAAATAACTTGTTTAGTTAAAAATAACTAATGTTTTTACTTTTAACAACATACTTTGGGGCAGTGGTCAGCAAACTCATTAGTCAACAGAGCCAAATATGAACAGTACAACGACTAAAATTTCTTTTGAGAGCCAAATTTTTTAAACTTAAACTATATAGGTAGGTACATTGTTATTAACTTAATTAGGGCACTCCTAAGGCTTAGGGAGAGCCACACTCAAGGGGCCAAAGAGCTGCATGTGGCTCCTGAGCCACTGTTTGCCAACCACTGCTTTAGGGCAAATGCTGAGAAACAATAGAAAGGGGGACTAAAGGAGAGAGTTTTTACCTTCAAGACCAGCCATTTTACAAGTTGGCCTTAAGGACTATGAGAGGTCAGCTCGTGGAGGCTGCAAGGCAATCTGAGGTCGAACTCACCTGCATACTCTCCTACTTAGACCCTTGTGAGGTTCCTATTTCAGGGACAATTAAGGAGACTTCTCTGCTTCCTCTCCCTCCCACAGGCTCTCATCCAATTATGTCAAATACTTGAAGAAAAATGCTTTCTTTTACTTGAAAGATCTGTATTGGCCTTCTCTTCCCTGGGAATTTCTGAAACAACTCTTATCTTCTCTGTGCAGCATAAATTAGGCAAATAGTAGTGAGGTTATTTTTTCTTCCAAAAAGTCTGTCAATAATATAAATTTCTCTTGCTAACATGATATTTTGTGCAAATACACCAAAAATGTGAATACCTAACCTTCTTCATTCTGCCTGCATAATAACATGATTAGAAAATATTTGTGGCTAGATAGTCATCAGAAAGTAAACATTTAGTCACCTAGCTGTTATTCACAAAACTAGTTCACTATGTTTAAATGGAATTTACTGCTGACCATGGTAATTCTTATCTCTCTTTAAAGGAGTTTTGTGGCCAATATCCTCAAGAATATTCAATAGCCCAATATGAAACTACTGGCAGAATTTCTTAAAGTATGGGCAAAGTATCTGCTAGAAAAGAATCTTCATATGTGGAGAGTGGCTACAGTGTTTGGACAGGTTCAAGCCTCAGACTGACTTGTGGCAAAGCCACATACAAGTCCCAGCTTGAAGGGCAGGCCCCTCCCAGCACAATTATGCCAAAAGGCTATGGTTGTAAGCTTGACCTTATAGTATGACCCTGCAGTCCTAGGGTAGCTAAGGGATGTGGGCTGCAGGGGGTGCAGCAAGTGCTGCCTAAACAAAGCTTGATAGACTTCAGAGAATGGCAACAACAGGAAAGAAGAAGATTTGAAATTCACAAGAATATTGTAAACATCCTGCCCTTGTTTTGCTTTGTGTGATCTGACTATAAAATAAAGCTTTGGCTTACAGGCTGTGTCACTGTGTCCTCATCCAGGCACAGTGATCCACCTGCTCCCAACTGTATTCTCTTGTTTGTCTTCTTTAATTCTTCACCACCCCTCCTCAAGCTCACTCCTGGCCATGCTGGACATGGTTCACTCATTCTTTTTTTAAAAATGATATATGTTGTCTCACAGACTATAAGTAATAATGACAACAAAATAATAATAGTAATTAGTATCAATAAAGAACTTATCATGTGGTAGTTATTTGCTAAGCATTATGCATATAATACTTCATTTATCTAAAAAATATGCTTAGCCAAATATGTGTGAATATTTGTGTGTATTTTCATATATACATAAATATGAGCATTTATATGGCATATCAATGTATATGATACATTAGATAGTATTTATTTACTTAAAAAATACAGAAAATTTCTGGGCACAAATTAAGACCTAGTTAATCCTTTTTATTGTAGCCATCACTGATGGTTGCCTACCCAAAAGCCACCCCCCTTGGTTCTTGCCAACAGAACCCTGGTTTTGTTCAGGCAGCCACATGCCTTGTCCCAGGGAATGAGTTATGATCTACCTAAACCAGTCATGGAAGTTTCATTCTCTTTTTTTACGAATAAAGCACGCACTTTATTCACCGGGTCGTGAGTACAACAGAGACGCGGGGGACAGAGCGGAGGGGCGAGTGCTGTTGCAACAGGAGCGAGGGGAAGGTCAGGGAAAGGTCGGAGCTGTAGGTGCAGCCCCGGCCGCTGGCCACCTCTGCAGACGAGCACGCGGCACCCGGAGTGCAGACGGACAGCCACTCACTTTCACGGGGGACACGACACATCTTTGACACAGCACTTCTTCCAAATGGTAGCTTCCTTAGCTCAGAAAGGGGGAGGGCGGGCGGGGAGAACAGCAGGCCTTCCAACACTCGAAAACAATCCCATCCACCCCACCGAAACGGAAAAGAACCGGAGAACTTAGATGCAGGACTGCCCGCAACTCACAGAGAACACACATTCTGCCAGGGGCTAGGGATAGGATTCAGTTCTTGCCTGGGGAATGAAAAATCAGGGAAGTTTGCTTAGGACTCTGGGGGGCTTTCTCTTCTCAGAAAATAAAGACATGCATCAGGAGAAAGCTCTTTTTGCTTCTGCACCTTTCCTTCCTGCTTAGGAACCTTTTATTTGAAAAAAAGGACTGCCTAGAGCTCTGTTAGCCACCTTGTGGATATAAGGTGTGATATTGCTGGCATACTGTGAATAGAAGGTGGTTTCTTGGTTATGTCACAAACTATAGAACCAACTCAGACACCACCTACCTTTGAACTTCATTTAAATTAACAATTGTCACTATTAGTGGGGGTTCTTGATAACTTGTAGGCAAAGCATTCTTGACTGATATAGTTACTTCAGGGGAATGGACTGAGGACACAGGAAGGTAGAAGAATGTCTTATTTTTCATTGTGTATCTTTCTGAACTGCTTTAATTTGTTTTTATCAAGTATGGCCAATACTTTCAAAATTTTAAAGTAACTAATTTGATTTTAAGTTGCATTTCTGAATAACTGGTATGTTCACTTGGGGAAAGCTAAGAGCCATCATGTTTCCAATAGCACTCCAACTCATTGGCCCATAATCTATACCTAGGTGCTCTTTCCATCTATATATATTAATCCTAATACATAAAAAGCCGGGGGCCGTCACGACTGAAACAATTGGACAGATG
>NW_006383014.1:2422348-2427915 GCF_000327345.1 Myotis davidii | reverse complement strand
GAGCAGTTAGGAACCAGTGGTCCAGGATTGTGGTCCTTAGGATCAGGCCTAAACTGGCATTTGGACATCCCCTGAGGGGTCCTGTATTAGAGAGGGTGCAGGCTGGGCTGAGGGGACCCCTCTCCCACGCACGAATTTCATGCACTGGACATCTAGTATATATACAACAACTTGGAATATTTGAGCTGTTAGACAGTTTTGAATTTTAACATCACGTTTTTCTTCTTTCCAGACTATTTGTGAGCATTGTGTACCTCCCCAACAAGGTAAGTATCAGATGAGTCTCCTTAGCATGCGTTTGTAGGGGCGGAGCTCAGTGTGCCTACTGAGATTTACTGCAGTCCCCAGTTTTGTTCTGAAGCAGACGGGTGGGAATGAGGAGTTGCGTCCACCAGCTGAGACTAACAGGGGTCAGTAGGTACTTCTACCAGGTGACTACATTGACCCGGAAGAAAGAAGGCTGAAGCGTCAGAGAGCACCAGCTAATGTGCTCACCAGAGTTTCTCCAGAAAAGGACCTTTTACCTTCACACAACCCAATTGATGCTGACATCCACTGAACAACAATCAGCCAATGAGAAAGGTCATATTCCTTGTTTGGGGTGCACTTGTGCAGGATTTCTGGAGCCGAGGCTTGCCGGGGAATCTATTCTTTCCTTCCCATTTCTCCTTCGAGCTCTAATGTCTCAGGCTTCTTGGCTCCCGAAGTGAGGGTACAGGAGTGAAGCCGAAGCTGGTACTTGTGACACCACTGCATGGAGAGATGACAAGCTACTGCACCATGAGGAGCTGACATCCCGTGCTCACCAGCGATGTTCAATTAGATGGACAGAGGGAAGAATCGGGATCAAGAGAATGAGACATAGGTCGGTCTGCGTACGTCCTCTACTCTGAACCTTCCCAAGTAGCAATCCTTGAATTCAGGGCCACATTTTCTTTCATTTTTTTAAAAAATATGTTTTTATTGATTTTGAGAAGAAAGGGAGAGGGAGAGACAGAAACATCAAGGATGAGAGAGAATAATTTATTGGCTGCCTCTTGCATGGCCCCCACTGGGGATGGAATCAAACCATGACCTCCTGGTTTATAGGTCAATGCTCAACCACTGAGCCAAGCCGATCGGGTGAGAACATTTTCTCCATGCATTTATAATGCCACCCTCTATACCTGTTTCATCACCAAGGCACTAAGTTTACTGAGAGATAGAAACAAACATTTGAACAAATGGAGAAATTTTAAAAAATCAATCATTTAATGACGAATGATGGAATGTCTCCATGAGATATTTCTTCTCCCAATTTTTTGCCCACTTGTACAAACAAACTTCAAGGGATTTAGATGAAATAGCTATGAATATATTTAGGGTATTTGATTTACTCATTTAGATACCGTCACCACTTAAAATTAAAAATCTAAAAGTATAGATTAACTTTTAAAATATTTATTTTTGTCAACACCGAAGGAAAAAGATTTAAACTCTTCCAGCACAGCTTCTAACATCAGTGTCTTTGTCATCTTTAAAACTAATGTTTGTCCTCTCACAAAAGCAGGCATGCACATGCTCTCTCTGCAGGGGATTTCACTTAAGAGGAAGAAGGTAACTGAGACCCTGGCGCTGGGCTCTGGGGAGAGATCAAGAGGCAGAAGCTGGTTCCCTAGCTCACAGGCCTCTGCGTGCAGAGTGCTGGGTAAGGCACTTCCTGCCATCAGCCCCGCTCGGTCGCACACACTCCAGTTGTCCCTTGTATGCTACATTTTGGTTGAGAGGCCATTTGAATGTCCCGGTTTTACCTAGTTCTAGCCAGGACTTTCTACGTTTACTTACAGAAGGTGCTATAACGTATTTATTCCTAGCCTCAGCCTTTACCCAGCCAGCTGAGTGTACATGACTTTGAGGCCTTTTCCTAATACAAAAAACTCCAGAATCCCCAAATATAAAGCAGCATTTCTTTTACCTTTAATACTACCAACCTTAGAGCACTCAGTAGAATAGCCTTTATGTTGCTACCATTATGTAATCACACTACATCAGTGGTTCTCAAGCAGCCAAGGTTGAGAACCACTGCACTACATCATCGATGCGTCTCTTTTAGCTAAAATAAATAAATAAATAAATAAAATGACAGTTTAGTGCCCAAGGCTCTATAGCCCATATATTTTCAGCTACTCTCTCCTCTTTTACAGGAGAAAGTGGGTTGTCATATGGTAACAGAGGGTATAATTTAGTAATGATGGGGTGAGATAATCTCTTTCCCCACCCAACATCCCAGCATGCTCCTCAAAATGTTGCTATTAAGTTGAATTGCACTATCAGGAGTTCAAAAAATTTCTTCTGCTCTGGTAATATGGGGTGTGACAAACAGCGTGGATTTGGGACTCAGTCATACCTGACCTAGATGCCACTCTGCCACCTCCCAGATTAGGTGTGACCTTCGGTGAGTTACTTAACCTTCCTAGATCTCAGGTTCCTCATCTGAAAATCAGAAATAATACTGACTTACCAGGGTTATTGTTTTTTCTGGAAAAGTAAATGAAAAATTCTGCTTATTTGTCCAACTTTCTTGCTCTCTGCAAATAAAAGCCAAGGAATGAGTTTTTGCTAAGTGGTAATGTCCGATCAATACAGATACATGTTCTTTCCCCTCTTGAAAAATGTTGCCTTTAATTAAAAACTATAATTGGATTTAAAGAAAGATATCCTCAAGTGTTGTGACCATATAAAATATCTATTTTCTTAGCATTTCTCTAAAAATGACAATCACTGCTCAGCCAGTGTGCATTAGTTGGCTGAGCATTTTCCCATGCACCAGGAGATCTCAGGTTCGATTCCTGGTCAGGGGCTATGCCCCCGGTTTCTGGCTTGATCCCCAGTAGGGGGCATGCAGGAGGCAGTCAATTGATGTTTCTCTCTCATTGATGTTTCTAGCTCTCTCTCCCTCTCCCATCTTCTCTCTGAAATCAATAAAAAGCATTTTAAAAAATAAATAAAAATCACTCAGGTACACACAAAAGTTTAATTTTAAAGGATTCAAAACAACAGTGACATGAAAAATAAATTTCAAAAAATATATAAATCACACATGCTTCAAACAAAATAAAAATAGACAAAATTAAAATTTTAGTTTTAATTATACCTGAAAAACAAACACAAATAATCCAAGTTTCAAAACCTTAAAAAATATTGGAACTATGTAGTCAAACAAATGATTTTTTTCCCTTGAATTTTAAAAATTAGAGTAAATATCCCTGGCCGGTGTGGCTCAGTTGGAGTTTGCAGGTTTGATTCCCGGTCAGGACACATACCTGTACCTATGTTGCGGGTTTGATCCAAGGGTTTGATTTCAGTCTGGGTGTGTATGGGAGGCAACCTATCGATGTTTCTCTCTCACATTGATGCCCTCTCTCTCTCTTTCAAATCAATAAAAAAAAAAAACAAACACATCCCCATGTGAGGATTAGAAAAAAAATTGACGTAAACATTCTAATATTTAAAAGTTTGCATATTCTACATTTTAATTTAAAATTTATTAAAAACAATTCAATATTTTATTAAAATGAGAATATTTTGCAATTCAACTATTCCACTGCCAGAGATAAATTCTAATCCTAAAAAGATGGCCCTCGGAGGTGAACGCAAAGCAGTTGATTACAATTCTTGACACCCCTGGCTCCAAAATCTAAACAGAGCAAGGACTTGGCTCAAAGCTTTTATCTTGTTTGGGGAGACAGTGGCAGAAAAAGCTGTCTGTCTAGAAAATTATTTTTATTATTATTCTTTTTATTAAGTGTATTGGGGTGACATTGGTTAATAAAATTATATAGGTTTCAAGCGTACAATTCTATGGTATAATACATCATCTGTATACTGTATTGTGTGTTCACTACCCAAAGTTAAGTCTTCCTTCTACTATCACCATTTATCCCTCCTTTACCATCTTTTACCTCCCTCAACCCCCTTTTCTATCTGGTGATCATCATACTGTTGTCTCTGTTTATTAATTTTGGGCTTTTTTTTTAATCCCTTCATGTTTTTTTACCCAGTCGTCTACCCCTTCTCCCCTCTGACAGCTGTCATTTAATTCTTTGTATTTATAAGTCTGTCTCTATTTTGTTTGTTAGTTTATTTTTTTCATCATATTCCACATATAAGTGAGATCCTATGTTACTTGTCTTTCTCTGGCTGCCTTATTCCACTTAACATAATACTCCCCAGGTACATCCATGCTGTCACATATATTTGGATATATACCCAGAAGTGAAATTGCTGGCTCATAAAGCAGTTCCATTTTTAATTTTTTTAGGAATTGCATGCTGTTTTCCAAGTGCCCACACCAGTCTGCATTCCCACCAACAGTGCATGAGGGTCCCCTTTCTCCACATTCTCTACAACACTTGTTGATTTACTGGTGATAGCCATTCTGACAGGTATAAACTGATATTTTATTGTGTTTTTATATATACCTATATATTTATTGATTTCAGAGAGGAAGGGGGAGGGAGAGAGAGACAGAAACATCAATGATGAGAAAGATTCACTAATTGGCTGCCTCCTGCATGCCTTCTGGGGACCAGCCTGCAATCCAGCATGTGCCCTCACTGGGAATCAAACTGTATCCTCCTGGTTCGTACTCAACCACTGAGCCACACAGCTGGGCTCATTGTGGTTTTAATTTGCATTTTACTGATGATTAGTGCTGGTGAGCATCTTTTCATATGTCTATTGGCCATTTGAATGTCCTCTTTGGAGAAGTGTCTATAAGTCTTTTGCACATTTTTTAATGGTTTATTTGTTGTTGTTTTTGGTATTGAATTATATTGTTATTATTAATTCCTTATCTGATGTATAATTGGAGAATATGTTATCCCATTCAGTGGATTGTCTTTTCATTTTATTGATGGTTTCCTTTAATGCGCAAAAACTTTTTAGTTTGATGTAGTGTCGTTTGTTTATTTTTTCTTTTGTTTTCCTTGCTTTAGGAGATATGTCAGAAAAAATACTGCTACGAGAAATGTTTGAGATTTTACTCCTTTGTCTTTTTCTAGGATTTTGATCATTTCAAGTCTAACATTTCAGTCTTTAATCCATTTTCAGTTTATTCTTATACTAGAGCAGTGATGGTGAAACTTTTGAGCTCGGTGTGTCAGCATTTTGAAAAACCCTAACTTTAAATCTGGTGCCATATAACATATAGAAATTTTTTGATATTTGCAACCATAGTAAAACAAAGACTTATATTTTTGATATTTATTTTATATATTTAAATGCCATTTATCAAAGAAAAATCAACCAAAAAAATGAGTTCGCGTGTCACCTCTGACACGAATGTCATATGTTTGCCATCACTGTACTAGAGGCCCAGTGCACAAAATTCGTGCATGGGTAGGGTCCCTAGGCCTGGCGGTGATCAGGGCTGATCGGGGTCTTCTGGCTGCTGGTAGGGGCCTTCCTTCCAGCTACTGGCTGGGGCCTTGCTTCATTCTACGGTCCCTCAGCCCGGCCTGTGCCCTCTCGCAGTCTGGGACCCCTCAGGAGATAACGACCTGCTGGCTTAGGTCCGCTCCCCGGTG
>NW_006383014.1:2414453-2422258 GCF_000327345.1 Myotis davidii | reverse complement strand
GCTAATTACCATGTTTCTCTTTTATTAGATAGGACTAGCGGCCCGGTGCACAAAAATTTGTGCACTCGGGGTTAGGGGGGTCCCTCAGCCTGGCCTATGCCTGTTCGCAGTCTGGAACCCCTTGGGAGATAACAACCTGCTGGCTTAGGCCTACTCCTGGGTGGCAGAGGGCAGGCCCAATCCCTAGGTGCAGCCCCTGGTCGGGCTCAGAGCAGGGCTGATTGGGGAGTTGGGGCACCGCCCCCTGTCATGCACAGAGCAGGGTGGATCCGGAGGTTGCGATGTCACCCTCAGTCATGCTCAGGGTAGGGCCAATTGGGGGGTTAGGGCACCGCCCCCTGTCACACGCAAGGCAGGGT
Source organism: Myotis davidii (assembly GCF_000327345.1). Classification (NCBI taxonomy): domain Eukaryota; kingdom Metazoa; phylum Chordata; class Mammalia; order Chiroptera; family Vespertilionidae; genus Myotis; species Myotis davidii. Next base: position 2,421,899 of record NW_006383014.1, on the reverse strand, counting down.
CGATGGGGAGTTTGCATTGCCACCCGCTGTCACGCAAAGAGTAGGGCCAATCAGGGGGTTTGGGCGCTGCCCCCTGTCATGCTGATCCCGATGCCGGGAGGCCTCGCTGCTCCACTGATCCAGGTGCTGGGAGGCATATTACCCTTTTACTATATAGGATAGAAGCCTGGTGCACGGGTGGGGGCCAGCTGGTTTGCCCTGAAGGTTGTCCTGGAGCAGGGTGGGGGTCTCCACTGGGGTGCCTGGCCAGCATGGATGAGGGGATGATGGCTGTTTGCAGCTGGTCACACACCCTTCAGGGTGGGGGTCCTCACTGGGGTGCCTGGCCAGTCTGGGTGAGGGGCTGAGGGCTGTTTTCAGGCTGGCGGGTGACTGAAGCTCCCAATCACTCCTTCTTTTTTTTTTTAAATTCTGGGCCAGCTTTAGCTCTGAGGCTTGGCTCCAGCTCTGAGGCCTCAGCTGCTGAACGCAGGTATCTGGTTTGTTTGGGTTCTATAATCTAAACACTGTTTCAACTCCAGCTCTGAGATCCCGGCTGGCTGAAAGCAGGTTTCTGGGGTTTTGTTTAGCTTCTATATTTGTAACAATGTTTCAAACTGCAAGCTCTGAGGCCGGCAAGGCAGGCAGGGAACGTTGGAGTCTTCCGTCACTGAAGCAAGAAAGCCTCCTGTTCGCTTTAAGCTGCCTGGCTTCCGGCTGCCATCTTGGCTGGCAGTTAATTTGCATATCGCCCTGATTTGCCAATGGGAAGGGTAGCGGAGGAATGGCTAATTACCATGTTTCTCTTTTATTAGATAGGACTAGTGACCAGTCGTGCAAAATCACGCAAGACCCGGACCCCTCATCCCTCCCTCCCCGGTGCTGTGGGACCTCCCCGAGTCCTGGAGCCCTGCCCTGCATAACCAGCATACCCCGGGATGGCCCCGAGTCCTGGAGTACTGCCCTGATGCCCTGCCTCTGGGCCGTGCTGAGTGGCCACTGGGCCCTGCTCCCACAGCATGCACACAGGGCTGTGGAAACCCTGGCAGAAGCCATGCGAAGCGGATGCCAGGGCCTCTGTGCCCCACTGCCTTGCCCCCGCTGTGTGTGCCGCCATCTTGTGATGGCATTATGGTGTTAGGGTCAATTTGCATATTACCTCTTTATTATATAGGGTATGTTGTAAGAAGGTGGTCTACTTTCTTTTCTTTTTTTTTGCATGCATCTGCCCAATTTTCCCAAAACAAGTTATTGAATAGACTATATTCCATAGTATGTTCTTGCCTCCTTTGTCAATATTAATTGACCATAAAGGGGAAGGTTTATTTCTGGACTCTATTCTGTTCCATTTATCTATATGTCTGTTTGTATGCCAGTGCCATGCTGTTTTGATTACTATAACCGTGTAATATAGTCTGATATCAGGTAGTGTGATTCCTCCAACATTGTTCCTCTTTATTAAGATTCCTGTGGCTATTTGGGTGTCTTTATTTTTTGGTTCCATATAAATTTTTAAAATATTTGTTCTAGTTTGTGACACAAACTATTGATATCTTGATAAGAATTGCATTGAGTCTATAGATTGTTTTGGATAGCATGGGCATTTTAATGATGTTAATTCTTCATATCCATGAACATGGTATATTCTTCCACTTATTTGTATCTTCTTCAATTTCTTTAGTGTCATAATTTTTCAAGTATAGTTTTTTATATCCTTGATTAAATTTATTCCTAGGTATTTTATTTTATATGCAATTGTAAATGGGATTATTTGCTTAGTTTCTGATAGTTCATTATTGGTGTATAAAAATGTAACTGCGATCTGGATATTTATTTTGTATCCTGTTACTAGCAGATCTCCTGTGCAAGGAAGGCACCACCAGTCAAGTTCATGGGAAAGTGGGGAGAAGGGCCTCCACACCAAAGGTACACAACAGTCACTAACACCCCTGCATCTTCTGGGAGCTCTATACCCTGGCCCAGGCAGCTGACTCCTCAGCAAGGTGTGAGCTCCACAGGGTGGGGTGACTGGGAGTCCAGAGGTTGTGGTTATTGCATTCCCCCAGGCCGATGCCATATGGAGGGAAGTGATCCACCCAAGAAAGATGGCATCTGCGATGTGGGAGAGGGACTCAACACAGGGATTCTGGTGGCTGTCGCTTCAGCAATCTGTCCACAGGTGCAAACGCCAGTCTTTCTTCACACAATTCTAGTCCACTCTGCCCTCCATCTGCTGGAGCTCAGGGTCAGTGAGTGTGAACAAGGTTTTGTGTGTTGGCCCTTTAAGAGGGCACCTGTGTCTCCAAAAGATTCCTGTTTTTTCTGATGGACAGAAGCTCTACTGCTTTTCACAGCCAGGTGTTATTTGGGTGCCTTTTCCTAGTTCAGGGGCTCTTGGATGGGGAGCCTGGATTGGGGTTGAGACCCCATGCTCTTCAGGGGGAGCATTTGCAGCTGAGATATCCCTTCAGAATCCCAGCAGCCTACGGTGGGAGTGGGGCCAGCCCTTTTCTCATCTCTGCCATTTTACCATTCTCAATGTGGTTTCTTCTGTAAGTCCTTGGCTATAAGACTCTGTTCAGCTAGTCTTCAGTTGGTTATTCAGGTTGTCTGTTCTACATTTTAGTTGCAATTCCATTTTGTTACTAGGAGGAGGTGAGTGTAGCACCCACCTTTCCACCACCATCTTCTGGATCCAGGACTGCTCTGATTTAGAAGCCAGTCACCCAGTTAGGTAAAGGGGTCAGAGAAAAAAAAAGTCAAATGCTACTCTCTGCTGACTTGCCTGAAATTTTTCATTCTGCCACAGTCAAGGGGCGTTTTGGTTTAAAATCATATATAGGTAATTATTTATTGCATGCACCTGAATTGAATATTCTCTGGTGAATGTATCACATTATGTTGATATTAGATACAAACTTTGTTGGTGTTTGCCCTAAAAATCTTTGGTGAATGTTCACATGTGTCACTAAAAGTTTTTCTTTCAATTTTTCAATTTCACTTCATTGGTGAAGAGTAATTTATGAGCTTAAACCTCACTGAGTGGAGAATAATTTACATATATATTGAATGTCTTTCCCCCCAACACACACACCTCTTTTAATGGCTTTCTCCAAAGTCTGTCTAATATTTGAACTTGTCCTTGGTATTCATTTAAAATATGCTGAAAATTCTCGGGCACTGAAGACCTGGGTTCAGATTTCTTCCCAGTTCTCTCTCTTTTTTGAAGAACACCCACTCCCTCGCCCAACTCAAGCATCAGCTGTGGGTCCTTCTTCCCATGATTATACCACATAAACCCAACCCTCCTTAATTAGAAAAGAGGTGGACAGCCCTAACTGGTTTGGCTCAGTGGATAGAGTGTCAGCCTGCAGACTAAAAGGTCCCAGGTTCGATTCCGGTCAAGGGCATGTACCTTGATTGCAGGCACATCCCCAGTAGGGGGTGTGCAGGAGGCAGCTGATTGATGTTTCTCTCTCATCGATGTTTCTAACTCTCTATCTCTCTCCCTCTCTGTAAAAAAAATCAATTAAATATATTTTTAAAAAGAACTTTAACAAAGAAAAGAGGTGGACACCTGATCCATAAACCAGGCCAATCTGATTATTTTTCTCTTGAGATTTTAACTGAGAGACATAGGTTATGGGTCAGGTGGTGGTGGTCCCTGGAGCTGCAAGGTCCTGTCAAATGAGAGACCATGACAGCCATTGATGGCCACGCATGTGAGAGCACACAGAGACAGCCAGTCCACACAGAGGGGTGGACAAGGCAAGGGAAACAGAAAACCATAGACAAGAGAACATGCAGCCCCAGAGAAAAGCTGCGTTGTTCCTGAAGAATTCAGTTCCCAGGTTAATTTCCCATGGGGCTTCACTGTCCTTCCTCTCTTAAATCTGATGAGGCGCTGCTGTATAATAAATCCTCTTGTACTCGAAGTATCCAGAGTGGGTTTCTGTTTCTTGCAACCAAATGAGCCATAAGACAGTGAAACCATTTTTTTTTTTTTTTTTTTAGAAATTCTATGTGTTTAATTCCATTCAAAGCAAGAGAGTATTTGATAATGTCATCTTTAAAATACTTCCACCCAAGATTTGTGGATTCATTCTTCTGAGACTACCGACATTTAAAACTGGATGTTAATTACAGTATTAGATTAGATATATATGGCCTTAGAGAAAGTCAAACCATCATATTTTGTAATTCAATTCCTTTGTAGAGAGTGAGCGGCAAAATTTATGACTCATTTAACATTCTCCCTATACTTTTCAATGTGAAGATGCTTCGTTTTCTTGATGAAGAACAATAGTAGCAGTTGAACGGCTTTCCCTTCTTCCTGGCATCAGTTAGCATTTACCATCTTCCCCAAGCAGTAGGCCTGTTCTTCTCATGGTGATTTTTCTCCTTCTAAACACTGCTAAACAAGCTCCACTGGCTTTCGCATTTTTGTTAAGCCTCAACTAATTTGGGACTCAGCAAAGGACAATTCTGCCATAAAGCCAATTCCTTTACTTTTTAACCTAAGGGGTAAGGGAAGAGTGAAATGAATTTGAGAGGATACAAAAATAGGGAAATGAAAAATATCTGGTAAAAACAAATAGTGCAGTGAAGGCGTGGGGAGGGTGCTGGAGCAGGGTGGAGGGGATCCATGGATGAAAAGGGGCGACATCTGTAACACACTGTCAACAATAATGATAAACTTAAAAATATAAAATATCTTAGAAAAAACAAACACAAGATGGGGTAAGTAGGTGAGTTCAGAACTCACCTGTGGGGAAAATAAGTGACTGCAAATGTCCGTAGAACCAAATGGAATAGCTTAAAATTTCCTCTGTGATCATTTGCCTTTTGTCAGCATCTCTATAGATAAGGTCTTTCCCAGCCAAGGTGTGTGCTGACTTACCAGTCACAGTTAGGATGCTTCCAAGCTTGACCTAGTGGATGCAGACCACTCTCTCTCCCTTGACCTCTCTGGTCAATGAACAATAGTAGAGCAAGATCAGTACATCTGATGGTGACAAATAGGCTGTGAAGCCACACTGCCTAGTTTTGGTTTCCAGCTCCACCACGTAATAACGCATGACCTTGCAAGTTACTTCACCTGTCTGTGCCTCAGTGTTCTATGTAAAATAGGATAATACTAGTACCTGCCTCATGAGAAGGATGTGAAAGTAATGAGGTCTGATGCATTATATGTGCTCCATCAAGTCAGCTGTGACTCTTAGGGTTGTGCTGTTAGTGTTGTTTGAGCAAGTCACCAGGCACAGGGCTTGGCAGTCTGAGGGTTAGTAGAAAGTTGAGTCATAATCTTCCCACAGAAAGTTTACCATTTCCACCAGATGACAGGGGGTTAGAACTAAGGGCCATGAAGTCAGGCTGGTACTTCCTACCAGCCTCGTGACCTTAGCCAAATGATTTACCTTCTCTAAGCCTTTGGTTTGCTTATCTAAAGGTGGGGATAGTAACGGCCTACCACATCAAGGTGCTCAACCTTAGTTATATATACAGTGCATAGCGGGATTCAGAACCAAAGGAATATGTATTGTCATTAAGTAAATGCTCTAAGAATTTTAAAGATGAGGAATGCGGCCTCAATTTCCCCAAAGTAACTGACAATATAGACAGAAACACAGAGTAAAGCAAACCCTGGTCCAGTTGCCCATGTTCTACACATCATCCTGGGTGAGGAAGGAGAAGAACCAACACATCTTTGTCTTCTTTTCGTTTGCTTGCTTTAAGCTTTTGTCTTTGTTGCTACCGTATGCGGCCTCAATTTCCCCAAAGTAACTGACAACAGTAGATAGAAACACAGAGTAAAGCAAACCCCGGTCCAGCTGCCCATGTTCTACACACCACCTTGGGCAAGGAAGAAGAACCAATACATTTTTGTCTTCTTTTTGTTTGCTTCCTTTAAGCTTTTGTCTTTAGTGCTACCAGTATTGTCTAGGTGTGGTTTTCTTTGTAGTCTTCTTGCTTGGGGCTCATGATGCTTTTTAAATTGGTGGCTTCATATTTTTCAAAACTTTTGGAAAATTCTCAGCCATTCTCTCTTTATAGCTTTATTCTGTCTCATTTTCTCAGTCATGATCTATCTCTTCTACACTTACATACATATTAGATCAGTGGTTCTCAACCTTCTGGCCCTTTAAATACAGTTCCTCATGTTGTGACCCAACCATAAAATTATTTTCGTTGCTACTTCATAACTGTAATGTTGCTACTGTTATGAATCGTAATGTAAATATCTGATATGCAGGAAGGTCTTAGGCGACCCCTGTGAAAGGGTCGTTCGACCGACCGCCAAAGGGGTCGTGACCCACAGGTTGAGAACCGCTGTATTAGATGTTTTCATCTGTCCCATGTGTGTCTTACACTCTTTTGTGTATTTTTCACATATTTTGCCTCTGCATGATTCAACCTAGATATATTATTCTGACTTATCTGATTCTTTTCAACTGTGTGTAATCTATTATTAAACCCAATCACTGGATTCTCAACATCAATTATGTTTTCAATTCTAGAAATTCCTTTTTGTTGTAATTTCCTATTCTCTGCTAAAATTCTCAATCTTGCCTTTTACTTTTTAAAATGTATTTACCATAATTTTTAAAAATGTTGTTGAATAACTTCAATGCCTATGAGCCTGCCTCCATTGTTCTCTGTTTTTCTTTCAGTTTCATCTTCTTAGGTGCTCGATGCATCTTAATTGATTGCCAGACTTTGATATAAAACATTCAGAGATAATTTGTGGCCATGAGCGATGTTATTTTCCTCCAGAGAGTGTTGGTTTTGCCTCTGGCAAGCAGCTGGGCTGGCGCAGGAGCAGACACAGATCCCCCACCATCAGGCCCTGGCATCTGTGAGGCTGGTGTGCATCCAGCAGGCTCTTCCTCCTGGGGTTTACTCCTTCAGAACCCCAGCTGGACACCTGGGGAGTCTACCGAGCCCCACCCTCCTTGGCACACTCTGGACTTTAGGTTTTCCTCCCTCACCTCACGCATCTGTTGAAAGCTGTGCTGAGGAACCACCTCTGTCTCCTCTGTTAGACTGGCAGTTGCCTGAAGAAGAAAAACAGGGCAACCTCAGGTTCACTTCTTTGGGTTCCCCTGTGTGTTCCCATCTGGAGCCCAGGAGCCCAGTTCCTTACCAGCTAGATAGCTTTTCTGGTTCTCACAGAGAGGGTTTGCTCAAAATATCCTCACCCATCATTGCCAGAAGCGGAACTCTCGCCCATGTTTCTGTTGTACAGCTGAGGACCTTACTTTTCAGATTTTAAGCAGCATGCAGATTTCTATACACATACGTGAAAGGCTGTAAAGCAAACTTAGAGCTGGAAAACGGGTTTTAAAGACATGAGCAGGTCAATGGGAAAGGTTTGAAACATCCCTAAGGGGGTCCAAATCTTTACCGCAGGTGGTAAGGCCAACATATTCTTTCATGTCATAAACCATATTATCAATACTTTGAGGA
>NW_006383014.1:2406975-2414287 GCF_000327345.1 Myotis davidii | reverse complement strand
CACTCAAGGGGCCAAAGAGCTGCATGTGTCTCTCGAGCCGCAGTTTGTCGACCACTGGGTTAGGGCATTTGAGGAATCTTTTGAGTGACCCTTCAGTTTCCTGGATGTTACTACAGTCCTTAGGAGCCTTTATTTCCGAACTTTTAGGTTTTCATCTTTTTTTTCCTAGCCCATCGTAGGATTACTCTTAATGAATGAAAAAGATTAATCCGTTACCCTTAAAAAGGCCATTGCAAGGTTTCAAGATGATGATAATCTGTTTTATGTTTTTTTAAGAAACCAAAACCAAATTACATGACTACAAGGGATAAAGCCACTTCAGTCACAGCTGGAAAGGTTGGCTAGGGCTTACCTGTCATATGGTACAAAACACCTAGCGTTATGCAATAGGTACCCACAGAATTACTTATTGAAAAAAGAAATCTCTCTTCTAGACGCTCAAGAAATTTGAGCCGATGGCACCCAGGACTGACTGGAGCGAGGAGACGGCTCCGCCCCGCCTTGGCAGGGAGCACTTGGCCCTGCTCCTAGGAACTAAACCTCGGTATCCAATCCAGCCAGGGGTTTCTTTTGACTTGGCCTGTGTCACTGTCATCTTTATGTCATTAAAAATCATAAACTCTTTATGTCTCCAGTCCAGGTGAATCCCTCCCTCTGTAGAAGCTTTAATTGGCTGTTCTGTTGGCAGAAATCATACCTGTTGTTGTTGAAAGACAGGAGCCTCTGCTTCCAGCCTCTATCACAGTAAGAGACAGGAAATCCCTCCGGCCAAAAAAAAAATTGTTCATAGGAATGTAGCAATGGTCCCGCATTCTTTCCTAGCTCAGATGTTGTAGAAAGAGATAGAGGTACAGACACTCCATAGCTTTATATTGAGACAGGCCAGAGCATGGGCTGCTATCTGTATCATAAATGTTGGAGTTATACCTTCTCCTAAGTTAGACTTATTTTTCCAAACTATTGCCATTAATGGAATGTTTTCTTCATTCCAGGCACAGTAATGATGGCATTATATTTTAACTCACTATATTTTCACAGCGACTCTTCAAGACACATGTTGGTTTTATATCGTTTTGTGAGATGATCAGTCAGATGTGGCCATAAGAGGAGACAGAGGACAGGCTCAGGAAGAAACAGTTTATTTCACTCACACGTCCTAGAGACAGAGGCACATACATCACGCAGGGCCACGGGGAGGACAACAGGGTGGGCGGAGGCAGAAGACAGATGGGGTGGGGTCGGGGACACTCCGTTTCCATGGGAAAGGCAAGACAGGGCAGGGTAAATAGTTTAGGATTGGCTACTTTGAATCATTTTTTGGCGTTCCCTAGTTGTCTGGTACCTGGCCCTGGGATGAGGAAGACAGAGGAATATTGTCTCTGAGATGCACAGGTCTGAGAGAAGAGGTATGGCCCTGGATTGGTTAATTTGCATATCAAAGTCTTGCCATAGGCTGGGTCCTTTGTTCTTTCAGGGTTGTGGTTCCCACTGATGGGTTGGCAGCACCAGGGTAGGGAGTCATTAGTCAGTGTAGGTGGCCCTGAGGTCAGCCTTGACCAGGAAGGAGAGAGAGATAGATATACTGATGTGAGAGAAAAACGTTGATTGGCTGCCTTCCCCCACTACATGCCCCAACCAGGATCAAACCAGCAACCTAAGAATGTGTCCTGATCAGAATCTACAACCTTTCAGTGTGTGGGATGATGCTCCAATTAACTGAGCCACACAGGCCAGGGCTGGGTTTGCTGCTTTTCTGGCCCCCTTTTTGCATTCCCCTGTAAGGGGGTCTACGGCATGGCAGGGGAGGAAGACCAAGGGAGGCTCGGAACAAATCACATGACCAGCAATATGCTTGGGGAGGAAAGGTCACCTTGGGGGTGAGGTCCTGGTTTTCCCAGTTTTGCCCATTGCTGGGCACCCAGGCCTTTCCACCCTGGTGACCTATCATCCTTGCTCTGATCTTGTCTGTCTAAATGCCTACGACAGAACGACCAGGACAAAGATGACATATGTATTTGTTATTGTATCACAACCAGAGGCCCAGCGTGTGAAATTGTGTGAAACCCAGACCCACTGCGTCGGCAGGACCCCAGACCCGTCATGTGCAAGTAGCTTGCTGCCATGAGTTGCCTCGCCTTGAGCCCCTTCCTGCTGCTGCTTGTGGGCCGGCGGGAGGGACTGAAAGATGCTCCATGCACCTCCTGGTGTCTGGTCGTTTGGTCGTTCCAGCATTACGGTGTTACAGCCACTGGCCTTTTATAATATAGATGCCTCAGATGATGAAACAAAGAGAAATTCAGGGCCAGTGAAAGCAGGGAGAGAACAAACAGGCTAACCCACCACCCTCAGGGTTAAAGTAACTCTTATGTAATATATATATATATTACATATTTATGTATATGTGTAATATATGTAAATTGTTGTCTTTAATTTTAAGTAAACCTGACTGACAAACAAAATTCAAATTATTGGGAAAAATAATGGCAAATGCATATATTTAAAAAATATACATTTTACTAGACTTTATATTTTAGAGAAATTTTAGGTTCGCAGGAAAATTGAGTTAAAGGGACAGAGGTTTCCTATATACTCCCTGTCCCCACTCATGCATAGCCTACCCCATTATCAGCATGCCCCATTATCAGCAGTACATTTTGTACAACCAATGAACCAACATGGACACATCATAATCACCTGAAGTCCATGGTTTACATTAGAGTTCACTCTTGGTGGTGTGCATTCTAAGTGTTCTGACAAATGTATAATAGCATGTAGCCATCATTACAGTATGATACAAAATAGTTCCACTGTCCTAACAATCCTCTGTTCTCTGCCCATTCATCCCTCTCTCATTAACCCCTGGTAACTACTCACCTTTTTACTGTTTCCATAGTTGTCTGATAGCCAACATTTTTCTCTTCTCTTTTGTTTTTAATATATATTTTTATTGATTTCGAAGAGGGAGAGGGAGAAAGATAGAAATATCAATAATGAGAGAGAATCATTGATCGGCTACACACCCCCTACCAGGGATCAAGCCTGAAACCCAGGCATGTGCCCTGACTGGGAATTGCACCATGATCTCCTGGTTCATAGGTCAAGGCTCAACCACTGAGCCACACCGACCAGGCTTGGCAGCCATTTTTTTAAAAGAAACTTAATGAAGTAAGTTTTCATTAAAAAAATATACGATGGACATAGACAACAGGTTGGTGAAGGCCTAGAGTGGGGTGGAAACTGGGTGAAGGGGGGCAATGAGGGAAAAAAGGAGGGATATCTGTTATACTCTCAACAATAAAGATAAAAAAATAGAAGACATTTTTTTCAAAGGAGACAATTTCCTGCCTTAAATTGTGTTAGAAAAACTACTTACTTTATGAGATCAAGACAGATACATCAGCCCTGGATGGCTTTCTCAGTGGTTAGAGCTTTGGCCCTTCGATTGAAGGGTTCGATTCCTGGTCAATGACTCGAACTCTGGTTGGGTGCATGTGGGAGGTAACCAGTGGATTTTTCTCTCTCACGTTGATTCTCTCTCTCTCTCTCTCTCTCTCCACTCCTCCCTCCCTTCCACTCTCTCTAAAGACCAATGGAAAAAACATCCTCCTCTGGTGAGGAAAAAAAAAAAGATCACTGTATCAGTTAACATATATAACAGTCTTCCCAAAAGTGCAGGAGCAGATCTTAAATTGAACTTTATCTTGTAACAAACTCTTACAGGTTCTAAGTTGAGTTCCAAGAGACTAACTTGACCCAAGGTTTATATTTGGGAAATCCAGAGGAGCTGATGGATATCACAACCCCTGTCTAGAACTGGCTTCCAAAAATATAATTTATTTTTAACACGGATTTTTATAAGCACTAAAGTTTTGCCTAAAGAACTGGTCTTCCATGTTGTTTGAGAGCACATCCATGTTTTAGAATACAGAAGAGTAGGTTGATATTTTATTATGAAAGGTGAAAAGCTTAACTAGCACTTCCCCCATATGGCAGTGGGATGCAAGAGTATTTTAGGCAACTTTGAATTTGCTCAAATACTTTAATAAAAGCACAAACTGAGATTAGTGATTCAAACACAGCATGTCGGAGCTGGTTTAGGCATGGAAAATGTTAATGCAAGTGTTGTAGTTGCCACCCGCAACATTGAAAAACCTTAATGGAGAAGCATTTCATTCCCAGCAGTAAAACTTTGCCTTGAGGATGGAGTCTCATAGGAGAGCACTGAGGAGATAGAGGGTGTGCATGTTTCTAACAAAGCCCATGAGCCAGACTAGGGACTTCATACAGTTATCTAATTTAAGTGGGTGAGCTATGTGTTAAGAATTCCCAATGAATAGATGGAGTTGCTGTTTGATGAAAATCATTGACTAAGTGAATTTTGGAGAATGATTTTCAAAGACAATGATTTTTTTTTTTAGTAGTGTCAATTATATGAAGCTTTCTCTCTGGTAGTAATGAAATACTAACTTATCTGGCTTCTTGAGACCAAGGCAAAGATAATACCAGGTATTCGATTATAAGTTTCCATTTTCCTCTTTTGCACATTGGAAAAATGCATTTTGCAAGTTCTCTTGCAGTTTAGTTGGAGCCCTGTAACTAGGCAGTGGAATGCCATAAATCCCAGGTCTAGTTGCCTTGCTCTCTCCTTCGTCCACGTGGCTATGTGAGTACTCCAAGCAGACACACCAAGCAGGGGTCCTCAAACTACGGCCAGCAGGCCACATGCGGCCCGTCAAAAACATTTATCTGGCCTGCTGGGTGTTTTTGCCGCCGCTGCCTGTCCTGCTTAGCAGGCGACTCATCCCGGGCCCGCAGTGCACATGTGTGGAATGTCTGAGGGACAGTGAACTGGCCCCCTGTTTAAAAAGTTTGAGAACCTCTGCACCAAAGCATGGAAGGAGCTCAAATCCCCAAATAGCTAACTGGTAACGGATCACAGGACAGCTATCCAACTGAAATTAAAATTTTCACTAATTAAAGGAATTTGTATTATGTTAAGCTAAAGGTATTGGGGGTGATACCACTCCTTGCATTGTAATACTAAAAATTTATTGTCAACCTAGAACAATCTTTCTATCTTTATGCATGAAAACTTCTTTAAACTTTGTATCAGAGCATTAATATTAAAATGGTTGAAAGGTAGGAGATTAAAATATTACTCTATTTTATAACTCTTGAAACTGCTTTCTAGTTTGTTGGTCAGCCATTAATGCCAATTTCAGTTCTTTAGGTGAAATTAAAATAGAACCAAAGTCCTATTAAATAAAGTCTCCCATTGTGTTTGGCAGAATCATTTGAAGATGAATGAGAAACACCAACAGCAATAGTTGTGCCTGAAGCTCACTGGTTGCTCATGTGTGCTACGTCATCTAATTGCATCAAATGTTATTTCTGGAATATTATTTTTAAAAGTAGTGATATGGGCATTCTCATCTCATTCCTGACATTAGTAACAATTCTCCCAGTGATCATATTATACATTATTTTGGCTTTAAATTTGAGATATACATCTTTTTATCTTATTAACAGGTGTTTTTTTTAAAAAGAAACTTAATGAAGTAACTTTTCATTTAAAATCAGGAATCAATAGTACTGATCATAGACTCTGCAGCAACCTATGTTTAAGAAAACATCCAGAACACTCAAGCTCACAAGACTATAATGGCTGCACTTGGCACCTGTTTACTCAGAAGAATATAGGACAGGGACCACAGTTTGCCGGCACAGGAGCATCAAGCGCTCCTCTTCAGTGGAACTTCTCACACAGCAGAACAGCTCAGGTGCAAGATGAGACACTACACAGGGGTGAGACTGCTCCAGTTCAACAACCTCACCCGCTCTGGACCAGCATCCTTGTGGCACCACCATAGGCAGTGGCCAAGGTCTCTGCATGGAAGAGCCACTGAGCTCAGGCTGGTCCAATGCTATGGTCTGCCACCAGGTGTGTTTGCTTCTCCTTGTCTACATGCAGTTTACCAACCAGGGGTCCATTTTTACTAGCAACACAGTTCACAAACCACCTTATCAGGTTGCCAGGGGAACAGAGCTAGAAAGTTAACATAGGTCACGTTCTCACATAGAAGGGGAAGGGGAAGGGGTGCTGTTAACCCTTTTCCCACACAGAAGTTTTCTGTCAACTTGATTGTAGGATTCTTCTACTATGTCCCTACACTGCACTTGCTGATCATTTATTTCGAACTTCTGCACTGATGTTCCTATTGGCGATGAGGTGTGTGTGTGTGTGTGTGTGTGTGTGTGTGTGTGTGTGTGTTGCACATATGAGAAGGCTTTTCCCACCCAGGTTTAGATAGCAATGGATTCTAAGGAATAATTGGTAAGCATTCCTATTTTTCATATTTTAGAAGAATTTAAATAGTTTTGAAATGATCTATTCTTTGGCGGGGTGATGTGCTCCAATTGTGGGATAACTATAACTGCTGTGTATAGGCTGGGAAGCTAGTAACTCTCAAGCTATTTTGTAAAATTATTACCTATGATCACGTGGAAGGCACAACATATATCTAGATAAAGAGAATACTGTTGCAAAAAATGAAAATGTTGGCTGCTCCTTGTTGCTTCTAGGAAGCTATCTTAAGAAATAGATGAGCTCAGGCAAGAACTGGCTGCTTTGCAAGCAGAAATGAAAGAAAATGAGAATGTCCAGAAACTGCCCCCTCTCCCCTTGGGATTGAGCATTAATTTAGATAAAGGGATCCAAGTGTTGTGGCAAGGATCAGAGTAAGGGAGTTGCCCTCCCAAACAACCCTGTTATCTCAGCTAGTCTCAAGGTGGCCTCCATTAAGATGAAAGAGTAAGGTAGCAAAGAAATAAAGCAGGCTTCAAAACTAGCACCAGAAGACTTTGCATTTGGTTCTCTGCACAAAAAACTGACTGGAAGCAATTAGATCAAAAGCCTATCAGGGTTTTAAGGATATCTTGTAGCCGCAGAAACCTTGAGTCTGGCCTGAAAACGCCTGTCTCTATTAGCTCCTTAAAGCAACATTCAGGACTTTACATTTATACCAGCAGAAAAAGAACTGGCGATGATATACAGCCCCCAAGGAAGGCAGATGTTCCAACAGTCACTTCTGATGTGGCTCTGCAAGATTAATGGTCAAGGCGTAGAAGCAGGGGTGACCTGACTATCTGACCACGGGCTTCCTCCACCGCCAGAGCAGGGAAACTCCATAATTCTTGCTTAGCTGGGAGTCAGAATTACTGTGAACAGCAGCTGTGTGTTCCTCATCCCTCTAGTAGCTGATAAGAGTTTTTAAAGCAGTAGTCCTATCCCTGGGCTACTGCATTGGGGACA
>NW_006383014.1:2403736-2406870 GCF_000327345.1 Myotis davidii | reverse complement strand
GGGACTTGCTTAATGGTTAGCAAGACAATAGCTAAGAAAACTTGATAGAGAAAACACATCTCTCACCCTCCTGGCCTGATACCTCCCCCACCCTCACTACATTCAGTCTCTGCTCAAGTGTCACTTCCCCAGGGGTGATCAAATCGCCCCGTCTAAAATCATACCCCATCATTTTTTATCACCTTCTCCTTCCTTTACCTTCTCTTTACACCTTGACCCTGTCATCGTCATACCTACCGTCCTGTCCCCCCACTGCCATGTCAACTCTTCCAGGGCATGGCCTTATCTTGCTCCCAGCTAAATCCCAGCGCCTAGAAGTGGCCAACGCATTGCAGGCTCTCAACAAATATTTGTGAGGAGGGGAAAAAGACTAAGTAATTAAGGGCTTCTAATCCCCAAGTGTTTGAAGTTGTGTTTGTTTGGTTTTATGTTGTTGCTTACCTGTATCATATTGTGACCAGTGATAGATAATTATTTGTGTGAGAGAAATAAAGATTACTACTTGCAAGGTGGCATTGCCTGGCATGAAACCTAACCAAAAGGTTGTCCTACTGGAAAAGTAGGAATATTGCTAAAAATTAATACATTTTTAAATTGATTTCAGGGAGGAAGAGAGGGAAGGAGAGAGAGAGAGGGAGAGAGAGAGAGATAGAGAGAGAGAGAGAGAGATCTCAATGATGAAAGAGAATCATTGATCACTGCCTCCTGCACAACCACCACTGGGGATGGAGCCCACAACCTGGGCATGTGCCCCGACCGGGAATGGAACCGTGACTTCCTGGTTCATAGGTCGATGCTAACCACTGAGCAACGCCAGCAGGGCAAAAAGCAAGTTGTTTTGATTTGGTTCTTGTTTGTTTTTAAGACAGATAGTGAAATGTCACTGCTTGGGAACTCCACCTCTTTTTTTTGGAATGATCACTGGTGGCCATAAGAGCTGCATATTAACCAGGTAGAACATGGAATTCCTTTAGGGTCTCCTCATTCCATGATTCAACAAAAACGGATATAATTAGCTACAGCTCACTCAAGGGAGAAGCTACAGTTCACCAGGCAGAATTCAACCCAACCTAATTCAACCTACACGGTACCCCTCAAAAACGTATTCATACATTGTTCTGATAGCTCAATGTTTCTTTCTTTTTAGATTTAACCCACTGGAAATAATAATTATTCAGAGTGTGCATACATTTTTTGGAATAACCTATATTTAATAGTTGCTGATTTTTAAGCCTTGTGTCAAGCACAAGGGATAGAGTGACAGCTACCCTTGCCCTCCTATTGGTTATATTCGTGTCTCAGGAGAAACTAGACTAGTAGAGAAGCAATTACAGCTGTGCATTAAGAGTTACTCCAGAAAATGCTTAGGGCTGTAGAAGCTCATACCACAGGAAGCTCAACCAAGCAAAGAATCACAGGGCTTCCCTGGTCAGTGTCAGCTAAGCTTGGACCCAAAGGATAAGTGGAGAGTGTCCAAATGAAGAAGGAAGATGGAGTGTTTTCTAGGCCCAAGAAAAGATAAGGACAAAGAGAAGAGGCACGCAGATGGGGCACTGCCCTTTTGTTCCAGAGTAGTCCTGTTTTCACCCACCACTGTTTTTCTTCTTCTTCTTCTATCTCCAGTGTTTAGCCAGTAGGTTAGCCTCTTCTCCCTAATCACCCACTCCTTTGCTGAGGCTTATTTGCAAATCCAACCCAGGAACCAGTAAACAAAGAAAATGGCTAAGGAGTAGCCACTGGAGCCTGGAACCGAGCCCACAGTACACTTACAAAAATTTGATTTTCTGCAAAAAAAAATATTTTGACTCCTACATTTTTGGACTGCATTAGAAAGATCTGAAATGGATGACACCAAGCTGTTTGCCTAAAATAATGTCCCAAGCCTGAATTGGCATGGATATTTCCTGAGATTAAAATAGAAACTTGTTTTGCTAACAGAAAACAACTTGGAAATCAGAGTCGTTTAAGTTGAAACCATTATTTTTCTTTTTCTCAAAGAAAGTTCCCTGTTTTTATACACACTAAGAGGTCAGGATAGTGAGGTCCCTCTGCCACAGAACTTTCCATTAAAAATTTGAAGTTGAGAAACCTCAAAGAGAAAATAAAGACGGGGAGAAAAGTTTGTAATGTAACAAACCCATTCAATAAATGTTTATGAACACTTACTATTCGCCAGGCACTGTTCTATGCACCCAGCAAAGAAACTTGTCCTTGCAGAGTTGGCATTCTAGCAGAAAGGAAACCTACAAAAAGAAGAAATAAACAAATTATGTAGGAAACTATGGGATTAGTGGTATGGGGGGTAGGGGAGAAACAAAGTAGAACAGGCAGGGGGCCTGAGGAGGGGGCAGGCTGCAACTTTAAATAGGGTGGTCAAGGTTGGTCTCCTCAAAGAGGTGACATTTGAGCAAAGACGGGAATGAAGTGAGAATGTGAGCCATGCAGACATCTGTGTCCAGAGAGAACTAACAGTTGGTCAAGGGCCCTAAGGCAGGGGCATGCCTGGAATGTTCTAGAAAGGCAAGGATTAGGAGAACAGAGATTGGGTTTGAGAGGGATGGGAGCTGGCAGATCACTGCCCTGGGAGTATTCATGGTAGGGATTGGACTGATGTGTCAAACGTGCAGTTTAGGACAATCATTGCGTGTTTGCATTTGAGCAGTCCTTTAGCACAATGCATTTTACTCTGCCACAGCGGAGCAGTGATTGATTAAAATGGTTTCTCAATGATCACTGCAGGACCAGGCACCACAAGACTGCCAAGTAGTAACCGCCTTCCTCTCTGGTGGGCACGTGGCCCCGGAGCGGCAGCCGTCGCTATCCTTCTAATGTGCTCAGTTGAGCTGGCAGAAGTAGAAAGTCTACACGTTTCTTCTTCAGAACCCGACTGGAGAGCCAAACCTTTCCTTCGGTTGGTTACAAAATAAAAAATATGCCTTTGCCAACTATGTGGGAAGAGCAGACCCCAGGAGTTTGCCTTTGCTAATCTGTCCAAGTCGTGTTGTGGTTTCACCAAAGGCCGACGGCGGTGCTCCGCTCCAGCCCCATAAACCTCTCTGCTCCCTCACCTCTCAGCCGTCGGGGGAAAGCTACTGCTCTCCGCCGCGGCCGCCACCTGCTGGGGCGGGACGCGC
>NW_006383014.1:2399931-2403244 GCF_000327345.1 Myotis davidii | reverse complement strand
AGGGCGCGCGGGTCGGCCGCTGGGAGGAGGGGACGCGCTGGACATCCCTTGGTCGGGGGTCTCTGGCTCTTGCTTTAGAAGGCTCTGCAGTGGGGGAACTTCCCAGTGGCCGGGGCCAAATCCCGGCTTGGAGCTGTCAGGGCCGCTCACATCAAGGATGGCGGTAAGGGAGCCACTGGCTTTCCAGGGGGGACCTGTTTGCCTTCCCACTTGGTTTTCTAGGACTCAAGGACTGAGGTGTGTGTGTGTGTGTGTGTGTGTGTGTGTCTCGGGAGGGCGTGCACGGTTACCCCACCTCCGTGCAGTTACACACCAGACTCGCCCGAGCGCAGATCATCGCTGCTGCTCGCGCAGAGAGAGAGAGAGAGAGAGAGAGAGAGCTTCACCGGGGCCGCATTGCTATCCAGCGGCTCTCGCTGGGCGACCCCCACCCGCCAATCAGCTCCCTGGGCTGCCCTGAAGACTGCCGCACCTGTTTTCCTTGCCATCTTGGAACCAATCAATTCCACGATTGATTGGCTTTCTTGTACCTGGAGGGGAACGGAAGGGAACCAGTGGAGCGCAACCGCTTGTTTACCACCTGGTCGGTGGAAAGAGAAAGTTCGGGGTTATTTTGTATTATGGGCTTGGGAGTTTGGGGGAAAAGGAGGGGGGAATAAAGGTAAAAGAAAAGGCTAATAAAAAAACACGGGCAGGGGCCAGAGTATTCTACTGTTTTAAAATCAGTTCTTTGCCCACATTCGGGTATGTTGTGCGTTTCTTGCAGACACATTCGTAACAAGAAGGGCATCCCATGAGTAAATTTAAGATGATAACGTAGTTTATAAAGATGTCTAAAACAGCCAGTGAAAATATTGATTCTCTTGGGGGGCTGGGGGGGGCATTTAAGTGTCCAAACAAGGAAACATTTCACCAAAGAAGGTGCCAAAGTGGAACCTGGGGGATAAGTCAGTATCCTGAAATTGAATACTTTCTTTAGTCCTTACTTAGGCTGGAGAGGAAGATAACATGAGTTGTTGATGCTGGAAAGTTTCACACCACAAAAACAGTTGAGATGTTAGCTGCCCTCTCAGCTCCCTTGGTTTTATTTAGGCTCCTTTTTCTAGTACATTTTTTTCCCCTGGGAACTTTTTCTGCCAAAGAGTCCTATCTCGTAAAGAATTCTGTTAGATTTTGTGGAAGCTTCCTTCCCTCCTTCTGCCCCTGCCCGCATTTCCTTTTATATAAGGCAGAGATTGTTTTCTTTACACTTTGACATGTCTTAATACTTTAAAGTTTATGGTGAATCAGTCAAAACCATGCGCCTCCCCCCCCCAACCACACACACGCACACACACACACACACACACACACACACATAGGTGTGGGTCTGTGAGGAATCTGTTTTATGTCAAGCTTCAGTAACCACCCTGAGAGTGGCAGCCTTGAGAAATCTTGGTTTTTAGCTGGTGCTATTTCCATTTAAGAAAGGATCTTCCCCTCACTCTCCCCCCTACTCTTGTGTGTTTTGTGTGTGTGTGTGTTTAACTGTCTGAAATTTGAAATTACTTCACTGCAGAACTATTTCCCTGAAGGTGTTTTAATCCTTAAATTCTGCAGGAATGAAGGAGTTCGTGTGGGTGTATGTGTGTGATATTTAATTATTTTCTAAAATAATGACAAAGGGGAAATTATTTTTAATTTCAAAAGTGTCTTTATTTATTTTGAATCTTTTTGTTTGATAGGTGGCCCAGGCAAATAGTGTCGTCCATTGGCCTGTGTCGTTATGGTGGGAGGATTGACTGCTGCTGGGGCTGGGCCCGCCAGTCCTGGGGACACTGTCAGCGTGAGTATCATCACCTGGGGACTTCAGCTCCCTAGGCGGGGGGCTCCACCCTCATTCCAGGCTTCACTCTGCACACCAGAGGCTCAAGCAGGGCTTGGCGGTATGGTTCTGACATGGGAGTTTCAGTTCCTGTCCCAGGCTCTGCCTCTTTCCAGCCTGAGCCATCTGTAAGGAGCCAGTTGTGTGACTCACCGGGTGCTCATTTCAGCATCTGTCCCCCGTCTCTCCTGCTTCGGTTTTCTGACCAGGCTCACTCTCTTCTTTGCTGCAGGCTCTGAGATGGGGGTAAGATAATGAGTCTAGACTGTATTTACACTAAATAAACTCAAGGTATAAAATCCTTACCATAGCTGTTGTGTAAAGAGGCCCCTTTTTTTGAAGTGAGGTTGTATTGACTGTTGACTGTGTTCTAAATGGACCACCCAGTATAATCAAATAATACCTCTGAAAAAGGCATCATTTTTAAGTTCTTTAAGTAATCATGTAATAAGTGTCAAGTCAAAACATTAATTTTTACCTTTTCCTTGATCACAAATGAGTATTTTTAAATATATTTTTATTGATTTCAGAGAGGAAGGGAAAAGGAGAGATAGATAGGAATATCATTGATCAGCTGCCTCCTGCACACCCCTTACTGGGGATGGAGCCCACAACCCAGGCAGGTGCTCTTAATTGAATCAAACTCAGGACCCTTCAGTCCACAGGCCGACACTCTGTCCACTGAGTCAAACCGGCTAGGGCACAAATGGATATTTTTATGGTAAAAATCAAAGCTACATCACAAAAGTTGGAAAAATTTGTTCCCAATATTTTATCTGGATTTCAAAATTGTATCTCACGCCCCTGCAAAAAAAACACAAACCCCCCCCCCACAAACAAACAAGCAAAAGAAACACCCCCCCACACACAAAGCACCCACAAATAAGTAAATTTCAGGAGCATCTTTAAAGTACTAGGTGGCAGGTCTGTTGAGATGATGGGGACAAAAGCGGGTTCTGTATATCCCAGTGTTTTACTGCTAATAAGAAAGGGCCTTAAAGGAATAGAGAAGGGTAGTTACGAAAGCTGGAGCTGGAAGGGGAGGAGCTTGCCTTAGAAACGTGTTGGTAATGTGAAGAGTAAATTTAAGTTCACTTTAAGCAAATTAAATTTACTCTAAGTAAATTAAAGTTAGGTATGCCCTTGGCGGTTTCAGTCTTTGAGAATTGCATGTGGTGTCTATCCTGAACTCTCTGAGGAGGGAGAGGGACAGTCACAGGATGACTCTCGAATCGCATGCGCAGGCTGACATCTCTGTTTAGGGGTGGAAAGGTAAACGGGACTAATGTTTGTCTACCTGCTCTCTGCAAGCCACTGGGCCAGACTTTTTGCACAGCTGGCCATTACATTCTATTATAAAGGGAGATGCTGGTAACTCCAGTTTCCAGTAAACAAAAGAACTAGGAAAGCTGTTGTGCATCCTCCCCTTGCTCCCCGCCCCCCCCGCCT
>NW_006383014.1:2392343-2399808 GCF_000327345.1 Myotis davidii | reverse complement strand
TACTCAACATTGTTTTTTGAGGGAAGATGGTCTTAAAGAAGAATGGTAGCTGGTGGAATAGCGTCTTCTGCCCGTTTCACCTCCTTTAGAAGTATTTGCACAGCTGGAGGCCACAGGTGTGGAATTTGAAGAGCAATCTGGCTTTGAAAATCAAAGGGGGAAGAGTGTACCTTTTTCTTGGCCCAACACAGGCACCTTTCCCAGATGAAAAATGAGTAGTTTCTTTGCAGGAATGGAGATAGTTTCCTCCTCCTTTGCTGCCTTAATTTGCAGGACGCTCCCAAAGGAAATGCTGAAGTGGTTTGGGGAGTGCACAGCCCCCCAGCCCCACCTGGGACTGGGCTGCGCTGGCAGGAGGCCCTGGGCACGGTGGAGTGACCCTCCCTGAAGGCAGAGTGCCAAGCAGTGGGCAGAGGCGGAGGAGGGCAGAGCACTCTGCCAGATGTGATAAAAGAATTCCGAGGAGAAAACTCTTCTGTCTCTTAGAGGTATTCCCCAGAAAGAACCCTGAGGAGCCATGCCATGTCTCTTGGCCATGTAGTTAAATTTCCCCTAGCCTGCGCCAGCTTGGTGATTCTGAAGTTGAATGAGCATAAAGTCCTTTCAAAATTTTAGTGGCATTACAAAATTTAAACCTGCTAAGAGTCACTTTTTGCGTAGTAGCTATCCCAGCAAATCCAGGGTGCTATTTTATTATTTTCCATGCCTTCATTTTGTTTCCAAAAGATTGAAAGTGGTCAAATATAATATTTGATAGTATTTATCTTTTCCTTCTTGCTATTCCTCAAGAATCTGAGAAAGCTGCAACATGGCATGAGTTTAAATATTGAAATGATAATGTTATAAAATCTGTAAGGTGTTGGAGCACAAACCACAGTTCCTCTTAATTTAGATTTGGTGAAAATTCAAGAGGCAGGATCATGAAGGGGAACATGGACTCTGGAGCATGACAGCCTGGGTTCCAATTACTTCTGCCTCTAATGAGCTGTGTGACCTTGAGCAAGTCATTCAGTCTCTCTGTGCTTTATTCTCCCCATCTCCAAAATGGGTCGGAATTAGTGTAGTACCTCATAGGTACACCTCTTAGATATAATCAGAACAAAGAGGCGTAAAAATGTTATTATCTGTAAAGCACTCACAACCTGCTGCTAGCACAGAATAAATACTATGGATGTGTTTGGTGAATTTAAAGAAATGTAAAGGAACATTGCCATTGAAACAGTGTTGTGGGATGGGACGTTCCCATGCTAGCCGATTCTTTGTTCTTGAGGTGTGATGTATGTATGTTGCATTTTTACTGCCAAAATAAAAAATGGTTCCAAGGTTCTCTGTTGCAATAAAATAAAAAGCCTTTAAATTACAAAGGGCCAGATGGATCTTTACCATTAATATTGGAGATGGTAAAGTGGTAAAAATGAGTTCAAAGATGGATGTTCCCTTGTGTGTGTGTTTTATTTTTCCAGAATCTCAGATGGTCCAAATGACTCTTGTCAGTTCAGAGAACCGGCTGTCTTTGTTTTGCTATAAACAGGTAGAGGAATGCAGGGGTGAGAGGTCAGCTCAAAGTGGGAAGAACTGCCCCCAAAGAAGCTTGTTAAGGACACGTGGAAAACTCTGATTAGTTTTTACAGCAAGTTTCTGTGAAATTTAAACCTTTGTCACTATATTTATTCAAGGACAATGCCTTGCTATTCCTCAATAGTTACATCTGGTAATGGGTTACCTATAAAAAGTCCAAAAAGCTTCTGGGAAATTAACATGAAACATGTTTTTGCCTTTCTGACCCTTAGATAATCTCAGCGTTCTTTCTCATACAAGCCCTTCCTCATCAGAGGTGCCCTGGTTCTCGTTTTTTTTTTTTTTTTTTTTCTGAATAATTCACTTTGGATTTTCCTTCAGATCAGCACAGCAAAAAAAAGGAAGCTATTGCCACCTTTACCCAGAACCTCCCGGTTTATCCTGGAGAAGCTGTGTCTGTAAGCTGGGGAGGCCATTCCCTCATACTGAATATTTATCAGATCTCGCGCCCTAGTGCAAGGGACCCCGTGGTCCTTGTTTACTTCACTTGGCTGAGCAACGTGAGATGTTCTAACTCCGTATTCATGGGGTCAAATATGTGTATTTCCACAAAACCTGCTGCATTTCATTTCCACTGACTTCCCCTTTTCATGGACTTGTATGGCGAGGCCAGGAGCACTGCAGGCACTAGCCTTCCTCAGTCTCCGCTCTTGGTCACTGTGGCCACAAAGCCACATTTAGCCAGAGTCCCATCCTTCCCTCTGGGACTGAGGAAGGAAGGATCAGAGATGCTTACCAGACAGTCATAGGAGCTGTCCTCCTGCTTCCTGCCCGTGCCACCAGCACTCCCTCCCAGCATTCCCGCCAGCTGGGAAAGCACGACCTATTCCAGAAATAGGCAGGTTCTGTTTTCATAGTTCTTTTAGAGGCCATACTCTTGCCTTCTTTCTGTGCTTTGCTTCTTTGTTTTGTATTCTTGACTCATAAGCAGATCTCTACGTAGTGAGAATTCAAAATTTGTTTTTTTCTATTTGCCTTGGGCTTTATTGACTATTGATGTGGCTGTTTGTTGTAAAGGGAAATTTTCTTAATAGGTTTATAACACTAACACACTGATGGTTACCTATTTACAGCACACAGTCCCCAATCACTCCCAAAACATGTTTCTTGCTCTATAATCGTTCTGTTCCTTAACTTTTCCATCATACTAATGGCACAATTCATCTGAATTATTTTAACAATTTCTTTACTCCTATCAAGTGAAGATCTCTGTAATGAAGATTTCTCAGGGTTTGTATGTTTTATTTTACTTTTAAAAAAGTCTTTATTGTTGAAAGTATTACATATGCCCCCTTGCCTCCCCTCCATTGATCTTTTCTAACTATATTTTATTTTACAAAGCTGCGTATGCCTTGGAAGCAATTCTTAAGTAAAAGCTCTAGACGAATGGGGACAGCTGAGTCCAGTCCTGGCTTTTATACCTGACTAGAGGCCCGATGCACGAAATTTGGGCAAGGCCCTCAGCCCTCGCAGCCCTCGCAGCCCCGGCTTTGTCTGGAAGGTCCTTCGGCTGTCCAGTCTAATTAGCATACTATGCTTTTATTATTATAGATTAGCTGTTCACATTTTTCAGCTGCAGTTTTCTTATTTTTCAAGCAGATTTCTATGACTCCATAATGTAGAAAAGAGTAAATAGGCTCTATTTCTAATCTAGATGGTTGTCTATTTACTTGTAAATTTGGGTGCATATGTGGCTTTGACAATAGTGATTCTGTTGAAAGTGCTTTACAGAGGAGCGAAGAAAAACTCAAAATACAACTAGTTCCACGCCTCAGTAAAGCTATTCAGTTTCTGAGTTCTTTGGCTGTCAGTGAGCAATTTGTGGTTTCTGAAGGAAGTTATGTGAATTGGGGTGGTTTTGCATCATTATTACTTAATACCAGACAAAATGCAGATGTTTTATATTTCTTTGGAGATTTTGGAAAGATATAACACCTAGCCCTGCCGGTGTGGCTCTTCTCTCATTGATGTTTCTTTCTAAAATCAATAAACACACACACACACACACACACACGTGTGTGTGTGTGTGTGTGTGTGTGTGTATATATATATATTTTAAAGATATAACACCTACACCTAGAGTTTGACTCTGCTGTAGTTGCTTTAAACCTCATTTCTTCTTCCTCTCTCTGAAGTTAATAAGGCTACAACTGTACAACTTTTGGATTCTTATCAATATTAGATAAACTTATAGGTTAGTAATGTATAGGTTAGTTCAAAATAAGGTCTGGGAGACAGTAACTCATTCGGAAGCTATTTTGGGGTTGTCATATAATTTCAGTTGGATGATCCATGTTACTGGCTAATGATTGTGGATTACTGGAAAGAATGATGAGTAAATTGTTGAATTCTTTCTGTATTTCAAATGAAAAAGTTATTAGTTTAAAGCAGATAATTTTGATTAAGAAGATGAAATGTTTAAATTTCATGTTTAATTCCTTACTTGTATCTGGGCTTAGTAACTTGGTCTTGTCAGTGGAACATAATTTATTTTTGTTTCCTACACTGGCGATTGATTTCCTACCCCAGTCACAAAATTATGTAGATTATGCCTTTGAGTATTTACATTTTGAACATTTCTTTAACATAATCAAGAGTAAATAAGAAATGTTGGAATCTGCTTTGAAGGCCATACATAGTGTTCCCCATCAAAGAAGTTATTTCTAGTGAATTGCTTTCCATTTGTAGTTGACAACTGAACTATGGCAACCTCCATTCAAGATGAATTAGCATTTTATAGATGAAGCTTTTAAAAAATACTTGTATTGATTTCAGAGAGGAGGGGAGAATGAGCGAGAGATAGAAACATCAATAATAGGAAAGGATCATTGATCGGCTGCCTCCTGCAATAGATGAAACTTTTTTATACCCGTACAATTATATGGACTCCAGGAGTAACTGGGAGTCTCAAGGTGGGTTGTGCTGCCCAGAGCAATGTTGAAGACAGTGAGAGGCCACCTTAATACAGCCAAGCAGCTTTGCTGCCTTAATGTTAATCAGCTTCCTCCTCTAGTTTTGGGGTAAGAATGCAGAACTTGCCTTCTCCCTTTTTAGGTAGGAATAAAAACAAGGCGGTGGACAATCGACTCCAGGAGTAACTGGGAGTCTCAAGGTGGGTTGTGCTGCCCAGAGCAATGTTGAAGACAGTGAGAGGCCACCTTAATGCAGCCAAGCAGCTTTGCTGCCTTAATGTTAATCAGCTTCCTCCTCTAGTTTTGGGGTAAGAATGCAGAACTTGCCTTCTCCCTTTTTAGATAGGAATAAAAACAAGGCAGTGGACAATCATATTACTACTAGAGGCCCAGTGCGCAAAATTCAAAATTCGTGCACTCAGGGGTTGGGGAGGAGGTGTCCCTCAGCCTGGATGGTGAGAGCATGCCAGCCAGGCTGAGGGACTCCACTGGTGCACGACTAGGGCCAGGGAGGGACGTGGGAGGCCTCTAGGGCATGTCCAGCCCACCTCGCTCAGTCTTGATCGGCAGGACCCCAGCAGCAAGCTAACCTACTGGTCAAAGTGTCTGCCCCCTAGTGGTCAGTATACATCATAGCGACTGGTCGACTCATCGACTGTCTGCCCCCTGGTGGTCAGTGCACATCATAGTGAGCAGTTGAGCAGCCTTAGCATATCGTTAGAATATTAAGCTTTGATTGGTTGAAGGGACAACCGGACACTTCGCATATTAGGCTTTTATTATATAGGATTTTCAGCACTAAACCTGAATCTCCAAATCCGTAAGAAGTGAAATTTTGGTGTGTGTGTGTTTTTTTTTTTCAGTTCAATTCAGTAATTCTTTTCCCCCAGTTTTATTGAAATATAATTGACATACAGCACTGTAGAAGTTTAAGGTGTACAACATAATGATTTGAATTATATATATATTGTGAAATGACTATAAATTAACATCCATCATCTCATATAGTAGATATAAAAGAAGAAATATATTTTTGTGATAAGAACTCAGGATATACTTTCTTAACGACTTTCACGTATAGCATACAACAGTGTTAAATATATTCATGTTGTAATTCTATCCCTAGTACTTATTTATCTTATAATTGTTTGTATCTTTTGGCTGCCTTCTTCCAATTGTTCCTCCCTGAACCTTACCCCTCTGGTAACAATGTGAAATTTTTTATTAAGAATTTTCAAACACCACTTTCTTTGAGAAGGTTATTTAAAAGCACCATGTACTTTGGGAAACTTCAAGTGGTCTTGGAATGCAAATTCCAAACTAAAGCAGTGCTGAAGAAGTTTGACCTTTGCAAACAGGTAGTTTTTGAACATGTGTAGTCTTGAAAGTTAAGGTTCACAGAAATTACTTTGTTCCTTCATTCTTTGCCCCCATTAGAACTGACCTTTATATAATACTATTTAGACCTACTAATTTCCTAAGATTGCTTCATAAAGTTCAGGTGGGCATATCATACCTTTATAGATTATAAATTTTAGTACTGCCCAAGCTGGGAGGTCAGGCCAGGTGAAGAGAAGTGCTCTAGTTGCTACAAATTCAGCTGCTTGGATTTGTCCATGAGCAGCTGTCATAGGCCCTAGCCAGTTTGGCTCAGTGGGTAAAGCATGGGCCTGTGGACTGAAGGGTCCCAGGTTCGATTCTGGTCAAGGGCATGTACTTTGGTTGCAGGCTCCCAGCCCTGGTCAGGGCCATGCGGGAGTCAACTAATCAATGTGTCTCTCTCACATCAGTGTTTCTCTCTGTCCCTCTCCCTTCCAGTCTTTCAAAAACCAATGGAAACATTCCACCCCAAAGCTAAGGAATATATATTCTTCTCAAGTGCACATGGGACATTTTCAAAGATAGACCACATATTAGGACACAGGCTAAGTCTCTACAAATTCAAGAAGATTGAAATCATCTCAAGCATCTTCTTATATCTAAATGGCATAAAATTAGATATCAACTACAATAAAAACAATAAAAAATAACAAAACACATGGAGGCTAAATAGCATGCTATTAAATAAACAATGAATGGGTTACCAAAGAGATCAAAGAAGAAACAAAAAACATCCTGGAAACAAATGAACATGTAAACACTACAATCCAAAATCTATGGGACACAATGAAAGCAGTCCTGAGAGGGAAGTTCATAGCTCTACAGGCCTACCTCAAAAAAAACAAGAAAAAATAGTAATAAGTTACCTAACCCAACAACTGAAAGAACTAGAAAGAGAGCAACAAGAAAAGCCCAGAGTAATGGAAGGAAATAATAAAGATCAGAGTGGAAATAAATGACATAGAGATAAGACAAAACAAAACAAAAACAAACAAAAAAACACACAATACAAAAGATCAATAGAACCAAGAGCTGGTTCTTTGAAAGGATAAATAAAAAATCAATGGAAAAAATATCCTCAAGTGAGGATTAAAAAACAAAACATAAACACCCACCATAGTATAATGCTGCTTGAAAGTGCACACACATATCTGCACTGGGACTAAGGAGGCATTTCTGGCCCCAGCAACAATACTGGGTTTTTCACTTGAAAACTTTTTGATAAGGTTTGAGAAATATTGGTACTATCTCTCCCTTCCCCCTCCCCTCTGCTTTTTCATTATAGCAGATGTAATGGACATCTGTAGAATTCATGTTCTATGCATTTTCCCCAATTTTTGTTTTTCAATTACAGATTACATTCTTAATTACTTTGTATTAGTTTCAGGTGTGCAGTAAGCTGGTTAAAAATTATATACTTTACAACGTGATCCCTTTGATATTTCAAGTACCCACCTTGCACCATACATAGTTATTAAAATATTGATTATGCTCCCTACGCTGTACTTTACATCCTGTGACTATTTTGTAATTACCAATTTGTACTTTTAAAAAAATTCTTCAGTGTTTAAAGTATTATATATGCCTTCTTTTCC
>NW_006383014.1:2390116-2391466 GCF_000327345.1 Myotis davidii | reverse complement strand
GTATGTTGATTTGTTGATGATAGCCATTCTGACAGGTGTGAGGTGTACCTCATTATTGTTTTGATTTGCATCTCTTGGATGATTAGTGACTTTGAGCATGTTTTCATATGTCTCTTGGGCTACAGTATGCCCACTTTCCAAAAGTGTCTATTTAGGTCCTTTGCCCATCTTTGATTGGATTGTTTATCTTCCCTTTGGTTAAGATGTATGAGTTCCCTCTAAATTCCAATTCGTACTTCTTAATTCTTTCCCCCTTTTCACTGAGTTGCCCAAACTCCCTCCTTCCTGGCAACCATCAATCTGTTCTCTGTATCTATGAGTCTGTTTCTATTTTGTTTGTTTATTTTGTTGCTTAGATTTCATATACAAGTGAAATCATATGGAATTTGTATTTTTCTGACTCACTTATTTCACTGCTCATAATATCCTCTAGGTCCGTAGTCGGCAAACTGCGGCTCGCGAGCCACATGCGGCTCTCTTTGGCCCCTTGAGTGTGGCTCTTCCTAAGCCTTAGACATGCAGGCGCGCATGTACGGTGCGCAGAAGAAGCCAGCCAGAGAAAGACAAATGTGACATGAACTCACTCATACTGGAATCTATTGAACAAAATAAACCAGTGAACAAAATAGTGCAGAGACATGGATGCACAGAACAGAGTGACAGATCTCCGAATGGACGTGGGTGGGGCAGACTGGATATGGCCAAATAATATTCCATTGCTTATACAGTGGGGCCTTGACTTACAAGTTTAATTCGTTCTGAGACCGAGCTCATTAAGAAGCTCGTTAACTCAAATTACTCTATCAACTCAATGTAAAAAATCGGCCGAGAGACAGCTGGTATCTCAAAAAACTCGTTAGTCGTGACACTCGTAAGTCAAGGCCCCACTGTATGTACCATAACTTTTTTATCTACTTGTCTATTGATATATGCATTATGGGTCAGTTGAATCAACTGCATGCTTTAAAGTGATAATTCAGTGATGGTGAATGATTCCACGCAGCATCTTCAGTGAATAGTGGAAGAGACTCATCACAGGGCTGGGCTATCATCATGGGGGAGACAAAAGGGAAGGAGAGAAAGGTCCTGATGACCTAGTTTTTATTACTCCCCCCTTCTCCCACACCACCACACACAGATACCTTTGCCCCCTTTCTACCACTTTTGTGCAGGCTTTTAAATTTTCCCATCAATCTTTTATAATAAAATATATATCTAATCTAATAAAAGAGAAACATGGTAATTGGCGTATGACTGCTACCCTTTCCATTGGCTAATCAGTGAGATATGCAAATTAACTGACAGCCAAGATGGCGGCCGGCAGCCAGGCAGCTTGAAACTAACATGAGG
>NW_006383014.1:2382562-2388929 GCF_000327345.1 Myotis davidii | reverse complement strand
GGGTCCCAGACTGCGAGAGGGCACAGGCCAGGCTGAGGGACCCCCCCTTCCCCCCGAGTGCAAAAATTTTTGTGCACCGGGCCTCTAGTTTATTTTATAAGAGAAAATGCATTCATATCCTCAAATGCTCCTCCTCAAAGCAATGGCTATTACCAATTTTTGTGTACCTTTTAGAAATATTTTACATACTATGGGCAAATTCCTATAATTCTTTCCCCCCACTTCTTCTATACAAATGAAACCATACTGTATATACACCATTCTGTACCTTGCTTATTTCTTCTAACTATACATTTTGAAAGGCTTTCTTTATCACGGGCAAAAGAGCCTTTTTTTGGAATCATTGTATCTCTATACCCTAATTTATTAACCAACATCTTATTAATGGACATTTATGTTGATTCTACTCTTTCACTAATACAAAAAAATCTAAAATAAGCAACTTTGAACATACATAGAAAAAATATTGTTTTGCGTGTGTTCTAGTATTTCTGTGAGATCACTTTTTCTGTGTGGTCAAATGGCATACACTGTTAACTTTAGCCAGTTGGCCAATGGTTTCTTTCCTGGTAGTAAGTAGTTAAGGGGAAACACTGGATTGCAGTACTGACATAGGCTCTGGCAGTCCTATATCTAGACTCTTAATTTGTTGCTTGATTCTAGTTTCCCCCGCCAAACCTCTCTGACAAGTTAGTGAAGGACCCTCTACCCCCACTTTTCATTTGTGTTCTCTTGGACTAGAGTCAACTGGCTGATATTGGGAGGATGGGGTGAGGTTTGTCCATTTGCCAGGATTTCCACCTGGCTTCTTGCCTATCGGTTTTCTATTTTTTATGGATGTGAGTTTCTTTTTGCTTTTAAGAAAGACTCACAAATTCTTTTCAGAGTTGCTTAATTCATTGACTTTTTATTCTCTTTATAAGCCACCCATAATTTGTATGCCTATGTAAATACCAGTAAGTGTTTGCTTTTTTTACTAGACCTCTGATCCATTAGGGAGGGTTGTATAGAATTTTGATATCCAAATAAAGTTTTTTGGAGGATACCTATTAGGATAAAAAGATTTTCAGGAAATAGGAATATATTTTTGTACTAAAAGATTTTTAAAAAGTGACTTTAAAACTGTAGGGCCATACCTTTCTCATTAGTTATTCTAATCCTTACCACAATTATATACTTAAATTGTCTAATGAAAACAAAATAAGAAATGCCTGCATAAGTAAAAAATTAAAAAAGACTCAGGTTGAGAGAGAGAAAAGTCTTTCTGACTTCCCAATATTTCTGACATCTAGATCCAATCCTCATGAATTATTTCCTATTGATCTTTACAGAGATGTCTAAGCATTTTCAAAATTTTCCTTGTTCATAAAGTAATAGCACAGAGTAAGAACTGTTCTGTATCTTCTTTTTTTATAATACTAGAGGTCGATACATGAAATTCGTGCAAGTGTAGGCCCTCATGTCCCTGTGGCCTCCCCCGCTCCCCAACTGGTTGTTCCAGAAGGTTGTTCTGCCGTCCAGTCTAATTAGCATATTAGCTCTTTAATATATAGGATTACATTTTGGAGACCATTTCTTATCACTACATGTAAATCTCACTTATTCTTTGAAATGGCTGCACAGTATACCATAATATTAAAATCCCCTATTTATGCACATTTAGGTGGTTTTCAGTATTTTGTTTTTATGAAATATGCTGCAATGAATATCTCTGCAGATTCATCCTCATTGTTCTATACATTTAGATGTGGGAAGTTTCTAGAGACATCCTATTTTTATGTAAATACAGTAACTAAAGAGCTCATTTTATTTGTATAAATTTTATTATATAAAATATGTAACTTAAAGGAGATTAAATATGGATAATGTTACAAAGTGGAAACCTTCTGTTCAGTCATTTTCTATTTTTGATTTCTTACGAAATACCTCAAAAGATAAGTAGAATTGATTTCTTTGCATTTGTTTATGTTCTACCTTGTGTGGGGAAGGATGTGCTGTGTCTTCCAGGAAAGCATACAATAAACTAGGAATATAGAATTAACAAGGTCAAGGGGGCAAAAAAAGAAAGAACAGAGTAAAAGGTAAGATGTTGAGAAAAGAATTATTAAAATGCAGGTAGATAAGCCATAGGACCCTAAATATGTCTTGTCATTTGGCTCTTCACTTCTGGTAGCTAAAGGAAAAAGGGAAGTGTTATTGCTCATATAATTCATGTTGTTTGTAGCTATGAAGCAAACTATTTATTTGGGGAAGGTAAGGCTTTTCCCACAGATAGTTCTGGAGGAAACCTTTCATGTTGTCCTTTGCAGAGTGGGAGTGGATGATGGGAGTGGAAGGGGACAGTGACATTTCTACCATGAAGCCAGTTTTGGTTTCTAAAGCTGTTTCATAGAACATCTCCAATGCTAAGTGAGGCCCTTACTCTAGAACATGGGAGGCTATTCTATATGCCATTTAAGAAGGTACTATCTATGCACTTAGCTTTCTAAACTATGATTTCTACTAATGTTTAACAAAAGTATGGATTTCACTTTCGGAAGAAGAATAAAACTCATTATTGATAATATTATCTGCTCAACCAAAAACCATGATTGATTGGTGGCAGTGGGTGGTGTTTGAATTAGTCACTCTACATTATCCTAATTAAATAAACGGGTGTACTGGCATGGAGCTTTCATTGATTTATTCCTGCCAGGCGATCATTGGGTTGCATACCTTGACATCTCTCCCATCCTTCAGTTTTGCAATGAGATTGTTTTTAGGGTTGAGTCCCATACTGGCTTAGAGTCTGCACGCATTTACAATGGCCTGACCTTTGAGTAAGAGGATGAATCCTCAAATGGTGATTCCTTGGTGTGATGTAGTATCTTTTATCCACAGATCCCCAGAGGCCTTCCTTCAATGGTTTCTATTAACACTCTCAGTTTAATGTCCTCTAGGCCAGTGGTCGGCAAACTCATTAGTCAACAGAGCCAAATATCAACAGTACAACGATTGAAATTTCTTTTGAGAGCCAAATTTTTTAAACTTAAACTATATAGGTAGGTACATTGTTATTAACTTAATTAGGGTACTCCTAAGGCTTAGGAAGAGCCACACTCAAGGGGCCAAAGAGCCGCATGTGGCTCGCGAGCCGCAGTTTGCCCACCACGGCCCTAGGAGATCAGCACCAACCAAGAATCTACCCTGTCCAAGCTCTCACACTTTATTAACTTGGAGGGGAAGTGAGGATTTTTACATAGGCAGGGCCAAGGTCTTTCACTTCATAGGAACCAATAAGTGATGAGTTCTCAAAGATGAAGCCAAGATAATTTGGCTTGAAAATTTTTCAGAAAATTTCGAAGTGACTACACCCATAGAAAAATACTGAGAGCACAGGCCTGATGTAATTGGCAGTGCATCCCTGGGAATCTACCAGAGCAAATCATTGCAAAACATACGCCTATTTACTAAAAAACTGGTGTGTTACAAGACATAGTTTTGTTAAGTAATATCAAATATAAAGAAATTCTCCACTTGAGTACACTAAAGCTTTTTTTAGAGTTTTTCTGATTTCATCACTTCCTTACTACTAGCGCATAATTAAAGAGAGCGTTCTGGTCATAATAGAATTCCGAATAAAATTCCTAATAAAGCCAGCATACAGGAGTACACTAAAACCTACATATGATAAAGTATTATTATGTATTAGTATGTGTTATAAAGTAGTAACAGATATCTATATGTTTATTCAATATTCTTTCTTAGATTCTCAAGAGTTTTAGTTTTTAGTCTGATGAGACACTGTAAAGTCAACTTGTTACTTTTAACTCTCATGGAAGGAAAAGATAGAAGTACTCCAAATGGTTTCTTAGCTTGAGAATTTAGTAGTTGATTTTTTTTGGGGGGGGGGGGCACAGTCCTCCCCCCCCTTATATGTAATTAGAAGTCCTCATTTCCTGTCGGACATTAACTAAAGGCTGGAGACAGCCTTGGTGGGTACTAGATGTCAGTGGAGAGTCAGTTTGCAATTAAGGATTTGCCATGGGTGATTTGCATGTGGATAATCTTAGACTCAACTAAATTTTAAAACTGAACACTTGATTTAGTCAATATCTTTTTCACCATTCTGTATATCAGCAGTTTTCAACTGTTGTGCCTCAAGAATTTTTAAAACATGCATACCTGACTATTTAGTCAGGGGCACTGACCTCTTTTCCCTAAGATTCCCAAATAAATAATAAAAAAAAATGACAATACCAATACAACAATAGCCATCCAGTGTGAATGAATCAAAATTATACCTACTTTTTTTTGTCAGGTTGCTAAAAAGTACAATATATTTTTTGGAGTGCCTCAGAATTTTAGTAATTAGTTTGTGTGTGCTGTGAGATGAAAAAGGCTGAAAATCGCTGCTGTAGATTAATTATATAAATTCTTCAAACTGAGATTGTTTTCCTATTATAACATTACATCACAAAATTAGGGTTGCCTTTTGAAGATACTGACTTATGAACTTTCAGGAAAGATGTCATCACAGTTTAAATTTGTGCTAATATACACAAAGGAAGAAACCATTAAGAATTTCTGGATTTAGGTTTACTTTGCCAAAAACAATGTTGTTTTTCAAAATCTTTAGCCTTGTTTTTATAAATCAGAGTTCTCAAACTCAATTTCTATGAAAGACCCCTAAATGGTCAAAGGTGTGTGTTGCTAAGTTTTCAGAAACTTACTTCATGGATAGACTTTTCAAATATAAGCTTTCTGCCACCCAAAATATTATTTTAAAGTTCAGTACCTTCTATTTTTCTTTAGTATTAAGATTTTGTAGGTACTTGGTAATTATCTGCCGTATGCATGCATTCCAACAAATAGCAAATAATAGAAAAATAAATTGCAACTCATGCTTAGTTGTATTTTTTAATGTATGTGGGTATTTAGAGTTGATTTTATATTACATACACTTACTGTGGTAATAGTTTTAACTAGGTAATGGTTCAAGGTCCTTTGACCCTTGAATTGAATTTTTAAATCATTGATGAATTAAAAGATTTATTGTATCTTGGTGTCTAAATATGACCAAGAATTAAGACATTTCAATTTTCTAAATAAGACAGAATTGTTTTTAAAATAATTAAATTGAGGGAACTAAACATAATTTATGAAGAAATAATTTCTGTATTTGGTAAATGTTCTGTTCTCTAATCCTGTGTTAAAGTCTGATGAATTCTGTAGCTTTAATACTTATAAAGTAGTGGACTAAAAGTCGGGATCATCCAAATTCTCACTTAAAATGTTATGCATGGGATCAGTTGTCCTGGATGTTGGTATTATAAATGTACAGAGCTGAATAGTTGTCTATGAATAGCATTTGCCATGCTAATATTAACTTTTCCCCACTGTCATTCACTTTATTTTTACTGTCATTATTTTTATTGTTGACGCTATTACAAATGTCTACTATTTTCCTCCCATATGTCCCCCTTCACCTAGTCCCTGCACCCCCTCCCAGCCTTCATCACATTATTGTCTGTGTCCATGGGCTATGCATTTATATTCTTTGGCTAATCTCTGTCAGTCTGTTCCATGTATCTGTGCCTCTGGTTCTATTTTGTTCATCAGTTTATTTTTTTCATTAGATTCCACATATAAGTGAGATCCTATGGTATTTGTCTATCGCTGACTGGTTTAGTCACTTAACATAATGCTCTCCAGATCCATCTATGCTGTCACGAAGGGTAAGAGTTCCTTCTTTTTTATAGCCACGTTGTATTCCATGGTGTATGTACTACAGCTTTTTTTATTCACTCATCTACTGATGAGCATGCAGGCTGTTTCCATACCTTAGCTATCTACACTAATAAAAGAGAAACATGGTAATTGGCGTACGACCGCTACCCTTCCCATTGGCTAATCAGTGAGATATGCAAATTAGCCAAGATGGTGGCCGGCAGCCAGGCAGCTTGAAACTAACATGAGGCTTGTTTGCTTCAGTGACAGAGGAAACCAAACTTCCCCGCCTGCCTTGCAGGCCTCTGAGCCTGCAGTCTGAAACATTGTAACGAATATAAAAGATAAACAAAACTCAGAAACCACCTTTCAGTGAACTGGGATCTCAGAGCTGGAGTCAGAGCTGGAGTTATACATTGTTTTGAACCGAAACAAACCAGATACCTACTTTCAGCAGCGGAGGCCTAAGAGCTGGAGCCTCAGAGCTAAAGCTGGCCCAGAATTAAAAAATAAAAAATAAAAAAAGGAGCGGTTGGGAGCTTCCATCACAGCCTGAAAACAGCCCTCAGCCCCTCACCCAGACTAGCCAGGCACCCCAGTGGGGACCCACACCCTGAAGGGTGTGTGACCAGCTGCAAACAGCCATCATCCCCTCATC
>NW_006383014.1:2373265-2381921 GCF_000327345.1 Myotis davidii | reverse complement strand
ACCTCCCAATCTGCCCTGCTCTGTGCATGACAGGGGGTGGCACCCCAACTCCCCAATCAGCCCTGCTCTGAGCCCAACCAGGGGCTGCACCTAGGGATTGGGCCTGCCCTCTGCTACTCGGGAGCAGGCCTAAGCCAGCAGGACGTTATTTCCCGAGGGGTCCCAGACTGTGAGAGGGCACAGGCCGGGCTGAGGAACCCCCCCCTTCCGCCCGAGTGCACAAATTTTTGTGCTCCGGGCCTCTAGTCCTATATAATAAAAGGGTAATATGCAAATCGACTGATCAGTAGAATGATTGGTTGCTATGACCCGCACTGATCACTAGGGGGCAGACACTCAATGCAAGAGCTGCCCCTGGTGGTCAGTGTGCTCCCACAGGGAGAGCACTGCTCAGCCAGAGGCCAGGCTGAAGGCTGGTGAGTGCAGCAGTGGTGGCAGGAGCATCTCCCGCCTCTGTGGCAGTGCTAAGGATGTCCAACTGCCAGGCTAGGCCCGTTCTGTCGGGAGCGGGTCTAAGCCGTCAGTAGGACATCCCCCAAGGGCTCCTGGACCGTGAAAGGGTGCAGGCCAGCTGAGGAACTCCCCTGCCCCCAGGTGCATGAATGTCATGCACCAGGCCTCTGGTTGTAAATAATGCTGCTATGATCATGTGGGTGCATATATTCTTTCTGATTAGGGTTTCAGAATTCTTAGAATATATTTCCAGAAGTGGGATCACTGAGTCAAAAGGGAGTTCCATTTTTTAAAAACTTGTTTTCTTTTTAAAATAGGTATATTTTATTGATTTCAGAGGGGAATAGAGAGGGAGAGAGAGATAGAAACATTAATAATGAGAATCATTGATCAGCTGCCTCCTGCATGCCTTCTATTGGGCATGGAGCCTGCAACCCAGGCATGTGCCCTGATCGGGAATCGAACTGTGACCTCCTGATTCATAGATCTCCACTCAACCACGGAGACACACTAGCCAGTCAAGGCAGTTCCATTTTTAATTTTTGGAGGACACCCCATACTGTTTTGGGTTTCATCCAAAAAGGTTGTATCAGTCAGCATTCTCACCAACAGTGGACTAGGGTTCCCTATTCTCCATATTCTCTTCAACACTTGCTGTTTGTTGACTTATTGATGATAGCCACTCTGGCAAGTGTTAGTTAATACTTCATTATAGTTTTAAATTGCATTTCTCTGAAAATTAGTGACATTGAACATTTTTTCATATGTTTATTGGCCATGTATATATCCTCTTTAGAGAAGTGTCTATCTAGGTCCTTTGCCCATTTTTTAATTGGATTGTCTGTCTTCCTGGTGTTGAGTTGTATAAGTTCTTTGTATAGCTTGGAGATTAACCCTCTATCAGTTGTAACATCGGCAAATACGTTCTCCCATATAGTAGGTTCCCTTTTCATTTTATTGATGGTTTCTTTTGCTGTGCAGAAGCTTTTTACCTTGATGTGCTCCATTTGTTTATTTTTTTCCTTTGCCCTAGGAAATATATTGGCAAAAAAATTCTACACCAGATATCTGAGATTTTACTGTCTATGTTTTCTTCTAGGATTTTTATGGTTTTGTGACTTACATTTACATTTTTTATCTATTTCATGTTTATTCTTGTGTATGGTGTAAATTGGTGGTCTAGTTAACAGTAACTTTTTTTGACGATGAGAAATATGGCGTGACGTTTAAAGTTGGGCATGGGGAATTTTTAAAGTTACTTTCTAGCTAAAGACTAGGGTTGAGAAGTAGATGTACAGTGTCAGGAGGGACCTTTCCCTTCCATGCATGTACCTCGCATTTGTCACCTAGAAGGAGGTACATGTGTCAGGCTATGCTCTATGTGCTCAAGAGGCCGTGCGAGTCCTGTCTGAGTCACGTGGAAACTGCATCCGTTATCTTAGCCTGAAGCATTTTATTATTTATTTGCCAATGATTATGATTGGCCTAACATTTGGGCATTTTATAATCCTTTACAGCAAGTTAAACTATATACCAGATGATAGACATACATTTGGATCATAAGTAGGCTCAGTTCCTTAGGGTTTCTTATCCCTCATTTTCTTTAACACCGTCCACAGCCCAGGATTGCCTCCAAGTCTATAAACCTGTGTTTAGCACGCAGGGAGTAATCCCTGAATAATTTAGCTTCTCTGGCTTATATTAGTCACAATTTCATAAAGTCACCAGAGTGCTTATTGTTTTTAACTATGCCTAACATCCTTGAGGGCCCTCAGTGAAGTGCATAGCATCGCCGAGAAGCCTCAGAGGTATCTAAGCAGCGGTTCTCGGGCAAGTGGCAGGAGAGAACTGAGGGGACTCGCTGGTAACATTGCCTGTATTTACTGCTGTGGCTGTTTTACACTGGCTGTAAAGAACACAGATTATTAGGAGGAAATGAGACAGGATCATCTATATTAGGTGCTACTAATGAATCCTATTTTAGTGCTTCTCACGGTGGTGTTTATACCACATGCAAAAAAATACATGTAGTGCATTTATTTTTGGCAACTTTCACAAAGATTATGGTGGTGGTTGCCTATGAAAATTTCCTTATGTGTCAAAAGAAAATAGATTCCAGAAACTTCCTGGAAATAATCTCTTCCAGGTTTAACATTTCTTTAAAATGCAGTTTTGTATAGTTTAAAAATGCAAGTGTTAAAATATGGGGCATTTGCTAAAGTTTCATGCTAAAAGCCTTATTAGTGGATGTATATATATCAATATTATAAAATTCACAAAATCTCTGTCAAGGCTGACTTCTGTTAAGTAGGAAAAATGTGACCCAACTTAACGATATTCTAAAATGAAAATAAATTATACAGAACTGTTTGGCTGCTTGTTAGGAAATAATGATGTTTGCTATTCTTTATTGTTTAAACCTTTGTTTAAAATCATTTAATATATTTTTCTTGAGAATTAGATTCAAAATTGGCAATTAAAAAGTATTAAAGAAACGGTATCCTTTTATATTTTTCCCTTCTCATATATAACCATTGTTATAAACAATTGTTCTTAATATGTGATCTGCAATCTAATTTTTAGTTTATGCTTTGATTTGTTTTCAGATTTTTGTTTAGATTGTACCTGATATGTTTCATTATCTATTTTAAGAAATGTATCAACATCAAGGTATGGTGAATTCTTTTGAAGTTAACAACAGTAAAAAATCCCCACTGATTTCTTATGAACCTAACCAACATAAAAAATCTCTAACAAGGAAATCTAATATGTGCCTTTAAAAATATAGAGCAATAATACTGCCCTGATAAAATTACTACAACATTAATTCAAATTGAACATAGAATTGTTTTCTTTTGCTGGTGCCCAAAAGAAGGCTCTATTCATCTAATTTTAAATTCTACAAATAAATATACAAATTGAAAATTAAAGTGAGTGTTTTATGCTTTAAGGAGGTAAGATGTTAATGCAAAAGAGAGGTAATAAAATAATCTCTTCCCTTACCTCTAGGGTCTCTAGGCTGGTCAAATCCTGACCATTATTAGTTGTGTTTCAAGTTTCTTCCATTTACTTTCATTAAACTGAGTTATTTATGTATCCTTTAAGTGAAATGGCTGAGCTTTCAGGGTAATTCTTGTTGCTATGGACAACCAAAGCAGCCATGCAAGAAGAAAATGCTGTGGAAGGAAAGAAAAAAAACCCTTAATATTTCTTCCCCAAATTTGAAGAGAAAAGGGAACACACAGTATCTAAGAAAGCAGGTAAGTAAAGATATATCCGATTTAAAATCTACCAGCCTTGGTTACTAATTGATCAAAGGTTTTAATTTTTTTCAGATACTTTGTCCAACACACATTTAAATAAAAGGATACTGTCTCTTGGAACCAAAAATTAATATTCTGAAAAGTGAAAAATTGGATTGGAAGGTACAGTGTCACAAAAGGTCTGAATATTTTAACTTAGAATTTGGACTATGAAAGAATAGCACAACTTCAGTTATTAGTTAATATTTTTGTTACAAAATGTTTTCTAATGACAAAATGGTGACTAAAATATTACTATTTTAAACATGTCCTAGATTTTTTTTTGTTTCAGAAAAGCACTGAAAGTTGAATATGTGTAAGTCTCCGGGAATGTAACAAGTTGATAAATACCCAAGTTCCGCCTCCTTACAGAGAAAAGATCTGGAATTTCTTTTTTTGGACATTTGTTTTGCAGCTTTCTACGTCTTAAGGCAGAGAATAGCCAGGATAAGGTGCCAGCTCAAAGGTTAGATGAACATATTTCTTGCAATAATTTTGGCTAATATATGTCTTAAAAGGCATAACTTCTAAATAATAACTTCACAAAATTAATCAATAAAACTTAACATTAGTTGTGGTTTTTTGAGTTGCTTTTGTGGGGAGAACTATGTTCCTTAGAGATGTGTTTATTCTGTTCATAATTATACTAAGTTAACTCTATTTCAGTTATTACATTAAACTTTTCCCTTTCAGTTTGTAATTTCTTTTTCTTATTTTGTGAATCTAATAAATTGACCTCCATTCTAACCTAAAGGGACAGTTTATATTTTTAATACTTAAAGAAGCAAATTTTAAAAAACCCACAAAGTTCACCAAATGAAATTACTAACACCAGCCTATCATTAACCTGAGGGAATTGTATTCATATTAATTCTTCATGGAAAAATTCAGGTAAGAAATATTTTTTTGTATAAAAGATATAAGATGTTATAGTAGCGCCTACAACTATTCATGCTATTCTTTTTGGTACATAAAGTGTTCCTTGTTTAAAGTATTTTTGGAAGTGAATAATGCCACTGAACAGATCACCCTACTGACACTTCAGTGGAAAATTTTGGTGAAATATGTAAAATTCTATTTAATTAAATTGGTGCCAAGAAGACAACATACTTTCACCGGATAGATGAAAGAGAGGATTTTGATAACAACATTTGGGAACAAAATTGGTAATGCTAGAAATAAAAGTTAAGGAATTTCTTCAGAGAGACTTAAAAAAGTTCAAGTGTCTGTGTCTTATAGTTACTCACAGTTCCAGAATTAACTAGCTGAGCTATGACTGAGTTAGGGAGGCAGTGCCATAGAGAGAGTAGAAAGTGGGCTTTGTCACCAACAGATCTGGGTACAGGACCTGTTCCTGTCACTTGAAGACCATGAGATATTAGATATTTTATTTAACTTTTCTGAGCCACAATTTCTACTCTCTAAACCTATTTTGCAGGATTGTTGCTGGCTTGATAAATGCTTGCTACTATTAGTGTGTGATGATACATAGAACAAATGAATTTTGAACTGTGTTTATTAGGGTCCATTGTAGTATCCATAGTATTGCATGTTTTTAAATACATTTTGTTTACCCTGCCCATCTTTTGAAAATAATCACTTCTCTAATGAAGTTCATATTGCTTTTTGCAAATGAATATGTGTGTGTGTGTGTGTGTGTGTGTGTGTGTGTGTGTGTGTAACTCAAAGAGAAGTGAAAAGGAGACAATTTGCAAACCTCGGACTGGAGTATGGTTTT
The DNA here is from genome assembly GCF_000327345.1 of Myotis davidii. Taxonomy (NCBI): domain Eukaryota; kingdom Metazoa; phylum Chordata; class Mammalia; order Chiroptera; family Vespertilionidae; genus Myotis; species Myotis davidii. The sequence goes on along the minus strand of NW_006383014.1, from coordinate 2,376,428 downwards.
GGTTACCTAACCCAAAGAAAAGGAACCGAAGGAACTAGAATTTAACTGTAGAGCTACCACTACAGATGCTATGATTTATTTGATGCACACTTACTTCGCAAACTGAAATTGCACTTAGAGTTACTGTGATTGATTTGACAAACATTGGAGAGCTCACTAGGGGCAAGGAGTGAAGGTGGTTGCTGGGAGAGTTGCGAAGACTGGTAAGACGTGGACTCTTGCTTGCAAGGAGCTGAGTGGTAAGAGGCTGTCCCATTCCTTCCAGTATTCTAAGGTAGGAAAGAGTTAGGGATGAAGAGTTGAGGTTGTGCAGAGGAGGAAGAATCACTTCCAACTGGAGAGGATCAAGGACGATTTCATACACTCAGTGCTATTCAGTTGATTTATTTATTCAACACATATCGAGCGCTAGCATCTGCCTGACCCTGGGTCAACCACTGCAGATACCACATCAGTTAGAGGAAGCTCTGGGCATTCATGTCATTATGGTCAGTGTTGAAGGACCACAGAGGAGGACAATATTGATGAGAGTTGTGTTTTGATACAGATGTGTTTTGAGATAGGATACTGCAAGAGCATGTCTCGGGGTGTATTCAGACCAGGAGTGAAGGACTAGTGGCCCAGCTAAGTCCTGAGGGATCTGTCAAGTGGAGGGCACCCTGGCCAGACAGAAAAATGCATTAAAACTTCAGAAGCCACAGGGCAAGGGGCACGTTCCAGGAAATGTAAGAACTCTAGTCCAGCACTGGGTGGTGTGTTTGAAGGGAATCTGATGAGAGATGCTGTGGAATAAGTAAGGATGGGCGGGCTCAGGGGAGGCCTTTGATGTCATCTAATTAGACTGGCTTTTGTGCCAGAGTTGTCGAGGGGCATTGTAAAGATTTTAAACAGGGACAGCACATAATCAAATTTATATTTCAGAGGTCTTAAGCTGGTGCTGCTGGGTCAGATCTGACATATAGTTGGATTTGGTTTCACTTAGAGTATTTTAACATTTTTTAAAAAATAGTTGCCAGGGCAGATATCAGGCTTTTTGAAAAACCAGTAGCTGCATTGCAGCGAGGAGTTAGGCTGCAGTCGGTCGCTTATCAGCTGCCCTGTCGGGAAGGAGCATGTATTTCATCTGATCATGCAGCTTGCTGCTTCTTCAGGGCAAATGCCTGGGACCTGTAGGCATTTGAGGTTCTGGGGCCCGTTTCAGAATGTGTTCTTGAGTGGCAATTTAGAGAAGAGCCATTTGAGGCTCAGGGCTAGAGGTTGTTCCAATAAAACTGATGAGAAATTAGGTTTTATCTTAAGTAGTAGTGGTGGGAACAGAGAGAAGGAAAAGGAATGAAGGTACTAAAGAGAAAAGATGGAGAGGGATGCCTCGGGCAGTGGTGGGCCTGTGGGCTTCATAGACAGAGAGACCTGACTGCTACCAGGTCTCAAAAAACTGTGCTTTTGAGAAACGTACCTAACTTTTCTGAGCAGTAGTTTCTTTTTTTGGTAAAATGCAGATAAGAGGCCTATTTCATAGGGGTTTTATGAAGATCAAATGAGAAAATACAAAGCATTTTGCTCAGTAATTGGCTCCTGTTAGTTCACATTCAGGAAAATGGTGCTGGTCGTGGTGACGATGGTTGAGGCATGAGGGGAGACGGAATCAGGGATGATGTCCAGGTTTCGGGTGTCTTATTGGGGGAGCTGAAGAACACGGGAGAAAGTGCAGGTGGTGGCATCAGTACTGGTGTGGTGTGCTTGAAGTGCTCTGAGGCTGTAAAGTCAAGGGTTTGGTAGGTGGTTGGGTGCTGGGGTCTGGAGCTCAGGGCTGGGATCCGGGCAGGACACAGGCTATGATTTGATGATCTGCCCACCACTGTCCCACTCAAACCTCCCTCCCCCTCCGTCAACTTCCTCAGCCTAAGTATTCATCACAACGACCTTCATAGAGGAGTGACTTTAAGCAGGACAGGAAGAATTTGGAAGAGAAGATGCAATATTACCTTTTGACTGAAATGTGACCTCATAGCTTTAAGTTACTGAAAAAATTATCTCCAGTTTACTATTTTGGCCTCCAGTCAAAAGAAATGAATAATTCAACATTTGTTTATATCAGGACTGAAAAAAAGTCACCCTTTACAAATGTCAGGCCTTTTCTCTATCTTTTGTTGGCTTTTTCTATTTTATATCACCAACACTACTAATTCTACGCAAATATTCATCTGAAAGTGAGTAATTGTTAGGAATGATTGACCACACTTTTTTTTTTTTAAGTTTGTGTTCTTTCTCTTTTTTTTTAATATATTTTATTGGTTTTTTACAGAGAGGAAGGGAGAGGGATAGAGAGTTAGAAACACCGATGAGAGAGGAACATTGATCAGCTGCCTCCTGCACACCCCCCACTGGGGATGTGCCCACAACCAAGGTACATGCCCTTGACCGGAATCGAACCTGGGACCCTTGAGTCCGCAGACCGATGCTCTATCTGCTGAGCCAAACCAGCCAGGGCGAGTTTGTGACTTTTTGTGCCAATACAATCCCTAGTCCTTCTGCCTTGATTATCTCTTCCCATTTTTATCCAACTGGAGGCATCATCTGTTAGAATCCAACCCAAGCATCACCTACTCTGTTGCGCTCTCTCTGCCCCTGCACAGGCAGTGTTACTCCCTTCCTCCTTTCCCTTGCTTACTAAGCTTAATTTGTTCCAAAGAGAAAACGCAAGCACATATGCGTATAAACAAAGCCAAGGGATGAGTAGGATTATGAAAAAAAGATTGCTGACATAATTGAAAGATGTTCTTTCTTCTGTTGAATGTCACTCTAGAAAAATACTTGTCCCCTGTAACTACACAGCCACAGCAAGGCAAACAACCAAACAAAAAGGATAACCTACCTTTTTTTGTTTTCTCTCTTTCTCTTTTATATTATGTTTCCTGAATATTCTGTTAATCAACTCATTACTCTTGGCACTGGTCACATTTTTAACACTGTTCTGACTAAATTCCATGAATGATTTGTGAATTCCTCAATATGTAACATATCGCCCAGATAAGATCAAATGCATATGTGTAAACACAAACAGGAAATGAAGGAAAATAAGAGCACACAATGGCTACTCAAAATTGATTTTGGATTTGACTTTGCTTTTTATTTTAAAACATTTCCTGACGGATTGAAAAGA
>NW_006383014.1:2370286-2372408 GCF_000327345.1 Myotis davidii | reverse complement strand
ATCGCCTGCTGCCAGACAGTCCAGTTTCTCCCCGCATGAGTCCTGGGTCCCCAGAGACTTCCCGGAACCGGAGTTCAGAGCCGTCGGGAGCTTGTGACTCCCTCCGGATTCAAAAAGACCGCCGCGTCCTCGGGTGCCAGCCCCTTTCCGCGCGCGCGAGCCCTGTACCTCTGCGCTTCTCTTCTGCAGCTTCTCTTGCTCTCAGTGTGCTTTTCTTTCCTTCTAGTTGTAGAATTTACAGTCAGCCAGGCTTCTTGTGGTTCTGGATGATGTCCGTATTGTTTTTCTGAGGTATTAATCAATTGTTGTGAGCGGCATCAACTTCCCGGTGTTTATCTCTGCCGCCATCTTAGTTTCTCCCTTGTGTTCTTTCTTAACTGAACATACCAAACAGCAGCCCTGACTCACATCCCATCTCAAAGGCCACCTTCTCCCTCTGCCTTCCCGACTTGAGCCGCAGGAAGTCTCCGCTCCTTTCTCACATTTAGTCCTAACACTTGCGTGGAGCCTGCCTCATACCGCTCTGCAGTGTGGCGATTTGTGGATCAGTGTCATTTGTTCTGCTAGACTGAGAGTTCCATGCTGCTGGGGACTGTGTCTTACATGTCTTTATCTCCGATGCACTAGCTTCCGCAGTGCCTAGTCTGGTTCAGTTCAGTACACTTTCAAAGGTGGAAGGACCACACATTTCTTTATAAAAGGATAAAAAGATGAAGATGTAATCTTAATAAACAGATTGTGCTTTTCAGAAAAGATAATTTAGTGGGACAATGAGTATATTTAATTTGTCTGCCTATCTTGTGGGCTTTTTACATATCATAGATCTTCACTCTTGATTATGTTTCTTAAAAGAAATCAATTTACCTGTTTGAAAACACAGAATGCAATCTGACTGTATCATCTACTGCTTTCAATCCATTGGTTACCCGCAGTTATGGATAGAATCCTGATTCTCAGAGCATGAGGCTCTTCGTGCTGACAACGGCCTGAAGGACTATTGTTGACTGTAGGACCCAGTCAGTCACAGGGGATTGCTTGTCAATGCGTTTCCAAACCCTCTGCTGCTCATACCTCTCTCGGCTCATTCAGAATAAAAGGCCCTTCACCATCCACGTGGGGAATTCCTGCTCATCCTTCAAGATTCAGCTCGTATTTCCTCTTGCAAGCCTTTCCTGGCATTCTCCCGACTCCCACCTCTTTGCAGAGAAATTCCATCTTCTATGTTCTCTTAAACATCTTGTACACCTGCCATATCTGTCTTTATCAAGAGACTGCACACTGTTTCAGAGCAGGGGCTGTGTACTTAAAGAGCTCAAAGCCTAGTGGGAGAGCTAGATAAGAAAAATAACTATGATGACACAGCATGGTGCATGTGGATGTGAATATAAACACATATAAATAACTGATGATAGAGGTATGCACAGAGGCTTAGGAAAGCACGGAGAGGGCTCCAATCTCAGGATGCCGGGCTGCAGCAGGTCTTGGAGGTGGTTGTGTTTAAGCTGAATATTGAAGCCCGTCCAGGTGTTAGTCTGGCAGACAAGGGAGGAGTGACATTCCACGTGAAAGTATGGAGCTACTAGAGAGTGTGCTATTTCTTGAGAACTTCAGTTTGTTGGTGTATTTGTAGTTGTGATTGGTGATAAGCCTGGTGGGAAGGCAGGAATCAGGTCATGAAATGTAGTGTTGAATGCCATTCCGAGACATTGATCTGGTAAGATGAGTTAAGTACACATGATGAAGAGTCAGGGAGGGTAGGGAGGAGAATGGCATGGTAAGATCATGGGTTACCCAGGTCCCTCCCACAGCAGTGTAGGCCTGTTCAGGTCCGTAGTACTGGAAGCAAGAAGGCCATTGTGCCAACATGTATGTAACCAGTCCCTTATTGATGGACATTTCATTTTCTCCAGATTTCTATTTAACATTCTCCGCAAGATAAATTTGGAGCAATTAATGAAGTAATGTTGTCTTTAAAAAAAACAACAACACAGTAGCCCTGGCCAGTGTGGTCAGTGGTTAGAGCATTGGCCCGTGGACCCAACGGTCACAGGTTCAATTCTTGGTCAAGGGCATGTGCCTGGGTTGTAGGTTCATTCCTCAGCCCCGGTTGTGGCAAGGTTGG
>NW_006383014.1:2349028-2370118 GCF_000327345.1 Myotis davidii | reverse complement strand
TCCTTGGGTGAGGATTAACAACAACAACAAACACACACTGTATACCAAACTGACGATTGCTTCACATCATATAAATCTATGCACAGTCACAAAATGATTCCCTTTTAAAAGTAGTTAATATATGGCTCGGCTCATTGTACCAGTAACTCTTTTAAACATAGAGAGATTTTGGTTGCTGAAAGAAGTCATAATGGTCACATTAGAATTTTTCTAGCCTTTTGCGATGATTGCCCAGTAAACCTGCCCCAAATTAGAGCATCATCTCCTAAGCTAAAACAAATATGTTAATTTTTAATGGAAAGGAACACTTTAATGTGTTTCATTATATCCTAATGAATTCTCTCATTGTGAAACTAGATATCTTGTAAATTTGCTTTTCTGAGAAAGAAATGTTTAGCATTGTTTTTTCCCCAAAACCTTTCTGACTCTCTTAAATCTATGTAATGGATCACTTTCTCTAATGTATCCTTTATATGCACCTTTAAGATATCTGTGCTTACTTCTTGTCTATCCTTACTGGACTTACCTAGTTGAGGATGAGGTATCTTATTGATATGTATACCTTCAGTTCTTAATATAGTGCGTTAACTTCTGTGGCTTTTCCTTTTAGTCATCCTTATAATCCTCATTATAGCTGACGTTTTGTTGAGCTCTTAGTATGAGACAGGTATGGTTCTAAGTAGTTTATTTGGATGTTTTTCATTTAATCTTGTCAACAAACCTCTGAGTAAGTCCAATATGCACTAATCTTTAAGAAAAAAATAGCTGTGCTGGCAACTTCACCTGGTTTAACTCAGGTTGACTATTTTAGAGAAAGGACAGGTGATCTGCATAGGACACAAATTTCCTAAGTGGAGGGCATCTGTGCTCTTGGCCCCTTCTCTAGAAAGCACTGACGAGTGCACAATAGCTCTCAAGTAATAACATTTGTCAAGGTATGCATTTTGTCATACTTGTGTTTATAAATTTGTCTCATTTTTATATTAAACATTGACTTGTTGTTCCACTTATTTATGCATTTATTGGTTGATTCTTGGATGTGCCCTGATGGGGAATTGAACCTGCAACCTTGGTGTATCAAGACAATGCTCTAACTGACTGAACTACCTGGCCAGGGCCCCCTATACTCTTTATCTACAGTTATTAACAGGCAAGGCAAGCTTTCCAACCATGTCTGTCTGTCCTTCCTTCCTTCCTTCCTTCCTTCCATCCTTCCTTCCTTCCGTCCCTTTCTCTCCCTCCAACCTTCCTTCCATCCCTCCTTCCCTCCTTCCTTCCTTCCTTCCTTCCTTCCTTCCATCTGAATCATTTGAAAGTAACTTTCAGACATAAATGGCACTTCATGCTTAAATACCTCAAATGCATCCCTGAGAACAAGGACATTTACATACAAATCACAATATCCTTATCACACTTAAGAAAGGTAACATTGACACACAAATATTATGTAACATACAGTCCATATTTTAGATTCCCCAGTTGTCCCAATAATTAGTTTTATGATTTTTTTCTTTTTGGTCAGGAGACAAGCAGAGATCTTACACTGTATTTACTTTACATTCCCTTTGGTCTCCTTTAGTTTAGAACAGTAAGACCACTTTTTTCCTTCTTCTTGACAATGACGCTTTTGATGAGTCCCAAGTAGAATGTTTCACAATTTAAATTTTTCTCTGGCTGCTTCGTCATTCGATTCAGGTGAAACCTTTTTTGCAAGAGTATTACAGAGGTGGTCATATGTTATGACATTCCCATTGCGCATAATGTTGGTCTGTTCCATGTTAGGGACGTTAAGTTTGGTCACATGATTAAGGTCTGTCTACCAGATTTTTTAACTGAAAGGCACCTTCTTCTTTTTATTATAAGTCTTCTGCAGATAACACATTGAAACTGTTTGAGCATCCTGTTCTCCAACAAAGTTCCAACCAGTGAAAGTTTTAGCACCTACGGTTCACTTTTGATCAAAGTAATTATTTCAATGGTGGTTGTGAAATTGTGTTACTATTCCTTCTACATGTTCACTGGCATCTTTCCGTGAAGCGGAGCTCTGTCCTTTTTGAATCACTTTGGACCCATGGATTCTTTTTTTATTTAATTGTTATGAATTACTATACTTCTTGGCGCTCTAATTATCCCAGATTTGGCCAGTGGAAACACCTCCAAGCCAGACCTTTTTGCATCTTTATTCTTTGAGTTACGTCCTTGCTTTTTATCCCAGCAAAATATTCCAGGCTCCCTGCCCCAGTCCTGATTCCTTTCACTGTGAATAGGATTTAGAAACAAAGATGTGGGTGCTAAGTGTGCTCATTGCTACTGTTACCTAACTTAAAAGAAGCAAACAAAAACCTACTTCACTCTTCCAATAACATTTTCTTGTGTGTTCCGAATGTCTCATTTGGCATTCATCTGAATTCCACTCATATCACAGTGGAAACCGAAAGAAAAATTAAAATTCCAAGTCAACTGAAAAGGCCAACACTTCAGAAGGAGATTTTTCAGTGGAAAGGGATAGTACTGAATTATGATAATTAAAAGTTGGTTTGAGATACAGAAATACAGGTGCAGAAACCTATTTTCTTTGGGCTACTTCAGGAGTTAAACATTAAATAATAAGAGTTGAGCCAGACAGGTGTGGCTCAGTGGTGGTTGAATATAGACCTATGAACAAGAAGGTCACGGTTCAGTTCTCAGTCAGGGCACATGCCTGGGTTGTGGGCACGATCCCCAGTGTGGGGCATGCAGGAGCCAGCTGATCAATGATTCTCTCTCATTGATATTTCTATCTCTCTCCCTCTCCCTTCCTCTCTGAAATCAATAAAAATATATTTTAAAAAATAGTGAGAGTTGAAATGTGTCTGATTTGGATGTTCCCAAAGACAAAACTAAGTTATTGTCAGACGGCTCTTGGAAGACAATATTATGTTGACCAGAAAACCTATTTATTTTAATGTCATGCACCAAATTATCAATCAGTTGACTTAATAATATTTGACTATAGTCCAAAAATAGTTTGTTTTTAATGAAAAGAATGTTAGATAAAATGTGACAGCAAAAATAAAATCATAGATGTAAAGATACTTCAGAAGAGATAAGAAATTCTATACTTCATTTTTTTTGGGGGGGGGGGACAAAACAAGCAAGGGAGTAAAGAGATTATGTTGAAATATTAGGGTTACTTTAATGTCCTTAAATTGTAGATTATGTCCTTACCTGCAATTTTTCCTTCCTGGAAATGCAACTTAAATACCTTTATGCCTTTAATCACCATTGACAGTCTCCACTCCTCCCATCCTTCCTTGCTTAGTGTTTTACTACAACCTCACTCTCCTCCCTTCCAAGCACTCAGATTGCTGGGCTTCGGGGCCTTTATCGGAACAGGTGGGTGCAGATAAACCCATGGATCTGGGACAAGAAATTTTTACTGAAATCGGGCAAGTCAGGTAACCGTCTGGGTTTTCACTTGTCGGCTGGTAAATGAGGATAATGTCGCTCTCCTGCCTTCTATGGATATTGTGAAGATAGATTTAATCAGTCATATGAAGTGGTTTTGAGTTCTGTATTCATGAGAGTATTTAATGGGTAATATTTTATAGTGATAACCATCAGAGGCACTTCAATTTCAGTTTAGATTTGAAAGCAGGATACTCAGCACTGGCATACAGGGTATTTGGAAAGCTGGGGAGCTGTTTTCCTCTGAAGATCTTAGACTCTGTAGGAGGCTTTCCTCGGAATTTTGGTGTACCTGTGGTATAGGGTGGCTCAAGGCCCTTTCTAATGGGGCCCTGTAAATTCTGCCTCCACTCCTTCCAAGTCCCATTCATACAGCAATGAGTTGTCTCACGCTTCATTTAGCAACTTTCTCTCTTACAAGGTCAATTGCTCTTTGAAAAAGATACTTCTCATTGCATGCTCCTGTGTGCCTCAGATGAGTTTTCCATATCTGAGTTCTCTGAAACTTGTTAGCTGTAATGAGAGCTCTCTGAAATCTCCCACCTTTGTAGCCATTCATTCTTCTCCCCTGCCCTTACATACTTCTCTGTCACCTTTGTTTCTAAATTACATGCCTTGGAGGGCAAGGTTCTTTGTTCTGCTTTTAGTGGTGCCGTGTATGAATAGCAACATGATGTAGATTGCAGAAATTACAAATGATTCTTAGGACTCGAGAGACAATCTTATTCACGTTAAGGAAATCCTTCTCAAGTTACTAACCACATCTGAGGTTGAGTTGGCTTTTCCCTTGTCGCTTTCCAGAGCCATCATCTGCTTGGGCATCTCAACATGTCCTTATTTTTTCAGTGTTGGTACTTGACTCCCAGTGTGATTAGTTTACTTAAGAAATAGTCTATAGAACTGACACGGGACCTTAATTTTCCCCTAACTTCTTTGATAACTCGCCTCTTATATCCGCATCAGAAAACCTTGTCCAACTCTCAGAACCTCAGTTACATCCATTAGGATGAATTTTTAAGTGTAAAATTTTATTAGATTGCAAACCAAAGCGGCTTGGACATGTGACAGACAATAAAAGAGCTGTGTTTGCTTTGCCAGTTGAGACTTGTTTTTTTTTTCCTCTAGTTAAAGTAATGAGTTGGAGATTATACTGCAGGAATGTTAAAAAGTAAATTTTGAATATTATTTTCCCATTTCAGCTTACTCCTGGCATTCAGTTTGGGGTTAAAAAAAATCTGTCATTCATTGACTATCTGTGGTCTTCACCTAATTTGTATTACTGAGCTGCTAAACCATATGTGGAGGCCAGAGAACAGTGGACCGTCAAATATGGCCCAGAATTCATGTCCCTGGTCAATGTGTAGGTCAGAGAAGCAATGCTGCATTTTCTGATGAACTTGTAGCAACAACAGATATGGTCTTTCCTCCAAATCAAATGTATTATCTATTTCTGATGTTTTTAGAACACTCCAAAATGGACCACGAGGAAGGATCACATTTTTTTTTTTTTCCTGGCCTGCAATCCACTGCAGGTTGTAAAGGTTGGTGTGTGCTGGCCAGATACTGCGAGCTCACATTACAGTGCAGTCGGTTCTCAAAGGGTGGACCAGTTTGCACAGAAGCTGGGAATTATTTTCCTCCAGTGTCATTATGGATATGTATTTTCTAGTCTGATTCTTTAGATACAGAAGTGACGTGTTTTAGATACTTCTATAATTTTACGGCATTATATATGAAATAAATTTGACAAATTATCTTGCTTTACTAGGACCGGCTCATTTCTGTGCAGTGTGTGTGTGTCCAGAGAAAATATGTGCCAACTTGATAACGAGGACATTAAGTCCAGATTCCACAGCTTGTGCTCAAGGATGGTCAGCTAGGAACTGTATTTGGCTGCAAGTACAAATACAGTGACACAAAGCACAGTCCCCAGATGGCTCGGATGGCAATTTAGCGTTAATGTTATGACATCTTGCTCCGCCCCCTTTTTCATTCTCAAGGTTACCTTGTGGTCACAAAGTGGCCTCTGTAGTTCACTGTGAAATCTGTATTCCAGGCGAGAAGACAGAGGGGCATACTAGTCAGGACCTTTTTAGGTGGCATTGCAAACGCCCCTCCCTGTAACTTCTGTTCACATGTAATTGGCCAGAATTTGGTTGCTTGGCTACTCATACACGCTATGGAGGACTCATCCCCTCATGGAAAAAAAAAGCCAGTTTGTTTTTTGTGGGTTTTTTTGTTGTTGTTTTAAAATATATTTTATTGATTTTTTTTTTTTTACAGAGAGGAAGGGAGAGGAATAGAGAGTTAGAAACATCAATGAGAGAGAAACATTGATCAGCTGCCTCCTGCACACTCCCTACTGGGGATGTGTCCGCAACCAAGGTACATGTCCTTGACTGGAATCAAACCTGGGAGCCTCAGGCCGCAGGCTGATGCTCTATCCACTGAGCCAAACCGGTCAGGGCAAGCTAGTCTGTTTTAAAGAAGAAGGAAACACATGTTTGTAAGCACTGGGCAGTTTCTGCCTTTCATGATCTGCCTAGCCTGTCTTTTGTTCCCATCTGCTGTTATAAGCACTTCATGTGACAGCTTCACGTGACAGCTTCCCTTAGCTCTCTAGAACCTTCTTCATTGTCCTTCCCCAGTACTCTACTCCTGTTCTCAAAGGCTCCGTCCCCCTTCCTAGTGTCTCTGCCTCTTAGTTACCTCTAAGGCATGGCTCAGATTGCATATCCTGCAGGGGGCTTTTCCAGAACCTAGTCAGTTATTATCTGCCCCCCCCCACCCTTTTATCTCACCTCTCTGTCGCAGCTCTTGTTAAGTTTTGGCCAATGTATCACAGTTTCATAGTTATTTTTTTATATCCTCTGTGACTCTCATTTCATCCACACTTGGCTAGTAGACTACATTAGATATAACAAATGTTGAATACGTATTTATTGAATCCCATTGCAGACTCATGCCAGGAAGGTAATAGGAGAAAGGACTTTTACACAGCATTTTAAAGAGCACTTTCTTTTTGTAAGAGGACAAAATGGTTATATCAGCTTTGACTACCCTATCCCATTTAATAGCTGTTGACTAATAAATAGGTCATTGGTTACTTTGGTGCATAGTCTGTTGGATAGACGTGCAAACAGCAGTTTGAAAATACTGACTCCCTACACATGTAGGAAACATGAACATCCTTGGCCTCCAGGAATGTGTGCATTTGATGTGCCCAAGATTAGGGCACTCCACGGAGAACAAACAAGGAGAGGGAGGGGGACAATAGAAACGTTTGTTCCTGTGAAGTGCCTGAAAGCACTATAAATGGATAGTCATCAGGCTGGTCAGGGGGTCAAAAGGCAGTGGGCCTGGGGCCTCAGGAGGAATTATTTCATAAAGTGTCCTCTTGCAAATACACTTTTTCATGTTTTTAAGTGGTACTTTCTAAACTACATTTTCATGTTTTTAGAGATGTTTTCAAATTCCTTTTATTTTGAGAGGTGATTACCTTGACTTACATTTACTGCTTTTGAGATCTTTACTCTTTTGTTTTTTAATATAGCAATCTGGGTGCCTCACAGATACCTGATTTATGCAGGTTGTTTCTCTATATAATTGTTAAGATTTATGGAAAATCTTTTTTTTTAGTTTAAAAAAAGTTCTTTTCAACTTGCATTTCTTGGTGATGGGACTTAAAAGTTACATTAAAAAATGGCTTATTGTGGGACTTGTTTTGAAAACTGCATCTAAACCATCTATCAGGTGTACACTTGACTGAAATATTATATTGGAAGGCACTCCTAGATCATTTATTTTTACAGTTCTGAAAAAAAAATGGCTTCTCTTTGAATTTCATGCCATGTCTAACATCAGATTTTAAACAAGCACATTTCCCTACCATGTATACTGTCCACTTTTCTCCTTCTTTACTTCTGCAAGCTTTCAAATTAAATACCTACTGAGCAGCACTGTCTAAGGCTCATTAGTGGTACTGGGTCCTGTTGGAGTGACAAGTAGGCAGAAAAAACCGGGGAGTAAAATTGGCAAATAGGCCTATGGAATCCAGGTGAGGGGAGGGTTAGGGAGGGTGAGTCAGGAAGTGTAGAAAACACCAAAAATAACCTTCACATCAGTTTCACAGGAATAATAGAGCTTTAAAGGAAATGATGTTCGAGAATTGCCAGAAACTGGGAGCATATCCCAGAATAGAGAACAGCCGGGGCCAATAGGGGAAGGAGCAGGTGTCGGGGACTTGAGAACTCAGGGTCACTGCTGACCCCATTCCCTCTGGTTTTTACGACTTGTCAGCTCTTCACTCTGGTTACTGAAGCCCGTCTTTTCCTGTCTCAAAAACAAATCATTCCTTCCTCATGTCAACTGGACTTTTTCCAGTCCTTTCTACATATTATCGCCAGGCTAATATTCCCAGAGTGTTGATTTTTATCTGTTAACTTTACTGACGGTGTTCAACTTTGCATTTTCTATAGATAAAGTGTATGTTCCTCTGTCTGAAATTGAGGGAACGTCATCATCTGATACCGCTCACCCATGATTGCCTACTTCTCACTCTTCTACCAGCATTTCTCACCCCCCCCAACCCCTCCCCACACACACACACATTTTTGTCTTGCCAAGCCTCCTTAGTGTCCCCTATTTTGTTGCACAATTCTCCTTGGGTAGTATTCTCCCTCTTCTTTCTATCCAAGCTTCAAGATCCAACTCAAGCCTCTTCTACAAGGCTTTCTGTACATATCTATATGGATATGCTTGTGTGATTTCTTTACAAATTTTGTATGTGTCACCTATTTTGTTCATAAGTAAATGTTGCTTTAAATTAAAGCATTGAAAAATGCTTGTTTTGTCCCTTCATCTAGACCAGCGGTTTTCAACCTGTGGGTTGCGACCATTGGAAAACACATAGCATATCAGATATTTACATTACGGTTCATAACAGTAGCAAAATTACAGTTATGAAGTAGCAACGAAAATAATTTTATGGTTGGGGGTCACCACAACATGAGGAACTGTATTAAAGGGTCGCGGCATTAGGAAGGTTGAGAGCCACTGTTCTAGACTATAAGCTCTTTGACACCAGTGACCACGCTATACAATGTTTTCTCTCTGTTCTAGTATCTGGCATAGCCCCATGCACATATTTGGTACAGAGCAAGGATTTTCAGTCTGGCAACATCACAGTTTCAGCTGAATAATTTGTTTGTTTGTTTGTTTATTTTGGGGGGCTTAGGGGGAAGGGGCTCTCTGACCATTGTAAGATGTTTAACAGTACCCGCTAGATGCCAGGAGCACACTCTCCCTAGTGTGACAACCAAAATGTCTCCATTTATGCCAGTTGTCCCATGGGGGGAGAAATGGCCGCAGCTGAGAATCACTGATAGAGAGTAAACAGAAAAAATTCTAAGCATTATCTTGGCAGGAATCAAAGACTGTGAAAAATTTAAATGATGATTTTGTAGCATTTTTGGGTCTTGAGGAAAGACAGACTCAGTTGATAGAAGATAGTAAATGAAAAATAGATATTTTTATTTGCTGTGATAGGCTATAGAAAAGCCATTTTAGATTGATGAGCAATTGCAACCCACCTAAGGTTAAGAAAAAGCAACATGACAGAGGTATTCTTAAATTGAAATACCAAAAAAGATTGAGTTGCAATGTTTATTTTGAACCATTTTATACTTAGGAATACTGTTTCCAATAAAATAGTATTTTATTATTTAATTGGAAATTTATCTGGACTTCAAACAATTTATCTGTAGTTAAACAATATCTTTGGATTAAGAACAACTTTTTGAAATGTATTTTAAAAAAATATATTTCAGAGAGAAGAAGGGAGAGTGAGAAAGGGATAGAAACATTAATGATGAGAGAGAACCATTAATCCGCTTCCTCCTGCACACCCCCTACTGGGGATTTAGCCTGCAATCCGGGTATGTGCCCTTACCAAATGGAACCGAGACCTCCTGGTTCATGGTTCATGGGTTGACACTCAACCTCTGAGCCACACTGGACGGACTTCAGTGTATTTGAGAGAATGAGTTTGAAGTTATGAGTACAGGTTATTACAAAGTTAACACTATTAACAAACACCAGTTGTGTTTATGCATAGTCTTACATATTTTTCTGACTATTGAGTAATGACCTCAAGTTCAGCCAATTTTTCAGCCCAAAGTGATACACACACGCACACACATGACTATAACACAGGTGTGTTAATGTATAGTTTAGACAGTGCTTACCAATCCAGAACACAGTGATTTTGTATATTTCTGCTACTTTTTATATGTTCTAAGTTGTTGGTTTTTTTTTTTATTACTAAGCTAGTACGTGATGTAGATACTATATGGTTGATGTTCTGCTGATCTAGAAATAATGCATGATATTCTCTTTTCACAGCTGTGTGCCAACCACAGTGCAAACACGGTGAATGTATTGGACCAAACAAGTGCAAGTGTCATCCTGGATATGCCGGCAAAACCTGCAATCAAGGTAGGGAGAGTGTGACACGGTGAACAATCATGAGCTCCCTCTACTCCTGCCTGATATAAAAATGTTAAGTTCTCATGCCGGGCCCCTTTTCCATGACGATTATTCTGCATATTTGAGCTGCATTTATTGAAAGATAGAAATATAATAATGGTAAATCTTTTAGAATTCATTTCATCGAAGGACAATGAAAAGAATTTCATCTTCTCATTCACTGCTGATAATTAAAATGCATTTTGAAAGAGAGAATTGCAATATCAGTAATGTTAGAAGCCTTACCTTCTGCTGCTCCTTGTTCTGCCACTAACCAGTGGAGAAGTCTTATTAGGCTCCTTGGACCCAATTTGGTGAAAAGACCTTCATACTCACAGTCGGGTAGGAAGCTTGATTTGAAATTCTGAGGTCCCTTCAAACTTTGAGCCCTTCTATGTTGTGATTAAATTCCCTTTAACTGTTGACAAGCTTGTATTTTCTGAGAAATAAAGATATTGATGGACTTAGCAAGTTACTTTTAATTGGCATCAGTTACTTATAAAAGCAAACATTGATTTAGCACTAAGAGCACACCAGGTATTTTACATATATTTTCATTATTGCAACAACATCAGGAGGCAGAGTATTTATTATAATCAAGTTATTAGAAATAACATATTCATTGTTTAGTTGAAGGGATATTAAGTGTCTTGTCCAAGTTCATAGAATTAGGTAGTAAATGACCTACTATATCAACTTAGAGCTATTGGCTATAGAATTCATGTTCTTTTTACCAATTTAGTTGTGGATGAAGAACATATTGGAAATGTGACCCTCTGGTTCATGCTCACAAGTCTGACAAGGCTTGCCTTTTTAACCAAAAACTTTCTACCATTAGGAGAAAAAACACACACACACACACACACACACACACACACACACACAAAACAAACAAAAAAAACCCCAGGAGTAAAGAAAATGTATGGTTAGAATTCATTAGAAAGATACAAGGATAAAATAGTCAGTTTTTTAAAAAAATATATTTTATTGATTTTCTACAGAGAGGAAGGGAGAGAAATAGAGAGTTAGAAACATTGATGAGAGAGAAACATCGATCAGCTGCCTCCTGCACATCTCCTACTGGGGATGTGCCCGCAACCCAGGTACATGCCCCTGACCGGAATCGAACCTGGGACCTTTCAGTCCGCAGGCCGACGCTCTATCCACCGAGCCAAACCGGTTTCGGCAAAATAGTCAGTTTTTAACTTACTACTTAAAGCAATACTCCCTGTCATTTTAAATGTCAAATGAAACAATCATGTAGGGGTCTAACCTTCTCAAAGCTATGAACTTGACCTCACCTGATAAAGAAATTATATTGTTGAAGCACTGTTGTTCTTCAGTATCTGATACTCCTTGAGGTGTGCCTATAAACTCGTGTTTGTCGACGTAGTTTTCACAACATCCCGAACACTGGTGTTTGAAGGTACAGCTAATTGTTTCTGCACTGCTGGATGAAATCCATGCTAGTAAAATGTGACATGTCCAATGGTAGGACAAGCTGTTATTCTAGAGTCTTCTAGATTATCTGCTACTTGATTGGTAGCCAAGTTTTTTCAATGCTTCTTTTCAGATAATGTTTTTTTAACTTGGAATTTACCTGACATGCCTGGGTAGTATTTTTTAAATAAATGGGGTTCTTATTACCTCAGTTGACTCTTTTAAAAATCCATTTGGTTTTCCTTCTTCTGTCTTTCTCAAGTAGCAGCATGTTTGGTTTTAATTATTGAGTTATTAGTGTTCATCTTAGAGTCCCAGCATGCTTCTTCTTTAAAAGTGATGAACACAAACCATCAGAGATGTCATTAATATGTCCACATCATAAAACTTCTTGTCCTGATGCCAGGAATTTATACAAAGAAGATTATCCCAAATAGCTGCCATTGAGATTGCAGAGAAAATGCATTTAAATTAATTTGCAGAGCATCATCAACTTTAATATGCTTCAGAAGACTCTCAAGCTATTATTGGAACAAGGATTCATCTCTGAGTATCTCTTATTTTCAGAAAACCAGTTTACCATGTACTTATTATCAGAATAAAGAGTTCACCATGCACTTGTTTTTAGAAAAACCAGTTGGATGTTTGTTTGTTTTTTCAGTAATTCTAGAGAAAAATTGAAATATATGGAGTTGAAATCTTGCCTCCCAAAACTCTGTTCCTTAGGGGGAAAAGGATTCTATTAGTAGCAAAATGGGATTTTACACCTGCAAAAACTGTGCTGACATTGAAAATGTCATTTCAAATCCAATCTTGAATAGAAAGCTCCAGCTTACAGTGAAGATGAATGTGTTTCATTCATCTTTCTTGTGGCCTTCCTTACCAAAACAGCAATTAGGCAAGTTCCTGATGGAAAGAAGTATGCCCTTTGAGAACAGGAACCCTTTGTATTGTCTCTCCAATTTCTGGGTTCCTGAAAACTATTATTAAAATGACTTGCACAGGATTAGTGTACAGTAAATATTTATTAAGTGAGTGACTGTTTCATACAAGAGTTCTTGGTCCTGAAAGCTGTAGGAACTTGAAACACTCCCATGGAGGTGTCTGGTACCTTAGCCTTTACCTTGTGGACTACGAGCCCTGTGAGAAGCTGCCCTGAGTGAGCGGGGTAACTCGGAGAGCTGTCGAGGGACCCCCAGAAACGCTGATAGAGCAAATGGTTTAAACCTGCTCTATGTCTCCATAACAAAGTAGCATAGACTTTTGATCTGGACCATACATTTTAATAAAGTGGAAAACATAAAGGAAATTAAATAAGTTTCTTTTTTTTCTTGAGGAGAGACATGTCAAGAAGAGGTACCTTGAAATAATTTCACAGAACTAGATATTAGCTTTTGATTAAAAGTTGGTTTGGGTATAAGGCATGGATCTGCATAAAAAGTTTGTTGCAAATTGTGTACTTTAAGAAGTCATTCCCTGGGAGCTTGCTTGGCTGCATGGACAGCAGGAGTAAATGACAAGCACTTGAGCGCTGTTGGCGCGGCCTGGGGAGCAGCCAGATAGCGGGGCAGGCCCACTTTGGAACTGGCTTCATTTAATAGCCTGTCGCAAGATTAGTATAATCTGCTCCTGGTGACTTGCTCCCCCTCCAGTCATTTCCTGGATTGCTATAGTCGGATCACATATAAAACCATAGGCTTGGACTGATCATTGTCATATTCTATAAGGTATGTGGTATCTTTCACAGTAGGTGAAATTCTAACCAGAACTCTGGCAAGATTTTTTTTTCCATCTTACTTTCTCTGGCAATTTTATTCTTGCATATTTCCCCCCTCCTTGAGTCTCTATGTACCCATACAAATCCCCTTTCCACCTCAGCCAAGAAAGGATACTATTAGAGATAATAATATTTTTATAACTTTCCCACTAGGGAATTATTTTTAGCATGGAATATATCATGTCATTGCAGTTTTTTAAGGAAAGATATTCTTTTGAATTCATAGTGGGCTTTATAACGAGTACAGAAGAAACAATTTATAAACATCAGTTACTAATGTTTTGACATGGTTCATGTGTCATATGTTGAATTCCTTATCCCGAGAAAAGAATTAGTGTCTTGTAGCACATAATCAGACAGTAAACATTGGTGGACTAGTTAATTCTCAGAGTTGATTGCTTTTCTCAGCACAACAGCCTATATGTATTAACCCTAATATCGAGGTAATTTCTTAGAGCCTTACTTTTTTGAAGGTTGTGTGATTTTAACACAGACACCAGTGCTCATTTAATTTGGAAGTTTAACTGACTATTACCAATGTAATTGTCTTGAAATAGGATATGAGTGACTTTTTGACTCTCTACTTTTGAATCTCACCCATCTCACAATATTTTTAGTAAGCTAACCATGGGAACAGTTACTTTATTTTGTTTTAATTTTTTTGCAGAAAACTTCTTATGGATATTCTAATTAAATGTGACCTAAATGTGACATAAGTTTTTATATTTGAGTGAAAACATTGATCATGCTATCTTTTTAAATAAAGTCTTTATGTAAATCATAACTTTGTGTGTAATTTCGGAGTATTTTAAACTATTGTGCAACATAGTAAGAAAAAGTCATAAGTTGGTCATTTAAGACTTCAGGATCTTGACACACAGCAGGTTGATTATAATCAATATTTGTATCATCATTGTTTATTTGTTCTTTTAGTTTTCTCTCATTGTTGATTAAAATCATGTTTTTTTAAAAATAACTATCTCTTTTTTACTGTTTCCCCCCTCCCCCATTAAATCTGTATGAGAATGACGGATTAACTTGTACTGTGTGTGTGTGTATTCTTGGGAAGAAAGATGGCGGTGACAAATTTTCAGGAAAGTAAAAATTTAAAAAAAAGAGAGAGAAACTGGAAAAACTAGAAACTAACTTTGGTAAAGTATTCTTTTTGAACTCCACCAACTTGATGTAATTGTTTAATATATACTTATAAAGATTTTTAGGGCTAAAAATGACATCAGTTCAAAGTTGACTCTTATTACCTTCTTCCTGGTGTGAAGACGAGCACTCCTACCCAACTCCTCTTGACCAAGGCAGTGAGCAGCCTCTTTTCCAACCCCTGGATCAGCAAGCCACCAGTTTACCTTCAAGGGGTGAGCGTGCATTGTCTCGGGGGGTCTGCTCCTCCTACCTGCACGGCTTCCCGCGGTGTGTCACCTCTTGCACCTGTTCCGAAGACGCGCCCCAGAGCGCCCAGCCTCAGCACTGAGCATGTGACGCAGGCAGCGGGGCCGGCGCCTGCCGCAGACTCTCTGTGCTCTGCTGTCTGGAGCCTCTGCTGTCCTCTCACTGCAGCAAGTGTCGTTGCTCCTCTTCTTTTCTGGGCTTCAAAGTGTTTTCTGAAAATCACATAACAAAATCACTTTTGTTTTTGTACGTAGATGAAGTCAGGAATATCAGAGCAACTGAGCTTGGGGTTTTGATGGCTTTTGCTAAGTAGGTTTTAGAAGTGAGCAAGCCCTCTTCACCACCATCCTTAGGGTGTAGTGTGTTAGGTTACCAGAAATGAAACATACATTAGCTTCCTTCATTTCGTGTATATTTTCTAATATTAGAAAGCCTAAGTTCTGTTTCTAGCACAGCCCGTAAGGAGCAAGTCATGTCATGTGTCTGGGTGTTAGCAAAACAGTTAGTGATAGGAGGAGAGTAATTCCTGCCCTGTTTACCTGCAGGGCTGCTGTGAGAATGGAAACACCCCAAATATTAGTGTCTTCATAACGTTGGAAAGTTTCGTAAGAAGGTTAGTTGGCTGCATGCCTCTACAGTTCTCCTAAAAAAAGTTACCCCTCACCCACTGATAGATTGAGGAACATAGAATGCCTGAATTAAAATCATAAAAATTAGAAATTTCTCTCTCTCTGCTGATGGGGGACTTGATGGGCGTGTACATCTTCTGCACAAAGAATCAGGGCCATGGGGTTAATCGCAGTCACTGTGTCACTGCTATCTTCAAAGTTTAAAAGTGATGGCCATTGACATATTGACATCTGTTTCCCTCTGACCTCCACTTTAGTCAGATAAAATGTAAAAGCTTAGACTTTTGAGTCATTGCCCAGTTTAAGTCTCAAAGGGAAAAAAAGTGCAAGTGCATTAAACAAATAATTATTTTCCCTTAAAAAATCCCTATTGGGTTGTCTGATGTAGTGAATCTCTTGGAGATTTTCAAGCTACTTTCCAGCGTCTGCATGCTAATAAAATTTCTATTCTATTTTTCCCTGAAGTATAATTATAATGCTATGCAGCTTGCATTTTTGTTCTAGACCAGCTCCTTTCTCCCTGTCCCCCTCCCTCAAGCTCCTGAATCCACCAACCTGCTTAAGTATACTCCTGACTTATAGATGCTCTTTAAGAATTGCACATTTAATAATTAAATCATTTGAATGTAAATGGTTTACTTGTAAAGTTCTGTTCTTTGTGTGATAAGTCCATGGTAGAATTCATTATTTTTTTAATTAAATATTTCCCTCTTAATTTATAACATTTTAAACTCCTAGAGAAAGAGCAAGATTAAAATAAATTTAAAATAAACACACTGAAGATTTTTTCCCTAGGTTTCTTTATCAACTTTTAAGATTTATAAAGTGTAATCACGCAGACTTTTATGTTATATATATATTGTTCCACTTATTATTATAGGAGCATTTACTATAAGTTGAAAGTGTCATTTTTGAATTTCTGACTTAATTTGATAGGAACATAAGCATTACCAGTTCTGTATTCTAAGAGATTTTTGGAAGCAGCCTATATTAACTCAGTTTTCTAAGGCAACAGGTCACTAAGAAAATAAGATATAATAATCAAGGATGGAAACCTGACAAAAAATTGGGGAAAAAGAAGTTCATCCCCAGGATATTGGATGCTTTTGATCTTTAGAAGCTCCCTGCTTGAGCAAAAGTCTGGTATTTGGTAAATATTGATAAGTATGGATTATGCTGGAACCCTATTTCATCATTTTTGCAGTGGCTCTTATGAAGTTTTGAGCAGACAGGTGCCTGTGGCAGGTGGGAGAATAAGGGCAGTCACTGTGAACTTCAACACCTGGGACCTGGCATGGAGAGCCAGCCGCTCCCGCAGCGGCCGGCAGAGCAGGCTTTCTCAGATTGCTCCCAACATATTTGGATATTTACATGTCAATTTAACAACAGTGAAATAGTCAACCGATGTCTCTACACACACCATTGAACGATGCATGTTCCCTTGTTGCATATTGTTTCAGAGTGATTCCCAGGTTCTTTTGGAATTAGGACACCTTACCGATGTTTCATTTTCTTTCAATTTCGTGATTCTTAACCCCAAAGTACTTTTTCTCACGGGGAGGGAAGGATCGATTGGGGTTGAAGAGCACCAGCTTCCCCAGTCTGAATCGTGGAGTCCCGCAGAGCAATGCTACAGAGCCCTTTATTGACCAAGACAGCGGTTGCCTCAGCGGGGCCTCAGCTTTAGTCCAGAGACAGTGTCTGTAGAAATCTCCATCAGCATAAATACTCTGTGCACATAAGCTGCCTGGAGCTATAAATACCTGACCGGTTCCCATCAGGAAACCCACAGAAGTTTCTGTGTCTCTTTAACAATAAACCTAAGGGTTTTTAATTTATATTTTTTACTTAATCCACAAATATCCTTCCCTTGAGATATGGAATTTGGCCCAACTCTGTTATCTTGTTGTACTGTACCATTTTCTTTATGTTTAGTGCAGAAAAATACTTAAAACACAAAGCCTTTGTCTGGCAATGTACTCAGATTTAAATACTACCTTCTATAATATCAGTCAGGGATTTATCAAAGCCAGGTGTGAATCTGTAGGGACATATGAGGAATAAAAATCAACTCCGAGAATATGAGGAAAGATTTTCTAGCTTTAATTTTTAATAAATATTGACATACAAAGTAGAAGAATATGAGAAGTGGAATGAATTTCTTTTACTTTCATTGTTAATTTAAAATTTTCACTCTAATAGAGGGAGAAGTCACATTTTTGATGATATTACAATCTGCAAAGCATCTTCTTTGAGGAAAACTTTTTTTGAACTATCCTAAAATACAATTCTGTTTTGTACAGCCTTAACTGGGCAAGATGCAATAAAGTATAAAATTGAATAAAGCCTGGGGAGTGACAACTGCCTATTATTTAATCTTACCAGGCTTCACCCAGCTGGGGACCTGCTAACAGGTGTGTGAAAGTTAGAAAAAAAGACCCCGTTGGAAAGTCAGTAAATTATATAAAAAAAATTTAGGTGCGATAATTTGCAGGTTTTAAAAAGCAATGTAAGTTGGTGGTTTAGTTAAGTGAAATATATAGATTTTTAATAAACAGCAGGTCAGATTTATATTAGATTAAACTTGCAACTAGATTTCTGCTTTGATAACTTAGGTTAATAGGTCATTATATTATACTGGCAGTTCCAAATGAACATGTGGTCATATTTCTTTTTAATGAAATCTACATTTTGGGCACTACTATTGCAGTGTTTATATGTCATTATGAGCTTTATGTTCACTTGAGGCAGTGTTCAACTGGGTTGGAAAATTCTAATGTGCAGTTTATTAATTAATTTCATATTGGTATTTAAACCAATAATCCTAAAATACATAATGATAGTCCATTATGTATTATTCATTAGTATTTCCATATGCTCCTCTTAACTACCAAATGAATGAAAACATACGGGAGGGTTGTGTTTTTTTTAAAGTTTATTTTGTGATTTTGAGTACATTACTAAAGTAGGAAGCAGAAGTTCCTTCTTTAACCTAAGATCAGTATATAATCTATAAGACTGAACAAGGAAAACTACGATTGTCATCACTCTCATTCATGTAGCTCTTCGCCTCTGGAGATGGAGCTTTCTTTTGGGAAGTTCAAAGCAGTCTGCTGTTAGAATCAGGCTATTTTCTCATATCTTCTTTAAACAAAGAGGGGAATAAGTCGATAGAGGAAGAACGTGTGGTCAAGAGTGACTCTAGGAGTAGAACCCAGCTATTTTGAGGATATTGAAGTCAGATAGATGACAGAGCACTACGAGGAGTCAGTATGCTGCTCTTTCTAGGGACAATGCGGTAGGCACAGTATACTCCGGAGGACGGAATTACATGTCCTATATAACGTAAGCTCCAGGAGCTCACATGGCCTCTTCATTGTTATAAGGTTTTCAGTCACTTCTTGTAGGAAACTTGGTTGCCCCTAGTGTAGCCAGTCTTAAAATTAAGACAGTGTGAACAGGCTCCATCTTATGTAAATAACCGGTTACCATAGCTTGACCCACTTTTCGTCTTCATTTTTTCAATATAGAGAAGTATTTCAAATGGTTTACATTTGTGCGGACATTGTGTGATTTTTCTGCTTCAACTTCCACTCTTTTCAGATCTGAATGAGTGTGGCCTGAAGCCGCGACCCTGCAAGCACAGGTGTATGAACACTTACGGCAGCTACAAGTGCTACTGCCTCAACGGGTACATGCTGATGCCGGATGGGTCCTGCTCAAGTATGTCAAGAATCTTAATTGTTTTACAAGTGCTGTGGGCTTGACTTCCTTCATGTGGTGCTCTGGTGGTGTGAGAATGAAGGTGGCCGCCCAGACAGGATGGGAGTGTGTGTTTGTATGTGTCCCTAAGCAATTGAACATCAGAAGAAGGGTTGCCCCTTTTAGATGGCTAGAATTCTTTTATCCTGGGTGCCAGCATTACATTGATTTGGAAACGGTTTTAGAAGAAGAAGAATAAAACTAAGTGTATTTTCTTATGTTTTTCCCAACATGTTTTTCCCTTTTGTCACTCTGGGCCTAGAGCTATTCCAGCTAGAAGGGGAGCATCAGTGATTCTTTTAGGACCATGGTGCTGCCCATAAAGATGAGCTTTAAACTATTTGCTGGTAGAGAATTCATCAAGCCTGTTGTTCGGTTATAAACAGCTCACAAATACCTTCTCACTTCATTTTACATCTCAGTGTCATAGTCTAAGGATTAAGTTATATCCCTTTTATTAATATCCACTTCAAATGAAAAAATAATGAATGATTTCAGTAACATAAAAGTAGATTTACTACTATCATTTGGATGTGTTATAAGATGGATGGTGCCATCAAATTCTCTGCAGGCTGAACATTGAATTGAAGTTGTGTGTATAGGATATCCAACAATCGGTGATTTGATTTTTATTTTTACTGAATTATCAGATAAATTAGCTAATTATCAGTCAGTCAGTCATCCACTATCTCTCTCTGAGTTGTGTTTTATAAAATAAAAAAGGTTAGCTAATTTTCTTTAGCATGGCCTACTTAGCATGAGACATTTTGGAATGAAGTGGGTTCATGTTAAATCACATGTGACAGGGATGCTCAATTCCTCTAGCATTGCCCAACTCAGTGGGAAATCTGCTGTCCCAACAGAAATTTAATGGGAGCTTGACACAATTATGTGGATGCTTCACTTGAGACCAGCACTTAGCATGAATAATCTGGGGGAAATAACCTCAATTTTCCACTGTTTTTGGCCACTGGGAAAATTTACAGATAACCTATAAGAGATTAAGCTTTACATTTGTCTTGGAATTCCTCAAATGCATTAGAGGCCTTCCCCAGATGACAACAGAGCTGGGTCACTTCGTAATCCTCCTGATCCGTGGAGGAAGACAGTCGTTCGGTCCCTGTTGAATAATTGAGGCCTTTTTTTGTCTTCATTGTTGAGTCAGTGTCGCTGATTTCAGGACAGGTTAAGAGCGTAGTGATTTCAGTTGTAGAGTTTGTTCTCTGAGTCAGCCAGTCATACTCATTTCAGGTGGCCTGACGTGCTCCATGGCAAACTGTCAGTATGGCTGTGATGTTGTCAAAGGACAGATACGGTGCCAGTGCCCCTCTCCTGGCCTCCAGCTGGCCCCGGATGGGAGGACCTGTGTGGGTGAGTTGTAAAGCCAAGCCTCTCTGACTGTGGTCTCCCTAGGGAAAGGAAGAAAGTGAAAGGTGATGTGAATAAGAAAAAAAGGCAGTTGCTTACATCAAGTCTTTAGAAGATATCAAGATATCAGATGTCCCAGAAGAGGACCCCTTTCTGTGAATAGACTATAGAAACTTTTTTTTTCTAAAAATGAAGGGCAGGAGAAAGCTTGGGGAAGAGGGAACCACATCTGCAAAGGCATTGAAGTTTCAAGGAGCAAAATGTTCAGGGAAACAGAGCTTAGTATTTCTAGAATGTAAGGGGCAATGACTGATGAAACTGAACAGGTAGATAGCACTAGATTGTATGTATTGCATTTAAGAGTTAGATTTCCCCCCTTAAAATTAGGGAAGGTAGTATAGGATTGTGGTAAGAGCTAGGGCTTTGGTTTTAAACTCAACTCTGCCATATACTTGATATGTAACCTTAGGCAAGAGACTTCCTTTCTTTGAACTTGAGTCAAAGTCATCTTTAAAATGGGAGTAATGACACATAGAACTACTGTAAGGAATAAATGAACTCAAGTATAGAAAGAGCTTAGCAACCTAGCATATAGTAAGTACTCAATGAAGGGAGGTATTCAGTTATTCAAGAGACATTTACTGACTACTTTCTATACTCCAGGCACTGTGCTAAGTGCAGGATGTACAGTAATGGAAAAAGCTGACAAGGTTTTGATCCTCACAAAGCTGATATTCT
>NW_006383014.1:2342629-2348924 GCF_000327345.1 Myotis davidii | reverse complement strand
CCAATCGGGGGCAGGGCTGGCCAGCCAACTTTCCATGCCCCCCCCCGAGCTGGCCCAGCCCAGTGAGCTCCAATCGGGGTAGGTCAGCCAGACCCCACCCGTGCACCAGGCCTCTAGTATCCAATAACATTACAAACAATACTATGTGTTAATATGAGGAAGAGAGAGAGAGAGAGAGAGAGAGAGAGAGAGAGAATGAGAGAGAAACAGAGAGGGTCTATTTTAGAAAATAATGGTCAAGGAAAGCCTGAAGTAAGACCTGGGCCATTGGCCATGTGAAGAATCAGCCAAGCAGGTGGAAACAATACAGGCACTGGAGTGAACAGGACCCCAATGTGGCTTCAGTACAGAGTGGGAGCATAAGGGGCGATGACTTCAGATACAGCCAGTGAGGTAGCCTGTTTATTATAGAGTCTTCAAGGACCTGGCGAGGAATGATGATTCCATTCAGAAACCAAATAGAAACAGTAGAAGAGCTTTAGTCATGGCACTAATCCAATTATATGTTGTAATAAAATTATTTCGACTTGAGTGGGAATGCTTTGGAGGAAGTAAGCTTGGCTGGGAAAGGTCAGGTTAGGAGACCTGGAAGATGGTAGCTTGGACTAGGGTAGTGGCAGAAGGTGAAGAGAAGAGGAGACAAATTCAAATAGTCGTTCAGAGGTAGAATTAAGTGGGCCTGATGACTTACAGTTAATGGAAATAGGGCTGTCAAGAATGACTCACGTTTCAGTTCAAGCAACTAGGTGGATACAGGTGCAGTATGTGCTAAGATGCCTTGCAGTAGGAGGGCAGCCTGGGTGAGGGAGAAGAATTGAAAGATGGAGATGTGGAATTTATGGTGCCTGTGGGGCCAACAGCTGGCTCATGTCTATGATGAGTCACTGTGTGCCAGGCAACCGTTTGCAGGCAGTTATTTATTTTTAAATACACTTCATCTGAACATGCTCCGAAAATACAGTTGGCTTATGTTTCAGATGTTGATGAATGTGCTACTGGAAGAGTTTCCTGCCCTAGATTTAGGCAGTGTGTCAACACTTTTGGGAGTTATATCTGCAAGTGCCATAAAGGCTTCGACCTCATGTACATTGGAGGCAAATACCAATGTCACGGTAAGGAGCCCCAGTCTTGTCTTTTCCCTGTTTCTTCCTCTGGCCTCTTAATTGTGCTGAAGACTGACTTGCTAGGGGTGGGAGATGGTGGGCGGGGGAGGTTCTGGCACTAAACCAACGGGAGTCCAGTTCAACCCCCAGTACTCTGGGGTGCACAGGCAGTTTATTTCTTTGGTTTATCTGCCAGTTTTACATGGACCTTCACGTTGCAGAAAACTTTTTTTGAAACTGTCTACATATTTTCATGTCATTCTATTTATCTCCCCAGTAAACATCTCTTTTCCCTACTTCATGATGCAGATATAGACGAGTGCTCCCTGGGTCAGTATCAGTGCAGCAGCTTTGCTCACTGTTACAACGTACATGGGTCCTACAAGTGCAAATGTAAAGATGGATACCACGGCGACGGACTGAGCTGCGTGTGTGAGTAACGCTGGTCTTCCGGCTCTAGATTCCAGCAGGGAATTAGATTGCACAAGAGCTGTTATTGGGGGAGTAAAGGATCACGATTAATTGATCAGGAAAGTACAATTTTCATTGCTGGTAATATTAGTCTCTGCTTTCTACAAACAACAGAATCACGCGTTCTGGTATTTTTAAAAATTAAAGACTTGGTTATACTTTCTACGCTTAAAAGCGTTCCATTACTTGACTAAACTTTCTCTGTAGCTTCCCTTTAGCTGACAAATTTTAGAGCCCTCCCAGAGAATTTCTTAAAATTAGAAATAAATGTTTGTCATTAGCATTAGAGTATGATAGTGGGATAACCGGAATATATTCTACATTTTTGGTTCCTCATTTTATTATGTCTCCTAATTCTAAAATATTCCCTTATTTATGTGTTTTCTCTACCTTTAGTACTGTTTTCTTTTTAAATTTTTATAAGTTCTGTTTGTAGTATGAATACATTAGTAGATAAACATGGGAAAAAATACCCTCCACGATGAAAGTTTTACAAACTAAAGTCCATAATTTAGCATATATTTCATGTAACAATACATTTTAAAATTTCTGGAGTAAAATATTTACTAAAAATCCTGGGGCATAGAATCATGGGGATTAAAAGATTTTTGAAGTGTTATGCTCCCCCAGGAGTATATCGTATCAGACAGATTATATATTAATTTCTTTGGATGAAGATAATTAAGGAAAAATATTCCACAGATGATCTTGGTGACCTCTGAAAATTTCTTTTAAAAAAGCAATTATATACATTAATAAATGGGAAGAAAAATCAACTAAAATAATATGTATAACATTTAATAAAAATGTTTTACATGAGTCAAGTTTATATAAAGTGTGGAAGAGAAATTAGTCTTTAGACAATTCTAAAGATGATTTTATGATATACATGTACCATAGGGACACTTAATATAGACTCTATATATACATTTTTCATATTTTAAACATTTAGAACATCTGTGCATTTTAAAAATCTCATTGATCACCATCTGTTCCCACTTTACAAACACAACTTTTTTGTGTTTCAAATAACACAAATTTATTATAGAAATGCCAATATAATTTTTGCATTCACCCACCAGATGAATGTGTATCATATATCATATATGCACATATTTGTTATTTGGAAAACAGCATGATTTACAGTAGGGGAATATTCTAAATGTGAAAAGTAAATCTAGTTTGGCACATATTTTGATATGCTTGTTTTTTACAATTTGATATTTTACCTTTTGGGTTACACACTAATTTAAATCTTTTGACTCTTTTAGATATTCCGAAAGTCATGATTGAAGTTCACAGCAGAACGTAGAGAGAAATTTCAGATCTATTTGTGAGATGTGATAGGAGTTAGTGATAGACTTAATGTGAGAAGTGGGAGGAGAAAAGGATCAAGAATTAGTTTGTAATTTATTCCCCATTTATTGAACTAGGTAAGAGAAATTTAAAAAATCAAGAGATCTGTTCTGGGTAAAGTTATACACATCATATAATTTGGTAGTACTAATATATTAATCCAGAGGGCGCGCACACGTGTGTGTGTGTGTGTGTGTGTGTGTGTGTATCAAATTTTTTATTCATTCATTCATCTACGGACACTTAAGTTATTTCCTATGATGCCCTCAACATTAATCTGTGTTGCAAATGGCCCAATTTTCTTCTTGTTATTTCATTATGTGTGTGTGTATGTGTGTATCAAATTTTTTTATTCATTCATTCATTCATCTATGGACACAAGTTATTTCCATGTCTTGGATATTGTAAATAGTGCTGCTATGAACATGGGGTGCAAATAATATCTCTACAACATAGTGTTTTCATTTCCTTTGGATGTATTTCCAGAAATAGGATCCTTAATCATATGGTAGTCCTATTGTAAATTTGAGGACACTCCATACTGTTTTCTGTAGTGGCTGTACCAATTTACAATCCTTCCAACAGTGCATGAGGGTTCCCTTTTCCCCCACATCTATTATCTCTTTTCATGCTAGCTGTGAGATGATATCTCATTGTGGTTTTGATTTGAGTTTCCCTAATAAATATTGATGTTGAGCATCTTTTCATGTACCTATTGGCCATTCATATATCTTCTTTGGACAAATATCTATTCAGATCGTTTGCCCATTTATAATTGGATTATTTGGGGTTTTTTGTTTTGTTTTGTTTTTGCTAGTGAGCTGTATGAGTTCCCTGTATAGGTTGGATATTAACCCCTTAATAGATATATAGTTTGTACATTTTTTTCTCATTTCATAGTTGTCTTTTCGTTGATAGGTTTTTTGTTATAGTGCAGAAACTTTTCAGTTTGATGTAGTCCACTTGTTTATTTCTTATTTTGTTGCTCATGTGTTAGTTGTCATCTCCAAAAAATCATTACCAAGAACCATGTCTAGGAGCTTTTTTTTTTTTTTACTTTTTCTTTATTGATTAGTCTAGCAGCTTTTTGCCTATGTTTTTTTCTGGGAGTTTTATGTTTTCAGATCTTATGTCCAAGTGTTTAATCCATGCCAAGGTAATGAGTTGTGTAAAATAGGGGTCTAATTTCATACTTTTGCATGATTATCTAGTTTTCTACTTTACTCCAATTGAGTATTCCTGGCTCCTTCATCAAATATTGCCCATCTATGCTTGGGTTTATTTCTGGACTCTCAATTCTGTTCCATTGGTCTATGAGTCTGTTTTTTGTCAGTATCATGCTATTTTGATTACTGTAGCTTTGCAGTATAGCTTGAAATAGGAAGTTGTGATGCCTACTGCTTTCTTTTTCTCTCAGGGTTGCTTTGGCTTTTCGGGCCCTTGTGTTAGCACATTTTTAATAAGCTGTTTATGATGACATTTCAGCCATAGGCCATACATTGAATAAGTATAAAACTCATAAAAATAATCTGTATAAAGTATGTGTCATATACGCCTACTATTAAATATTACAACTCTGAATAAAAGTCAGAGAGTTGGGCAAATAAGTGTGTAGAAATGGAAGGAATATCACAGTTATATAGTAGATTATAGCTCCTATCCTGTATGACAATTCTCCTAAAATATTCAGATTTACATGAAAACTCTCAGAGATGGGGAACTTACTGTATCACATGCCATTTAACTTTCACTCTAACTGTCCATTCATTTAATCAGTAAACATTTAAAAAAATATTTTATTTTTTAAAATATATTTTTATTGATTTCAGAGAGGAAGAGAGATAACATCAACGATGAGAGAGAATCATTGATTGGCTGCCTCCTACATGCCCCACACTGGGGATTGAGCCCACAACCTGGCCTTGTGCCCTTTACTGGAATCGAACCCAGGACCCTTCAGTCTGCAGGCTGACACTCTATCCATTGAGCCAAATGGCTAGGGCTGATCAGTAAACATTTTTTAGCGTGTTTCAGAATGCCAGGCCCTGTGTGATTCATTGGGCTTACAAAGATAAAACAGAAAAGGTTACAGATGGTGGAAAAGAGTCTCCCAAAAGCTAACTGTGGTACTTGGTTATGAAAGAGATTTGTGTAGCACAATCTGGGAGTAGAGAGAAGGGGTACCAATCAGTATTTGGGCAGGGAGTGTTTTGGGTGGGGGAGCTTCTTGAGTTAAATAGGGTAAGAAGATGAGAAAAGGGAGGCATTATAGTTAGCAGGGACAGTACAGCAAAGGCACAAAGGTAGGAAGCAGCATAGGGTATGCAGTAAACCCCCAGTACACTGGAGGGTTAGGTCAGGATTGATGAGAAAAACTGCACAACTGTCCCTTGTATTTGCTGTAAGCTGGTAGTTAGATCTGGACTGGGCTAGATTAAAGACTCCCAGATTTTTAATGGGTGGCTGGGTAAAGGGTGGTGCCACCAATGGAGATAAAGGCTATCACTGATGAAGCAAGTTTTGAAGGAGGAAGAGATTCCTTTATTACCAAACCAAAATTTGCAGTTTACAGCCTTGTTCCCTGTATTTTCCTGTCATGCTTCACTTTGTTTATTCTTAGCTACCTTTGCATTCACTCCTCTCTCCTCTTCTCCTTTTGACGTTACTAGTTTCTTTTTTCCCCACTCCCTGATGGAACTCAGCTTTTCTCCTTTTAGATTGTACGCATTTGCAGTTTTTTACTAGGTGAAAAGAATACTGAATTTTGTGATTTTTTTTTAAAGAGAAAAGCTTTTTTTTTCTTTCTTTCTTTTATGTGACTCTCAATCAAATGTTTTCTTCTAGGTCACTGTCCTTTTAAAATGAAATGGAGATTCTCCAATTCTGAAATACTTGTAATTGTGTGCGTACCCTTTTCTGTAATGATGGTTACTTTGAATTTAGATTAGTTCACACAAACACTCCATCCATGCTTTTGTTCTGGCCCTCCGGTCCAGTTTAAGAACCCATTGTGGCCCTCGAGTCAAAAAGTTTGCCCACCCCTGGCTTAGATGGTTGATCTAATAACATATTTATATGTGCATAACTCTTATTTTTTGAAAAGCACACTTTCTGATCATTTTTATCCTCGCACCTTCTCTTTCTTTCTCCTTCCCCTTCTTTACTTTCCTTCTCCTTTCCCCTCTCTCTCTCCTCTCCCTCCTCCTTCTCTCTCTCATGTATCTCCTTTTCTTACTCTATTTTTTTTCTTTATCTCTTCGTAATCATGCAATGGAATGTTTATTAATGGATGCTTAACTAACTGTAGTATTTATATTATTCTGCTGCTTAAGGTAGAGTTGTAAGAACTTGGCTATTTCATATAA
>NW_006383014.1:2341793-2342532 GCF_000327345.1 Myotis davidii | reverse complement strand
TATGTGCATAACTCTTATTTTTTGAAAAGCACATTTTCTGATCATTTTTATCCTCCCACCTTCTCTTTCTTTCTCCCTCCCCTTCTTTACTTTCCTTCTCCTTTCCCGTCTCTCTCTCTCCTCTCCCTCCTCCTTCTCTCTCTCATGTATCTCCTTTTCTTACTCTATTTTTTTTCTTTATCTCTTCGTAATCATGCAATGGAATGTTTATTAATGGATGCTTAACTAACTGTAGTATTTATATTATTCTGCTGCTTAAGGTAGAGTTGTAAGAACTTGGCTATTTCCTATAAAAAGATACTCTAACATAGATATCAACATCTTTCTGAGTCTTCTAATGTGTTTTCCTTTTTAAAACTCTGTTTTTGTTCCCATTACTCTTCTCCATACTGACACACATAGGCATTAGGAATAACATTGAAGGTTGCCAGTAGAAATTAGCAGGACAAAATTGGGGAGCATGGAGTTCTGGTGATGTTTGAAAGCACTCATTCTGAGAGAGTGTGATTTTAGAGATAAGCCCTGAAGGGAATGGCCTTGATCCTGGGCCAGGGCGGCTGCATGCCACAGAGAGCAGTGGACACTCCTCCCAAAGCGGAGCATCCCTCTCACTCCATCCCCAGCTAGAGCTGCTGGTGAATGTTCGTGTGAATGAGGATATTTTGGACACTCAAAATTTGCTATCTTGTGATTGTAGCGTATTTTCTGAATGAGGGAAGCATGCAAGTGCTTGGCCTCT
>NW_006383014.1:2340394-2341162 GCF_000327345.1 Myotis davidii | reverse complement strand
CCCCCCAGCCCCCGCCCAGCCACTCCCACCGCAGCCCCTGATCCCCTGCCTGCCAGCAGCCCCACTCCTGCTGCCACTGCTCCCATGTGCTGACAGCGCCGGCCCTGCTCACACCCGTTGACAGAGTGGAGTGATTGGGGCCAGCGCCAGCAGCGGGGCCAGTGCTGTCAGCAGGTGCAAGCAGTGACTGCTGTCCCAATCACCTCTGAGGAGTAGGGGGAGGTGGAGAAGCCCTCAGGGGCAATCAGTGCCAGCAGCCTCCACTCACACCCACTGACAGTGCTGAGCGATCAGGACCAGCACCAGGCACCAGCAGCGAGTGCGAGCAGCAGCTCTGGCACTGACTGTGGGTGTGAGCGGGACCATCACCGGCAGCAGGTGCAAGAGGTGGCTGCTGGCCCTGATTGCCCCTCAGGAGCAGGGGGAGGTGGAGAAGCCCTGAGGGGCAATCAGGACCAACAGCCATCACTCACACCCACTGATGGTGCCAAGCAATTGGGGCCAGGTGCTGGCAGTGGGTGCGGGCAGTGGCTCTGGCACCAGCAGTGGGTGTGAGCAGGGCCGGTGCCAGCAACAGGTGCAAGTGCCGGATGGGACCATGGCACATGGGAGCAAAGAATTTTCAGTAACCACCAGAGGCTCACCCCGATGACAGACACTGGAACTCCGCCGTGGTCTAGCGCCCCCACTCACCTGCTCCATCAGCCCACCGCAGCTGATGCCCACCATGTTCCGCGCACACCCCCGGCGGTCAGCACATGTCATAGA
>NW_006383014.1:2309426-2340011 GCF_000327345.1 Myotis davidii | reverse complement strand
ATATCACTGTTCACAGTTCTGAATTAGCACCGCTTAGTTCAGAAAGAACTCAAGCCCTGCCAGTGTCTTACAACGTCCTAAACTATCTCATCTCCTGGCACTCTCTGCCTTCCTCACTCCCTGCTAGCCTCCTCACTGCCATTCCTCAACTTCTCCAGCTGAGGACTCTGATTCCAGCTCTTCCCTCTTCCTGGAACTCTCTGCCCTCAGCCATCAGCTGGACCCATCTCTCTCCTCTTTATACAAATCTCAACCTAAC
This sequence comes from Myotis davidii, assembly GCF_000327345.1. Taxonomy (NCBI): domain Eukaryota; kingdom Metazoa; phylum Chordata; class Mammalia; order Chiroptera; family Vespertilionidae; genus Myotis; species Myotis davidii. The sequence goes on along the minus strand of NW_006383014.1, from coordinate 2,339,752 downwards.
AGTGAGGCTACCCTGTCCCTCCCATTCAACATTGCGACCTCCCCAACCACCACCAGCACCAGTGATCTCTCTCTACTGTACTTATTTTAAATCACCTTTTAAATATACTGTATTGTGTACTTATTTATAATGTCTATTTTGTCTTTCCTTACTAGAATATAAGCTTTTGAAAAAAAGGATCTTTTTTCTGTTTTGTTCATTGGTACATTTCCAGAACCTGGCATAATGTCTGCTACATAATTGGCACTTCAACACTATTTGTGGAACAAAGAGAACAATGAATAGATTGATCACTCAGAACTTTTTAAACTAAAATAAATTATCATCATACAATCAAATTTTCCATACAAAACCCAGTTTAATATAATACATTAATCTATATTTTAATAATTTTTAAAATGTATTCTTTTCTGATTGTTACTTATTTTTATACTATGGAGAGACGTTTTATTGTGCTTCCAGTATTTTTTTCCCTTTCCCCGCTCCCTTCCTACCTCCCTTTTCCCCTCCATCCCTTTCTTCTTTTTGAAGATTGGCATTCTATTCAGTGGATTTTAAAAAAAATAGATATTATTACCTTCATTTATTTATTCAATTTTATGTATTTTTTTCAATTTCAGTTTACATTCCACATTATTCTGTACTAGTTTCAGGTGTACGACATAGTGGTTAGACAATCATGTACTTTACAGAGTGGTCCTCCCATCCCCTCCAATATTCCAAGTACCCATCTGGCTCCATACATTGTTATTATGATAATATTGACTATAATCCCTATGCTGTACTTTACATTTCTTTAACTATTGTATAACTAACAATACAGATTCTTAATCCCTTCACCTTTTCACCCAAACCCCTCACCCCCCATCCCTCTGTCAGCCATGAAATTACATTTATCTCTCAGCTTTCTTCAATACTGTCAGATACACAATTGGTCACTCTCACCTGACCTCACACTCCATGTATTGAAGGAACACTCTTTGGGGCCCAAAGATACATAATGGTCAGATCTGACCCAATACTGATTGCAAGGGGAACCTTTTTAAAACTGTTTAACCCCCAGATGTTTTCCCCTTAAACAGTCATACAGTGCCTCTGGTACATGAGGTGCTCAAAAGTATTTGTTGAATGGAATTTTATATTAGATTCTATTTTTTAATCAAAGTAAATCCTTCATATGCTTGTACTAGCTAAATTTAACTTGTTGATTTGATAATCACTCCTCAGATCACCAGAGTTATTTCAGCTTATGGTCTTTCTCTTATCCTGATAGAGATTAATATAGGCATTGAAAAGAAACAGTATCTAGAAAAGTCTAAATCTAACATACTTCACAATTTTAAGCATGATGTTGAGTAAAAGTGAAAAGGCGTTGAAAGGGAATATGAAAATAAGGCTGAGGCATTTGAAGCTGAGGGTTTTAAACTACTGCCAGGCAATGAATACACTGAATCAGAAGATCTAGTTTTGATTCTCACCCCTATTATTTATGAATTAAGTGACTTTGGATAAGTTACTAAGCTTTCCATTTCAATTTTCTCATCTGTAAAATTGAGTTAATAATCTTAGCTTTACATTCACATTGAGTGGTTTCAGGGATCAAACATAATACAAGTAAAGGTGTTAGTTATTAATTACTATGAAATATACTATATTACTGTATTTTATAGTAATAACTATGATGGGGAACATTTACATAATATGTGATTAAGGAAATAACCATTTATGTGTGATATGAAACATGAAGCATGTATTTTTTTTCCTTTAGTTGTTAGAACATTTTTATTTAGTTGATTTAGAGAAGTGCAGGGAATTAATTTTTACACTTTTCCTTCTTTGATTTTCAATCCGATGCACAAAACAAAGTAATTTTATTCTTTTGAATGGATAATAGAAGAAATTACGACTAAGCAAAGCAGACTATGGAAGAAATGGGAAGGGTGTATTGGTATTCCTCTAAGCCAGTGGTTTTCAACCTTCCTAATGCCACGACCCTTTAATACAGTTCCTCATGTTGTGGTGACCCCCAACCATAAAATTATTTTTGTTGCTACTTCATAACTGTAATTTTGCTACTGTTATGAATCATATCTGATATGCAGGATGTATTTTCATTGTTACAAAAATGAACATAATTAAAGCATAGTGATTAATCACAAAAACAATATGTAGTTATATATGTGTTTTCCGATGGTCTTAGGCGACCCCTGTGAAAGGGTCATTCGACCCCCAAAGGGGTCGCGACCCACAGGTTGAGAACCACTGTTCTAAGCTATAAGTGATATTCTTGTATTCTTGTTTTAAAAAAATATTTATTGTTGGAAGTATTACAGATGCCCACCTTTTCCCCCTACTGACCCACTCCATGTATTTTTAAAATAATTACAACTTGAGTGACCCTAGGTCTTTAAAATTACTGTGTAAATAGAATTATAATCAGATGCATTTGCAGAGCTCACCCTGTAGGCCTGACTGGGCAACTCTACAGTTCCCAGATAACATGATATTCTTGTTCTTTCATGTATGGGACAGACCAGCGCTTCTCCAAGTGTGTTTGATTGAACACTAATTCTCTGGGATATTAAGCAAGTGTATGCTAAAGAAGTTCTGAGGTCAAATAAATTTGAGAGATCCTAGGTTTAGTAAACTTAAATAGGTTTGTTAACTGTAGGACTTCTCAGTATGCTAAAGATCATTGTGACTGTCTCGGAGTGGCATGTCATGTATATTATATAACTGTTGGGATTAGAGTTCATTGTCACCGATTTCAAGTCAAGCTGAGCTGCACTAAGAAGTGTAGAGACCACTCTCCACAAACCTGCAGAGTCCTCTCCCATGGTGTTCATTTGCACAGTTTCTGAGGCCAGTGGGTTGACATGGCCTCTGGAAGAGCCTGCTGGAGGGGTGGAGCTGGGAGGACAGAAAGGTACTGGGCAGACACAGAGCAAGAAAAGCCGATGTAATCTGTGGTATGCCTGTCTGGACACCAGAGGTACGTTGCAAGGGGCTGCTAAAAAGTTGTAAAGACAAAAATCTGGTATCAGAGCAGATACGATCTATCCCACAGCAGAGAAAAGAAGAAATACCTTAAAATATATTTTTATTGATTTCAGAGAAGGGGGAGAGAGGTGGAAACATCAGTGATGAGAGAGAACCATTGATCGGCTGCCTCCTGCACACTCCCTACTGGGGACCGAGCCCGAAACCCGGGCATGAGCCCTGAAAGGGAATCAAAACTGTGACCTCCTGGTTCATAGGTCGACGCTCAACCACTAAGCAACACCAGCTGGTCAAGAAGAAACACTTTATGTAGAACCTGAAGTAAAGGAAGATAGGGGAAAATACATTTTAGTCTAGCAAGGTAATGAAATAATATGTAGTGATGTTGTTTGAAAAATATTTAATGAGTTGGGAAAATACCCATGTTATAAAAATGTTAAGTGAAAAGAATACACAGGGCTGTATATACCGTTGACCCCCTTTGGGGTATAAAACACATACCTATGTCTATCGGAATGAATATAAAAGTTTGGAAGAAAAGAGCCCAAAATGATAACCATGGACCTATCAAGTTTGTGATATTGGGGTGATTTTCACTATCTTTTTGTTATCCATATGCTGTGTTTTTTAATCCCTTCATCCCACTGTCATTATTCACTGTACCTCAGAGCAGTAATTATTCAGCAGAGGGGCCAGTGGTACTCAAATCCTGTTCTCTTTAGCAGTGTGCTGTGTGTTTTTAAAAAGAACCCCAGTAGATTCTTAATTCTTAATCATGCTAAATTTATTTAGAATACAGTGTTTTTAAAAATTCACAAAAGGTTTTATAAACTTCTGTTTTTAACCTTTCACATTTTATTTTACAATTGAGTGTCAGGTCTGCCCAGTTTTAGCTAAGAAGCTCAGATTACTGCAAGGAATACAGTATCACTTGGCCCAGGAAGCATTTTTTTTTTTTTATTGTAGGTATAGCTTGTTTGAACCACAGTAACTTAGGATGCTTATCTCAAATGTAGATTCCTAATCTCTCTAATACATTTACGACATCAGACTGTGGAGGGAAGTACTGCTCAGTCTGCACTATGTGCCCAAGAAACATGGGATCCTGTGAAAATGAAAACCCACCCAGTGAGGCTGTAGTAGGACCTGAGATTCTGCATGTCTAGCAAGCTCACAGGTCATACTGCCGACCACACTTTGAGTTGCAGGGCCCTGAGAGCCAAATGGCAGCTCCAGGCCAGCAGAACCCTGTCCTCAATGGAGACAGAATCAGCCAGATGTGGGGCATTTAAAATGCAACAACCATGCCTGAAATGTAGCACGAGGCATCTGGTTCATGGAAAGTCAAGGAGAAAAGTGTTGCAGATGAAGATTATCCTATATAATAAAAGCCCAGCGACCAAATGGTGGAACGACCAGAACGACTGGTCAACCATCCGCTATGACATGCACTGACGAGCAGGGGGCAGGCGCTCAACACAGGAGCTGCTCCCTGGTGGTCAGTGTGCTCCCACAGCGGGAGCAGCTGCCTGGCTGACCAGGATGAGCAGTGCTCCCACAGCAGGCCTATCCCCACAGGCCACACCCCCCACCAGTGCACGAATCCTGTGAGCTGGGCCTCTAGTAGGATATAATGTAATACGGACCAGGTGCCCTTATGAGTGGCCACAGCACACAGCACACTCACTGTTGCTGTTATTCCAGATCAGGAGGCTGTGCTGACATTCCAGGTGTCCTGCAGGAGGAAGAAGAGTGTTTCCTTCTTGCCTGAGTGCTGCTTTGCTGCGAGCTGTGCACAGGTTCTTTCTCTCATTTCCCGTCAACAGAGCTGAGTGTGTGGCTGCTGTGATCACATTGTTCTCAGTCATGGAAATATGGTCTCTTTTCTGATTCTCTGTGGTGATGAGTAAAAAGATTGTTTCTGCCGAGGGGTGAAGAGGTCTTCAAGCTAGTTTGGTTTCTAGTAAACAGCAAGGCCTACAGAGACCTCGAGGAGATGCCTAACATCCCCTGAAGATGATGTTTCTGCTAGTGTTTTAGAGGAGTGAGTTGTCGATGTTTACAGGTCAGGATCTGGTGCTGTGAATTCTGAAAGCTTTCAAGATGTTTGATTTATATTTTAATTGGATCCTATGGCAGCTGGTGAAGAAAAAAAAATAGTTTTCTCTGGAAAGTATAAATTGAGTCCTTGGTGAATGTGACCAAAGGCAGAAATCAGATTTTTTTAAATGAATTCATTTATATGGTAATGATAGCATTGCCTACTTAACTCAGAAAAATGCAGCCCCATTTTGTGTTCTGGCCCTCAATGTTTATATTTTTCTGATGCTTTCTGTTATGGTTCATTACAATTTTAATGTTATTTTTGGCTAACCGGGTCCCTTTGAAACAAGTTGATCTGCAAGTGCAGGCTATTAGGTGAGAAGAGAAAATGAAAATAGAAAGCTGAGACTTTATATATTCTTTCTTGTGGCCAAATAATTGGACTCTCCTGTTTTGTTTAGGTGTGTTAGTACCTGGTTGAACAGTTGTAATGTTAGAAACAGTCTTGCCTCAACTGCTTTGCTGTGCAAATAGGCTTTTCAGAGACAAGGTCTACAAGGGAAATTTACATGATGTGTCTAACAAATATCAGAAATAAAAGCTCCCTTTCTTCCTTTAACGTGATTATTTGGCTTGAGGGCATTGACACCTGTCCCCCACAGTCCATGGGCTTCTGTGACCCCCCCCAGGTGATCATGCTGCCCAGGTCCCAGCACATCAGTTGGGGTCCAGGTGTGTGGGACTCAGTCCTGACAGAGCCTAACTTTTAGGGGTTCCTTTGGCTTAGAGAGAGAAAGAGAACAAAACCTGTGAAGTGCTTTCAATCTAAAAAAGTTGTATTACCATCCGTGTGGTCACACCTGCAGAGGAACCATCTTTCAGACCTGTTCCTTCCCGTGGGCAGTGTTGAAGTTGTTCTGAAACTTGATTAAAGGAGAAATAGGTGAGTCACCAAAACTGGGCTTATTATTGAGTAGCTGTGTCTGTGTTCCACCTTTCACCAGAGATTTAATTTTCCCAGCTCTGCTATGTACCTTTCCCCTTCTTAGATTCTTCCTGTGGCATGAAAGCTCTGGCAAACAAGAACTTATTTCTGTGGAGCCCAGCAACCCTCTCTCTTCCTTGTAATCAGGAGGTAGCAAAGAATTTTCTCTAAAGTGGTTAAGGAAATTTTAGAAACTTGTTCCCAATCCTTTTGTTTGCTTCTTACTGGTCATTTAAAACTGTAATGCAGATTGGGGTGGGGGGAAGGGGTTGGGGAGAGAGGGGCGAGGTGAGGCAGGAGAGGAGAAGGGAGAAGAGGAGAGGGGAGGGGAGGAGAGAAGGGGCTGCCCCATAAAATCCTTGTCATTCACCCCACACTGTAGACTTTAAAACTCCCCAGGTTTTCCCATTAGAAAAGTTCTGTGTGCGCCATTCTCCTTCAATGAACTAAACCTCCAAGCGTAGAATTTAAGACATTATTATCTTGAAACTTTTAGTTCAACAAATGCCAGAAGCAGCCTGGGTCATGTCAGGGGAGCCACCCAAGCACTAAACAGAATTTGCAAACCTACCTTTACTAACTATTGTTTACACTTTGTTGTAGTTACCCTTTGGGAGAGGGCTGGCCATGGGAGGTGTGTGTGATAATATTTACACTTACTCCACTGTGCTTACTCTAAGTGCTTTTTGGGTAAAATATACAAAATGACTCTGGGAGACCTCATTTATGAACTTGGGTTATATATTAAAATTATCATATTCATGGGGAAAATATGTTTAATAGAAACACTAGGTCAGACTTTCTTTTTAAGAAGTTTCCTGCTAATTTGTGTGGTCCATCCTCACAGGCTCCAGGGGCCCCCCAGGCGTTAGGGAAGCATCCTGGGCCCCTAAACCCTGTCCCGTCAGGTCTTTATCCACCTGGCTCCTTCCTCCCGGGCCTGGACACCTCCTTTCTTTTAGTTCAAACACAAGGTTGTAAGCAGCAATGGGCATGGGGTATTTTGTGTCGGTGGAACATTGACCAAGGGAAGGAAAACGTTGACTGCCCTCTGACATCCTCTCCTGTGCGTTCCACATGCTGCAGCCAGAATGGTGGCCCTCATCTTGGCACTCCTGTGTTAAAGCCTTCCAGAGGCTCCCGGTTTCTACCAGAATACAGTCCAAAATCTTTACGGAGCTTTAAAAGGCCCTGCACAGTCTGCCTGCATCTCCAGCTTCATTCATGTGGTATCCTTCCCCTGTGAGCACTCCAGTTCTAATGAGCATTCGGTCCCACACCCCTTCATTCTTTAGGGTGCCAGCTCACAGGAACTCATCCTTCATGCCCCGGTAGAGGCATCACCTCTCAGAGGTGTTCATGCATCCGTCCTCCACCTGCTATCCCCCTTTCTCTTCACCCCCATGCTCACATAGCTCCCTCTACCTCACTTTTAAAGCACTCATTACCTGGGGAAATGGTTAGATCCTCTGAAGGCAAAAGCATGCTCTTTACTTCACAACAAGCTCTTAGCCCAGCACCGGGGACCCAGTGGATGCTCACTTCCTTGATTGATTGCATTAGCATGTGGATGGAATAGAGGGGGGAGGATGGACGAAAAGATGCTAGAGGAATGGTGTTGTTGGATTTCTCTTATCCTTTTCTACCTCTAAAATGATACCATTCTAGTTTTGAGATGAATGGTTCAGCTGCAGAAAAGAGTTGATATTTGTTTATATATATTTCAGTTGACTGTTAGCCCAAATATGATGCAGGGAAGGATAATTAGGAAAATCATGTATTCGCATCTCTCCTGGTTATACTTTGTGCTTTGGGCATGGCTAGTCATTTATTTTAATTATCATTTTCTGCAGTGATTACACTAGCTCTCTAAACCAAAGAATATGTTTAAATTACACAAATGCATTTCAATTTCATAGCCTCATATTCAACAACAGGTATGAAGACTCTGTTCAGAGTCCCCTAAGCAGACAAAACACAAGTAACAGATATAATTGCCATGGGGTCAGGTCTGTATGTGTGTTCTCATAGACGTCTTCTTCCTTTCAATGTTTTAGGTAAGTTTTTTTCATAGTAGAAATTCATTTTATAAACAACCTTAAAAATTTAGAATTGCAAACCAACAAATGAGAAAATATCTTTTCTTTCCAATAATCAGACCACCACGATTAGCATATGGGTGTATTGTTTACCATTTTTTTTCTAGTCCAAATTTTTGGTTTGTTCCCTCCTTTCTCTTGTACGTAGTTGAGATCCTACTGCTTGATTTTCCCCTCACTGCTTGTTTCCCTTAGTGTATTCACATAAAACGGTAAACTATACCAGGGAATGAAATGGATGGTGTGCCTTCTCTTGGCACAGCAGTGGGACGCTGTTAGCAGTCCAGACTGCGGTGTGTGAGGAAGGAGGGTTGAATACTGTGGCAGAGTTACAGAGCAGAGCTCACGCCGTGGTAAGAACTCATAGCTGCCGGGCACTTCAGATCTCCAAATTCCTTGGAACGTTTCCCAGTGATTGAAAATAAAGGTGTGTATGATCAGCCGCTGCGGAATTGAATAGCTCTTGGAAACCCAGTGCTTAAGATACTAATGGAGCATCTGACATTGAGCAAGTTGTTGGATGACTAATTCTCTGGGTTGCTGTTTTCCAAATGTGTGATCTGGTCCTTTCCTTTCTCTTCTGCCGCTTTCTCTGTCTCTCAGCATCCACTAGCCACTGCAAACGCCTTGCTCCAACTGTTCTAGCGCTTTCTTTGTACTTGAGGCCTGAAATGCTCCCTCTTCTCCTACTCCAATACTTTGCTTGGAAGGTTCCATGTTCTTCCTCTCTCCATGCAAAGGGTGCTTCCTCAGAGAGGACCTCCTTGATCCCCCTTCGTAAAGCAGTCCTCCTGCACCAGGAAACCTCGGAGTGGTCCTCCCCCGTCCACCTCGACTTCTTGCCACCTTACAGTCCTTCATCTGGAAAAAAGGGAGCTGACAAGCTAGCAGAATGCCCCTAAAATATGGTACCTTAAGATTGGAGCTATTCCAATCCAGAGATAATTTGTATAAGTTACAACAAGATTAAGGGAACAAAGAAATGATGGTCCTAATAGAGTTTTTCTAACTTTCTCTGTCATGAGAAATGGAAGTGTGATTGCCTACAGTTTTGTAGTATTTCTAGTAGACAGTCTCCTTCTCAGAGCCTCAACAAGGAAAGGAAAGTTATAATTGGATGTCATTGCTGTCAGTCATCTGGGTGTGAAAGAGGGAGGGCATTTGCCTCACCCCAGAGCACCTGTGATCAGGTAATATCCCTAAGAGCTTGTCTGTGAACTAGCTTCTCTTCTTTATTCTTCACGGGCTGCTTATATGTGAGTGTGTGAGGCAGGAGGTGAGGGGCTTTACTGTCTGTCTTTTGAAACAAACAGGGCAAAAAATCAAAGCAATAAGCTTTTAGGAAATTAGTGTAAATATTATGAGATTATTAATTTTTAAAATTCTTGCTAAAAATAATAGGAACGTTGTCAAAAAAGAACCCTTTTGACTAACGTGTGTTCCTTGGTGTTCTACATCTTTCACTCCCTGCCTTATAAAAATAGAGCTAATTAATTTAAATTCTGCCAAAGAACAGGGAGTATTCTCTGGTCTTTGGCCAAGAATTCCCCTCCACCACCACCCCCATTCCCACTCCCTTTCCCACCTGTCACTCTCCATGACATCATCGAGTGTTTTCCTTCCTGGCCCTTCTCAACACTGAAAATTGTGGTATTCCTTGGTCTTCGAGTTTGTCTGCCTCTCTCATTCGAGTGCAGGCTCCATGAGGGCCAGGTCCTTGTTGAACTGGCCCACCCCTCTCTCCCTGTCTGCTTGGCCTCCCACAGTGCTTGGCATATGGGTGGTAATCAAATACACGTTAAAAGAACAAGCAACTAATTGCTTAAATGAATCCATGTTTTTACAAGTGGATAATTAAGCTCTGACCCACGTGTTTCAGTGAGGAAAAGGGTTGATAGAGTGCATGGGTTTCTTGACAAGATCTTCACATTTGTTCAGTAAACACTGAGTGCCTGTCAGCAGGTCAGGCCCCGGAAATGCCGCATGAATAAGACATGACTGATGTCCTCCAGGACCTTAGAGACTAGCAGAGGGACAGACACACACATGTGTGTCTGTGTGTGTGTGTGTGTGTGTGTGTGTGTGTGTGTGTAAATAACTGCAAGTCTATGAAAAAATGGAATAGAGGTGTAAAAACAGGAGTCTGAACTACAGCGGGGGGAGGGGGGGAGGCAGGAGGGGGAATACGATATTTACTCTGGGCAATGATGGAAGATATTTACACGGGCAATGAAGGAAGAAGAAAGTTTGGCAGGTTAATTAGCAGGAAGAGCCTCCCAAGCTCTCGACAGAGTCAGAGACTGAAAATGAATGGCATGTTTGGGCACTGTGGGGTCGGGTGGGGGGAGAGGGAGCTGAGAATGCTGCACCAAGGCCTTTGGATTTGATCTTAAAGGAGCCAGGGCCCCTGCCTCAGCAAGGCCAGCCCTGGTAAGAAATCCAGATGAGCCTGTACCAGTGTGCGGAGCTCATGGAGGGGAGTGGGCGCTGTGGTTAGAAAACCAAACCACTCACCCCTGGGGCTGGCATGTCCATGTGTTCACAGTGTATCTTCTATAGAGGCACAGTTTTGAATTCATGGAGATGAATATGTTACTCGAAATCAGTAGCTCTTTTAAAATGTATCTTCCAGCTGAAAACCTTTTCATGTGTTTCTTTGTTGAAATTTAAAAACTTGTGAAAACCAGTTTTTATTTGTACACAGATAAATGTTACCGTATACATCACTGCAGAACACACTTCCTGGATGTTCACGTGAAGTGTAATGAAAAGTTTTGGGATCTTCCAGATGAGTGGATGCCCAGGTCTTTCTCCCCTGCCCCTTGTGAAAGGCACTGCCCTTTTCTCAAAACCTCTCTCTCTCTTACAGTTCCACGGCATCCTTCAAATGACTTGTTTGAAATATTTGAAATTGAAAGAGGAGTCAGTGCAGATGATGAAGCAAAGGATGATCCAGGTAGATGCTTATTTTATTTAAAATTGAATTTATTGGGCTGACATTAGTTAATAAAATTATATGGGTTTCAGGTGTACAATTCTACAACCGATCATCTGTATATTGTATGGTGTATTTACCACCCCAAGACACTTATATTCTTACTACAGTTATAATGACATTTTATTGTTTTCCTCCATTTCATGAAAATAATTTTTAAATCACAGATTGTAAGGTTACACCTAGGAAAATTATAGATCTTTTTTTTCAACTTGGTTTGCTGTTTTATCAGTTGGGCACAAGTAATTGAGTCATCATTATCTTTTTGTTGTTGTTGTTAATCCTCACCCTAGAATATTTTTCCATTGATTTTTTTAGAGAGAGTGTAAGGGAGGGGGAGAGACAGTCAGAGAGACACATTGATTGGTTGCGTCCCACATACGCCCTGACCAGGATCAGGGATTGAGCCTGCAACCAAGGTACATGCTCTTGACAGGAATCAAACCCAGGACCCTTCAGTCTGTAGGCCAATGTTTTATCCACTGAGCCAAATTATCTAGAACAAGTCATCATTATCTTGAAAAAAATTTACATATTAATTTACATTAATATAAAGTGCTAGAGGCCCAGTGCATGAAATTTGTGCATGGGGGTGGGGAGTCCCTCAGCCCAGCCTGTACCCTCTTCGCTGGCCGCAGGCACCCAGGACCTGGGCCGGCTTCTCCCAGGCTGGCCGCAGCTGCAGGGACTGTGGGCGGGCGGCTTCACCCGGGCCACAGCTGCAGACGCCCGGGACCACGGGGAGGGTGGCTTGTCTCTCTCCTGATCCACAGGCACAGGTGCAGCCGCTGGCACCTGACAGCACGGGGCAGGCTGGCTGGTCCCCATGTCTCTCTCCCCAGTGTTGGTCTGAGCAGTTATGGCGTGAGGGTGTGACATGAGGGTGTGACGACCATTTGCATATTAGCTCTTTATTATATAGGATAGGATGAGGAGGAGATCATATTTTTAAGTGATGATGTAAAAGGTCGTAATTGGCAACACTTGTGTGCTGTGTTTTTACTGTTGAGCACACAGGCACAATTGTGCTGAGAAGGGATTCGTGTGATTCCCTTTTGATCTCCTGGAGAGAAGTTCTGGTGGGTTAGTGAAGTGTGGATAGGAGAGAACACTTGTACTGATAACCTTGTTAACAAGTGCATTTCTGTTGTTCATTTGTGGTTTACTCGCCTTTCTGGTCATTTCCTTGCAGGTGTGCTGATTCATAGCTGCAGTTTTGACCATGGGCTTTGTGGATGGATCAGGGAGAAAGACAGTGACTTGCACTGGGAACCAGTGAGGGACCCAGCAGGTAAGCCCAGTTTTACTCTAGGACTCATTTCAGGTTGATCCCCTTGGAAGGCCCAGTTCTGCTAGTCAAGTGCACTGTAACATCTCTAAGAAGGTAAGGAGAGATCTTGTCCAGCATTCATAGTCCGTTTGTTAGCTGTCAACTAGAATTATGGGAAGGCGGGTAGCTCACTAAAAGGCTTGGTAAAGAAAACACGTGGGCTTATTCTAACTTATAATTTTCAATTTACCTGTCGTGCCCCATTCCCAAGCATAAAAGAAGTACATCAGCCATGGTAGTAGTTCTTGGTTGTTTTCTCAATCATGCAGTTTTTCACTTTTTTAAGATTTGAGACATAGTTGAAGGAGCCTGAAATTTCTGTGAAGTTGTGAATACCTCTCTGGAAAAAATGTCAATCTAACTTGGATGCTGGAGAAGTTAGTTATAATGACCATTATTTATTCCACTAAAGAATATTCTTATAGTAAGTTGGATTTAGACATAGTTCCTTGGAAAATTAACAGGCTTTTAAATTGCACACTTCCTACTAATCTAAAGTTTTAGTACTTGCAAGATGTTTTGTTGTCTTGTTCCAGGAAGCAAAGCTACATATTGTTGCTTTTTCCCCTCCCCTCAGTAATTGAATCTTTTATAGATGATGTCAACTTAATGAAAGGATGAGGAGTTTGACTTCTTTTTATATTTCTGCTTCTAGATTTAGAAATGAAAGGGACAATATGTGAAGAAAAAGTATATCGTTAACTAAAAAGGATGTTGTTAATTAAAAGCCTAGTTGTTAAATACCATTCCAAGTATTATATAGAAGAACAGAAAACACACAAAAGTTAACTCGAGAGAGGATATGCTCTGTTAATCCAGTTATTCGCAAACTTCAGCATTGGTACAAATCAGCTGAGGGCCTTGTGAAAATGTAGATTTTGATGCCTTTCTAGCAAGTTCCTTGGGGATACCTCTGGCACTAATCCTTGATGCACATCGCAAGTAGAAAGGTATTAAAATGTTAGTCTAAAATATTTCATTAAATCCCCTAAGATTAAAATACTAGACAAATATTGAACAATGAGAATTTGAGGTAAGCTTTTAAAAATACGAATATTCTATAAATTCAAATGGGTTTTTTAGATTTCTTTTAGCTATTATTTTCACGACGTGCATGCATACACACAAAGCAGTCCCTCTCTCCTGTTAGCTCTCTCATTCATTGAAGGTTAACTCTGAACAGGACAATATTATTATACATTTTTAATGTTATTTTTTAATTACAGTTGCCAAATATTATTTTACATTAGTTTCAGGCTATAGCGCTATGGTAGACAGTTACACAATTTACAAAGTGATCACCCTGATAATTCAAGTATTCACCTGGCATCATATGTACTGTTATTATAATATAACTGACTGTATTCCCTATCCTGTACTTTACATCCCCATGACTATTAGGACAACATTAGTATTATTAATGTCACATATATCTGTGAATTAGAAAGAAACCAACATTTAATTATTACCTACTACAGTCTTGAGTCATTCATCATTTCATTAATTTTATTTAATATCTTTTTATCCACCCTGTGAAGCAGGTTAAATATTGTTTTTATTCCACAAAGGAAATACTGAGGCCCAGAGTGTACATAAATTTCCTAAGTCCACGGAGCAAAAGAACGGACTTCACATCCAGACCTCTCTGCGCTGCCCACGCAGCCTCCGAGGCAGTCCAGTGTCCGGAACAGCCAGGAGTGTTCTGGGGACGTCCCTCCCTCACAGACTGGCCTCCGTCTCCTATGGTAGTGCACATGGTCCATGAGCAGATCTCAGGCCTGTGGATTCAACTGACCGCTGACCTGAAGTAGTTTGCTACCAGAGAAAGGATCGTTAGCAGCCATGCATGTTCAGGGTCATAATGAACTTAACCCTTTTAAGTCAAGTACACTGGAGAGAGTAGTTTGTTAGTATGCTAAATAAACTCAAAAGAATTCATTACACATCTACGTAGTCTATGTTGATAGTAAAATAATTGATTTTTAGAATTTCAATACCATATTATAGAGCCAATTTAATACTTTTAAACAATTTAGTTATTATTCATCTCATAGGTAAATGTTTAGACTTGTTGTGACCCAAATTCCACTTGCCCTCTGATAGAAAAATGAGAAGAGAATTGGAAATTAAAATGGCAGGCAAAAAAAAGCTGGAAATGGCGATTTGGCTGTGATAGCACAGAACCGATGGAAAGGCAGCGCTGGCTGCCGGGTGAGCCTGGATGGCGCCTGGGGAAGTGCGTGACCTTCTGGGGCTGCTCCAGGTTTTACCCGCGACCTGGATGAACTGGCTGTTGAATTTGGCCATTGAAGGCAGGCTTCCCAAACTGGATGGCGCGAAGCCAGAGGAGAACGTGTGGAGCGGTGCTGACACACCAGCTCCACAGCATTAGATCCGCGGGTCTCATTGAAGAGGGTGAAATCTAATGAGGATGAGGACAAGGTAGGGCTCATGGTCTAGAAACCTACCGTGGGAAGGGAAGAAGTGCCTTAGCTGTAAGTGTGCACGACTTTAGAATTTTAGTGGATAATGAAATCAATGAGTGAACCCTGTGTGTGTGTGTGTGTGTGTGTGTGTGTTTTTAATATGGAACGCTTCACAAATTTGCATGTCATCCTTGTGCAGGGGCCATGCTAATCTCTATATCGTTCCAACTTTAGTAGATGTGCTGCCAAAGCGAGCACTGAACCCTGTGTTACTGCCAAAATGTTGGATCATTTCCCAAGAAACATGCCCCCCCCCACCCCCGCAGAATAGAAAAATCCATTTTGGTGGGTTCTTTCTTGTCTGAGAAGAAGAAGAATAGAGATAAGTATCAGTCATTCAGAAAGACCTGGGTGGAGAGGGGTCCCAAACCCTGTGCAAGAGCAGGGGAAGGGACCAGAGTGTTTAGCCTGGAGAAGAAACAGTGGAACAGGGCTGACTTTGTACTTGACTGACAACGTCTATCACCATTGCTCTGTGACCACAAAGGGATGGACGTCAGATCAGTAGGTGACAACTATAGAGAGATGAACGTTGGCTCACTCTCTACAGAACTTCCCCACAGTCAGGGCTGTTTAAAAAGAGCTCAGGCTGTTCCAAGTAAGGAGCTCTCTGTCGGTGGTAACATGTGGCAAGATGTTTTGAGCACTGGATAAGCATTGGGTTAGAAAACGTCTTCCGCCAGCTCTGAGAGCCTCTGACTGAGAATGGAACGCCCCGGTAATCCACAGGAGAGCAGTGAGCAGCAGGGCTCCAGCTTGGAAGATGGACAGGAGACCAAAGGAGGGAAGAGGGTTAGGAGTGCATGGCCTAGATCAAGGTGGCATTGCAGATGGGCTTTTTAGACTGTGGTGGGGAATTCTAACCAAATACTGATGGAGAAATACTAAATAAGCTTCTTAGGAAGAATGCCTCTTTTTCTTCTAGGAAGTTTAGGTGAGGTTGTATGTATATAAATATAAGCGATTTAATGAATTATATCTGTGAATTCTCTAATTACCAAGCTAGCTGTTTCTAAATTGTTTCTATCTAAATTATACCATTTGAAAAGGAACATATGTTTGGATTTCCACAGTTAGGACTGGTTTTAATATACATTTCTTATCCAAGATCCAGAAATGCAAATATTCATTTATGCTAATATCTCCAAGAAAAGGAAATTCTCAAATGAATTTACAACTTTGAGAAACAGCTGTAAAATGATTGCATTTGCTAGCTGGCCTCCCTTGAGCTCATTGGATCGTGTTTATCACATTCAATCTTAAACTTAACTGTGAGATAGTGAAATTAATACATTCCTCTAAAGCAGTGGCTCCCAACCTTTTCTTGGCCATGCCCCACCTAAACATCTCTAAAATCCTGATTACCACCCCTCCCCCCGTGACACATAATTCTTATTACTGTATTCAAAAAGTGAACTCCTATTCACATGGAGGAAGCCTAAAAGTCCATTAACTTGGTCTAAACAAGCTTCCAAAGAACATAGCATCCACAAAAGAGAAAAATAAAAGAATGAAAGGATAGTTGAAGTACTGAGGAAGAAATCACTAAGAAATTGTTTAAAAAAATGATATGAAGTGATATGAAAAAATAGCAAATAAAGTTTCAAAACATATGATAGAGAACTGAAATGCATAAATATGTCACAATATATATTTACTAGCGGCCCGGTGCACGGATTCGCGCACCAGTGGAGTCCCTTGGCCTGGCCTGCACCCTCTCACCATCCATGACCCCTTGGGGGATGTCGGAGAGCCAGTTTTGGCCTGATCCCAGCAAGCCAGGCCGAGGGACCCCACTGGGCCTCTAGTATGCATATAAGATCTTTGGTTAATCTCTTCCCTCCCTCCCCTTTCCCCTCTCCCCTCTGAGATTCATCAGTCTGTTCCATGTTTCCATGCCTGTGGTTTTTGCTCCTGTATTGAGCATCTGCTTCCTGGTGGTCAATGTGCATCATAGCTACCGCCTGGCCAGTCGCTTAGGCTTTTATATATATAGTTATACTGTATATGAGGCCCCTAGAACCATAAGAAATGCAAAAAATTCACTGTTAATAACTCATTCTTGAATTGCCCACCCCCCCCTTAAAAATCAAATTGCCCCCTGTGGGGCATGTGCCCCACATTGGGAACCACTGCTCTAAGGAATGGAAAGTTGTGCTGTCAACAGATGTGGTGATTCACAGCAGGCACCTAGCGGTGGCCCTGAAGGCACACCCTTCTCCATAGATGTCAAGGCTGCACCTGAGGCTCTTTTCCTGGAACTCTCATCACTGGGGATCATGGGTTAAAGACGGCTGATTCAGTGCCCTGTCTGCTACTGCTAGCTGCAAGGAATTCACTTAAACACAAAACAAGCATGCCAGCGTGTACATACAAGTATGCCTGGTGCAGCATTAAAAAGCATTATTTTGAAAAATTGTAAACGGAAAAATAAATCCACAGTGAAGATACAAGCTGCCTTTCAGCCCTGGCTCACAGTTACCCTCCCAGATACAACCAGTTTCTTGGTTATCTTTCCAGAGATATAGTTGTCCATACAACCACAAAGCACCCTCTTACGTACCTTGCTTTTGTCACTTAAGGATATTACGCTAAGAGCTGACATGAAGAACAAGGACTTGAAAGAGGAATGTCATTTGTACTTGGATCGAGAATGCCTGGGCTGAAACCCAGCACCCACAGCTTACTAGCTATGACCTTGAGCACGTTACTTAACCGAGGATAATCAATAGTATCTATTCAACATATTTAAAGCAGTGCCTGTCCCCGAGTTACCATTAAAATAGCATTAGCCATTGTTGTTGAAGATTGTCCTATATCAGAACATACAGAACACCCTCATTCTTATTAATGACAGCTACTCCATTATTCCTTAGATGTTCCCTTGTGTTTAACCACTGAGGAACGTTTCCATTGTTTCCAGTCTTTCGGTTTTTCAGACAAGACTGCAGTGAAAACCTTACACACATATCATTTCAGACGTGTCTGAATACGTCCTATCCTAGATGTGGAATGCCAATCAAAGGGAACTTGCATCTTGAATTTTGATAGGTTTTACTGAGTTGCCCTTCATACAGGTTATAGAAATTTATACTTCTCCAAACAATATTTAAGGACCGCCCCAACACAGATCTTATTAAACTACTTTTTAAAATCTTTACCAAGCTTATTGGTAGAAAGTCATCTCGTTTTAATATTATTTTATTGTGAAAAGCTGACCATTTCTTCACATTTTAAAAGTCCTTTTTTTTGAGATGCTTTTTATTTTTCTTTTGTGTTCTTTTTATTGTTGATTTTTGAGCTCTTTATGTGAAAAGGAAACTTTATCCTATTTCATGTATTGCAAATTTTTATTTTATTTTTTTTGCTTGTCTTACTACTTTATGGTATTATCTTAAGTGTGAAAATCTGGAAACAACTTAAATGTTCTTCAGTAAAAAAGTGGCTAAATTATTAATGACAAACAGCTATGAAAAATGTATTTGTCATAAAAATGGCTGGTATATTTATGAAAAAACATAAGTTATTACACTGCAAAAATGTTCAGAGCAGCTCTAGGGAGGGAGAGCAACAGTAGCCTTTTTGCTCATATTTTACACGTTAGGGTTTTAATTGCCTCTAAAAAGATTATTTGACTCTTGCTAGGCTGCCTTGGTTTGTTAGGTTGTCTTATTCGCAGGCAGCATCTGGCAGTCATGTTAGTATACATTCCACAGAGACTCAAGATAATCCTTGTTTTCTTAAAACTTGCAGGTTTAACTGTAATAACCTTATATCTTAGTCTTAAGAAAAATACCTGTGACAATTCAAAAGCTGACTTATGGGGAGACATTTAAAATCCATCTAAATATTTTGGCCTAAAATGCCATTTGGATTAATGGGGGTAGCGGGGGTGGACTGAGGATAAAAAATTGTTTGTTGTTGGTGAGTCAAGTATATAACTCAAGGACCTATTTCTCTGCAGGTTTTTTTTCTTCTGTCTTCTTAGAACATCATTTATTCAACAGATGGCATTACACTCCTACCATGTGCTAGGGATGCCCTGGGGTGGCTTGGGGCAATGGTGGGTTCTGACATCTCCTGGGGGAGAGAAACAGGCACACCAGTGATCCAACCTGAGGGCAGCACATGCTGGATACAGAGTTCAGACAGTTCTGAACTCAAACCTTCACTCTGCCACTCACTGGGTGACACCTTGGATGACCTCACCTCAAAGCCCTAACTCTGCATCTGTAAGGCCAGCCTTCAGGGTTCATGAGATGCCCCAGGAGCACTCAGCACAGCCTGGTACAGAATACGGGCCCAGACATCACCTGCTGGTCCTGCCACTGCTCAGAGCACACGTGGGAGAGGAGAAGTCACTTGATAAATAAAAGGACACCCCAGCTGAAACCGGTTTGGCTCAGTGGATAGAGCGTCGGCCTGCAGACTGAAAGTTCCCAGGTTCAAATCCGGTCAAGGGCATGTACCTGGGTTGCGGGCACATCCCCAGTAGGAGATGTGCAGGAGGCAGCTGATCAATGTTTCTCTCTCATTGATGTTTCTAACTCTCTAGCTCTCTCCCTTCCTCTCTGTAAAAAATCAATAAAATATATTTTTTAAAAAAGACACCCCAAACTTTAGCATCCCTGATACAAATTAAGCATAAAAATAAGTGGTTGTCTTTTCATTGAAAAATAAGTGGGGTTTCTACCAAAATACATACATGTGTTCAGCATTCACACCACAGTTTCCTGTGGATAAATCAGTGCTGAAACACAGTGTGTTTTCAGTTGGCTCCAATTCAATAGCCTGAGAGGAATGTCATTTGTACTTGGATGGAGCTTCAAATACTACTTGTAACTTTCTCTTGAGAAGCAGCTCTCCCCCGACTCACTGCTGCTCAAACTTTCCCCCCCTAATAGCAATTCCTCTAACAATGGGGAGGCACGCTCTATGGCCCCAGGGATCTGAGGACAAAGTGTCCGCCCAAAGTGACAGTTTTTATTAACACTTTGTGTTCATGTATATGTAATAAAAAATATTTATTATATATTTGTTACTATGTAACACATTGAAAACTGCTTATCTTTAAATAAAGCTGATGTTCCAGGAAGTGGAGGGTTTCCAGAACATCTCTGCATCCTCCTGGGGTGAGCTGCACTCCAGTGTGAGAAGCATACCAAGCTCTGGCTTTTTGTTGTTGTTTAGTTTTGTTTTAAATATGTTTTTACTAGAGGCCCGGTACACAAAATTTATGCATGGGGGGAGGAGTCCCTCAGCCCAGCCTGTGCCCCCTTGCAGTTAGGAAGCCCTCGGGGGATGTCCAATTGATGGCTTAGGTCTGCTTCATCCAGGGAGCGGGCCTCAGCCATCAGTCGGACATCCTTAGCACTGCCGTGGAGGCGGGAGAAGCTCCTGCCACCACCGCTGCATTCACCAGCCATGAGCCCGGCTTCTGGCTGAGCAGTGCTCCGCCTGTGGGAGCGCACTGATTACCAGGGAGCAGCTCCTGCATTGAGCGTCTGCCCCCTGGTGGTCAGTGCATGTCATAGCGACTGGTTGTTCTGCTGTTTGTTTGATTTGCATACTAGCCTTTTATTATATAGGATTGAATTTAGAGAAGAAGGGAGAGGGAGAGAAGAAATATCCGTGAGAGAGAGAAACATTGGTCCACTGCCTCCTGCACAGTCCCCCTGGGGGGATCAAGCCCGCATCCCCAGGCATGTGCCCTGACTGGGAATCAAACAGGCGACCTCTTGGTGCACAGGATAACGCTCAACCCACTAAGCCACACCAGCCAGGGCAAGCTCTGGCATTGTTGAAGGGTTTTCTCTCTAGAGTTAATAAATAAATAAAAATAGGGAGAAGAGATAATAAACAGATTTAATGCCCTTTAAACCACATCTGCTCTACTGCCCGGAGGTTAATTATCCATGTAGAAAAATTCTCCATGGCCACTTAGCGTCAACCACCTAATCAGCCAGCCGGCTTGACAACATCATCATAACCTGGGGAGGACCAGGAGGTGGTGAAAGTGTGTGGTTTGTGCATGCCTGTGTGTGTCTGATCCTATTCCACTGGAAGTAGTCACAGTGTTAGGATTACTTATTCCTGTGTGTCCTTGGCAGAACTTGTCCTCTCCGTGAGCACAATGGGCGAGTGTTTTCGGTAAACACAAAACCATGGGATCTGAGACAGGCATAGAAATAAGCCATGGTTTTCTCCTGCAGTAACATGGGGTTCTTTGCAAATGACTTTGAGGTTGATTAGGACTGCCCATACTGTTTGTGCTGGAAAGGATTGTCACAGGTACACACACGGCCCTGCTTTCCCATTGCAGGTGGACAGTACCTGGCCGTCTCCGCAGCCAAGGGCCCCGGGGGGAAAGCCGCTCGCCTGGTGCTGCCCCTGGGCCACCTCATGCAGTCAGGGGACCTGTGCCTGTCGTTCAGGCACAGGGTCACTGGGCTGTACTCCGGAGCGCTCCAGGTGTTTGTGAGAAAACAGGGGGCCCACGGAGCAGCCCTGTGGGGAAGAAATGGTGGCCATGGCTGGAGGCAAACACAGATCAGCCTGCGAGGGGCTGGCATCAAGAGCGTAAGTAGAACCGCAAAGGGCGTGGACCTGGGAGGTTTTCCTCTCATAGGAGAAGCCTGGGGTCCGAATTGTTCTACTTAGTAACTCGGGCTCAGACAGAGTTTCATGTGTTTTTCTGGGCATGACAACTCCATTCCTTGCCTCTTTCTTTAATCCCTTTTTGCTTCTTATTACATTCTTCATTATAACCTCTGACCACCACCACTCTCCCCACCCTAGGGTAGATCCCCTACTTTTATTGAAAAAAAATGAATAATTAAAGTAAAAATGTTAATCAAAAGAAACTTCAAAGGACAGGGGTGCTGAGCTTAACTCGTCTTACTTTTCCTTTCCTTCCTTATACTTTAAACTCTGACCACCATGAGTTACCCTAAAGTGGTTTTCTCCAAAATGTTTCTTTAAAACCCATTGTTCCCTCTTTGCCTGGGAGACCATAGTTAAGCAGCTTTGGGTGGGATCCAGAGCAATAGACTTGAAAGATATTGTTCTGCTCAGGACAGGATGCGGGAAAGCTTGACTGAATATAGAAATCTTATCCTAAGTAACCAAGTCACATGTAGCAATGAGGTGATCTGTAACACCTCATCGAAATAACTTATTTGGGATGTGTCTTCTTTACGTTGCTGCTTCTAAAACTGTTACTATGAGGAGTTTCTGCATCTATGCTTGTAGGTATAGCTTCTGTAAACACTTTTAGAAAGAAAAGGTAGGCTCCATTAATACAGCTTTTACAAGAGTCTTAAACTTTATGTTACTCTGATTTTTTCTTAAAATTTTTCTTAATATGCCTATATATTTTTAAAGAACTAAAAAGGTAAATCATTTCAAATCACAGCAGAGACAGGTTTCATTTGTTTTGGAAAGGAGCAAGGATGCTATCCAAGATAAAATGCAAGAATAGTGGAAGTTCTTGGTCTGTGCACAAGTAGAACAATGCTGCGACGGGATGATGGCGTTGGCCTCTGTTCCATTTGGCAGCAGAGCTGCATGAGCCGAGTGGAGGAGCTAGGCAGCGTCAGAGGAGGCTGCATGGCAGTGATCTTTTAGGCTTCGGCTCTACGTCCGCACCTCTACGTGCCATCACCGTCTTTTTACTTCTGACCTTGGTAATCGTTGACAGAAGCAGCCTGGCTTTTAAAGGGTAACTGGTTCTGAGTAACGTGGTCTGATGCACAGTTTCCTGGGGATTTCAGTTTCTACCAGAGCGCAGGCCTCAGGTGGCACTGTTCTCTAGTCTTTCCTTCTGTTAAGTTTACTGTTTAGACCTGGGGGAAGTTTGCCTTTATTCTACTGGATGAGCCGGCCTGGGGAAGGGCAGAGGAGGCTTGACCAGTGTGTGTGTTCTCTCCCTAGGTCATCTTCAAAGGTGAAAAGAGGCGTGGCCACACTGGGGAGATTGGATTGGATGACGTGAGCTTGAAAAGAGGGCACTGCTATGAAGAACGCGTGCAGCTCCGCAACTAGCAGTGAACTCCTGTGTTGCTCCCTCTTCTTTTTCTGATCTTCACCTCCTGTCTTCTCCTCCCTTCTGTCAGGCCTCGGAGAAGAGTGGGTCAGTGGGTCAGAGAAAGCCTGGTTGTTGACCCACATCTTGGCCTGTTTTTGTGCAATCCCAATGGACAGTGACACTCCCTTTGACATAGAAGGGACATTGGTTAGACACATGCAAGCTGTCTGTGGGTGCTACCTACATCCCGTAGGAACTGGCTTCAGCATGTGAGACCTATGCCACCCTTCATCCTGGTGACAAGGTGTTCCTTGTAGCAAAGTATGGGAGACATTTTCAAAGGAAGTTCGTGCAGATGGCCATTCTGTTATCTGCCCAGTGTCGTGCCACGAGTAGTATTGACTTCCCCTAAGATACGCTGTACAATGTGCTTGTGAACTTTGTTTCTCGTCTTCACTGTTAGCTCTGGACTGGCCTGACCTCTTTTACTGCCATTCACTTTATGAAAGAAGGGTG
The DNA here is from genome assembly GCF_000327345.1 of Myotis davidii. Taxonomy (NCBI): domain Eukaryota; kingdom Metazoa; phylum Chordata; class Mammalia; order Chiroptera; family Vespertilionidae; genus Myotis; species Myotis davidii. Next base: position 2,316,272 of record NW_006383014.1, on the reverse strand, counting down.
TGTAACATACCCAAATGCGTTTATTCTTGTTATCTGTATTTTTCTTTTAAAGACAATTATGTAAAGTGGGCACGTAATTCCTCGTTGGTGGTATTGTGTTCTGTGTAAATGTGCTATTGATATGACGCAGTTGCGTGTTCCTGATATTTACCGACTCCAGTTGCAAGGGAAAAGGCAGCTTGTGATCTCTTGAATTAAAAATACACGGTGAAATGTTGTCCAGTCCTATGACCTTTGATCGGTAGCAAGAGAACTTTGGAAATGGTGTCAGGTTGTGGCAGTGGAGGGATGAATGTTTTAAGTACCTTGAGTTTGATCCCTACAAAGGAGAGTAAACCATTTAGATCAGCGGTTCTCAACCTGTGGGTCGCAACCCCTTTGGCGATCCAACGACCCTTTCACAGGGGTCGCCTAAGACCATCCTGCATATCAGATATTTACATTACGATTCATAACAGTAGCAACATTACAGTTATGAAGTAGCAACGAAAATAATTTTATGGTTGGGTCACAACATGAGGAACTGTATGTAAAGGGCCAGAAGGTTGAGAACCACTGATTTAGATAGACAGGAAGCTGCAGTTAGCACATAAAACCCGCACTGTTTCTCACTTTAAAATCGACGGCGTTCCCCAGAATAACACGGTTCTCCTTGGTAACCTGTAAGACCTTGGAGACAGTCCTGCCGTTTCAGAGGAAGGGTTCTGTTTATGGGAGCAGCTGGGGAGAAGCCTGGGAGCAGCTCCCCTGGAATGGATTTCATACTAATTTTTAAATCAGTATAAACATAGGCGGGTCCAGCTCACAACTTATGTGCTACCAAGTCAGCATGGGGTAGGGTAGGCCTGGGCTTTGAGGTATTAAGTGTGTTGGAATAGGACTCATTTACACACTAGAGCAACGGGGCAGGATTGGAATTCTGAGATTGAAGGACCCTCAACTAATATATGTCCTCCTTGCATTTTTTAACTTTATATTAAAAAGAATATCGTTTTTAAAATGCAGCTTACTACTGAGACTCTTCCTCACTTCTGATTAAGTAATCAACATATTTTCTGCTGTTTTTGTCCAGAATCACAAAGATGATTAAAAGGTTGGAAAAAAAAAGATCTGTGGTGAAAAACTAAAGGAACTGGAATTATTTAGCCTGGAGAAGAGAAGACTGAGGGGCAAACCATTGCTGGTTTTCCAGTGCATGGAGGGCTGGTACAGAGAGGATGGTGGCCAGCTGTTCTCCACAGGCACTAAGAATAGAACAAGAGGAAACAGGCTTAGGCCAGAGTATGAGGGAGCATTTGCTGGCAGGGACAGTTGTTAAATTAGAATCCCAAAATCCCTTATAAAGGAGTGTCTCTCGCTAGCTCAGAGGCTTTTAAAAAATTAGATAAAACTTTGTCTATTTAAGGTGGTTAAGGATGTTTTAGAAAAAGTAATAGATTACACAATCTCCCAAAATATGTTTTGCTCCTATTACTGTGTAGTGAAAAATCTCCAGACTAAGTAATTTGGACTAGGCCTGGGTTTAATTTAGGCATTTCCCTCTTTGGCTTCTATTGGAAAGAAATCAAAAGGGGTCAAGCCCACCAAATGCTGAGCTTTCCCTTTATGGCAAACCTAGCAGTATTAAAACAAAAAAAGAAAAAAAAACCATATATATATATATTTTATTCCAAAAAGAGAGTATAATAGGCAGATGTTTTAGTATTTCAATGTTCTAATGTGTTTTGTTTTGTTTTTCTTGAAAAAGGTATAACCCTTTCACTGCTCAATGGACAATGCTTCCGATTTGTAAAGACCATAGCAAAGAGCACAGTTTACAGAGACTTTAACTGGTGCATTCTCTCTGCAATGTGTGTGACATCTTAACTTGGCTACTGATACAGAGTGCCATGCCCAACACTGCCAGGCCTTTTCCTTCACCTAATTTGTATAATTCACTCTCTCTTTATCAACTGAATCTCCCAAGTTCCCCAGTGGTAATGGGTTTTTTTTGAACAACAGGTATAATAGTGTACCTACCATAGTATGCCTATAATATCTTTTGTCATTTAACTTGGTGGAGGCAGGGCAGCAGGGGAGGGTAAATCAGTGAGCCTTTGAGTAGGGGCCAGCAAATATGGCCTTAGAGCTCTTTTTAATGATTCTTTTCCTTTTGTGTCATATAACTGCACAACTGAAGACGAAAGGGGGAAATAATTGAAAATTTCACTTTTAGGTGCCAATAATGCATTGCACTAAACTGATGGAAGAAGTTATCCAAAGTACTGTATAACATCTTGTTTATTATTTAATGTTTTCTAAAGTGAAAAATGTCAGTGGTTTCCCAAACAGCCAAATGAAAATAATTCTTTGTAAATAAAAACACTGTTAATAATACCGGTAGTTCATTTCTTATTGTTTTGAGTTATTTTTTATTGGGAGGATATTTACTGCTTGCCTGTTTGGGGACAAAGATAACTGCCCACATTATTATGCTTTCTAGGTTATAAAATATGAGGTCATTATTCAGCAACATGGACAGGGAAAGTAATCTGTTCATATAGCACAGGTCATACCTTAGCAAATTACTTTAGTTTTCTTATATCTCACTTAGTTATAAACATTTGTCTCAACTTTTTTTTTCATGGAAAACCAGCATAAACTATAAATAAATATATAAATATATATATAAACTAGAGGCCCGATGCACGAAGATTCATGCAAGAATGGGCCTTCCTTTCCCTGGCTGCCGGCACTGCCTTCGCTCCAGCAGGAGCCGCCTTTGCACCTTCCCATGCTGCCTAGAGGCCCAGAGTGGCTGGGGCAGTGCGGAACACCTGCATCCTGCCCCGCCCTTGGCTGCTCAGCACTTGTGTATGCAAATCAACCCATCTTTGTTGGGTTAATTTGCATCCTCACTCCTGATTGGCTGGTGGGCATTATGAAGGTACGGTCAATTTGCATTTTCTCTCTTATTAGTGTAGATTATATGAAAAGCCTTTTTACTAGTGTTGATTTTATTTATGACATTTTACTCATTTTCCAACAACCTTTTCTAATGGAGAAAACTATAAAAAATTAATGAGATGCAAGATTAAAAATCTGTTCTACAAAATTATAGAGAAATGGTTCAATGGCTTCTTTCTTTCCAATACTAGCAGCTAGGACACTTAAGTTTTGAATAAACTCAGATGTTAAGCAAAAGGTAAAGAAAAACTGAAGTTCCCTTATCTCAGAGGTGCTTCTTACCCATTCTTAGGAGATCTGAGAAAGCTTATGTTTTCTGAATATGCTAAGAAATTTAAAAATAATATTATGATAGCTATGTACGGTGCCAGGTGGGTACTGGGAATATTGGGGAGAACACTTTATAAAGTATATGACTGTCTAACCACTATGCTATATACCTGAAACCAATACAAAATAATACTGAAAATAAACTGTAATTGTCAAAAAAATTAAATAAACAACTTTTGAAACCTATTTGAAGTTGGGGTTTGCAGGCAGCAGATAAGTATGAGATTCCAGGGTCCAATTCATTTTATTTTTATTTGGACAGATTTTCGAGTACTTACTGCTGTTGGCTCGGGGATACAACAGAAAGCAGATTTTCTTTTGTGGGGTTTCAATTTCGAGAAGATGGGTATTTACCAAAGTCCTATAAGTAAATGCCAAATTGCTCTTCTGGAAATAATGGTGTGTGGTACCTTGAGGCTCTGAAAGTGTGGATTCCATGCCCTTGCCCATTGCTTTTCAAACTTCAACGTGCATGGAAATCATCCCGGGATCATGTGTGAAAATGCAGTTTTTGATTTGGTGGATCTGGGTGGGGATTGAATTCTACATTTCTAACCAGCTCCAGGCGATGCCCCTGCTGCTGGTCCTGAGCCCCAACTTACGTAACAAGGCCGAATTATACACAGAGGGCTCTGGGCCTTTATCTCTGTTAACATTCACTGTTGGGACACCTAAAAATCCATGCTTCCAAGATCTCCACAAAAATTCACTAAGTTCTGGTGTGTGTTTTTTACCCAAAAAACTTTAGAGTTTCAACAACTAGAGAATATAAAAATAGACAAATATTATTTTAAAAGAACAGAAGTTCTGAATATAATAAGTACCATCATATAAATGAAAATTTCAGCTAGGAGACTCACTCAACTTAAAGATATGTCACTTGAGATTATCTAGTTCAAGGAAGAGAAAGATAAAGCTTCAATAAGGATAAAACAATAAAGATCAACATGGAAATAGACTTAAAAAAATTCTATAAAACAACCAGACCTAACAGGCATCTAAAAACAATAGTACAGGAATACACATTATTTTCAAGTATGTGGAGCTGTTGACAGACTATAAATTTGGTCATAAAACCAATCACAGTAAATTTAAAATTGTAATTATAAAAATACATTCTTACATGAAATAAAAGTAGAAATAAACAATAGGACTATTGGGAGAAATTCACAAATATATAGAAATTAACATGCTTGCAAATGACAAATGGGAAAAAAGAATTCAAAGGAAAAGAAAGAAATATTTTGAGTATAATAAAAATAAGAACAACATGCCCAAACTTCTGGAGTACAGGTAAAGCACTGTTTATAAGGAAATTTATATTTATTTGTAAATGTCAATAAAAGAAAAAAATCTTAAATTAGTAACCTAAACTTTAAACCATAGAAAACTAGACAAAGAAGAGCAAGTTAAATCAAAGTAAGCAAAATTAAAACAACAGATAATTAACAAATAAAATTGTGTGTGTGGGTTTTTAACAGGATAAACAATTTAAAAACCTTTGGCCAGACTAACAAAGAGAGAAAATACAAATAACTAATATCAGAAATGAAAGTAGGGATGTTATCACTAACCCTACAGAGATTAAAAAAAAAAAAAAGACAAGAGAATATTATGAACAACTATATGCCAACAAATTAGATAAACTAGATGAAATGGACAAATACCTAGAAACAAATTACCCAAATACACAAGAAGAAATAGAAAGTTCCAACAGACCTATGACAAGAGACAGAGCAATAATCAAAACATCCCAACAAAAGTTCAGGACCAGATGTCTTCACTGGTGAAGGCTACAAAAATTTAAAGAATTAACATCAATCCTCAAAGTCTCCCAAGAAATAGAAGTTGAGGGTCCTAACTGGTTTGGCTCAGTGGTTAGGGCATCAGACTGTGGATTAAAGGGTTTCCGGTTTGATTCCAGTCAAGAGCACGTACCTTGGTTGCAGGCTTGATCCAAGAGTAGGAAGCAACTAATTAATGTGTTTCATCAATGTTTCTCTCTCTGTCTCTCCTCCTCCCTTCCACTCTCTCTCAAAAAAAAAGAAAATAATCCATGGAAAATGTCCTCAAGTGAGGATGAAGAAGTAAAAGTTGAAGGATACTTCTTTACACATTCTGTGTGACCAGAAATATTCTGATATCAAAGCTAGATAAACACATAAGAAAAGACAATACAGACCAATATCCCCTATCAAAATAGGTGCAAGTTCCTTAACAAAATACTAGTAAATTGAATCTAATGAAGAATTTTAAAAGTTATACATCATGACTGAGATTTATGCCAGAAATGCAGAGGTGGTTGAAAATAATACTTTCAACAATAAAGATCAAATTTTAAAAAAATAAGAAAATCGATTATTCAACAGTTTACAAGATATTCTAGGTAAAGTAATTAGGCAAGAAAAAGAAATAAAAAAGTATTGGTAAGGAAGAAGTAAAACTACTATTTGCAAGTGACATGATCCTACATCTAGAATATCCCAATGAATCCACAGAAAATCTATTAGAACTGGTAAATTAATTGAACAAAGTTTCAGGTCACAAGATAAACATTAAAAACTCAGTTATTGCCCTGGCTGGTTTTGCTCAGTGGGTAGAATGATGGACTGCAGACTGGAGGGTCCCAGGTTCGATTCCAGTCAGGAGCACATGTCCGGGTTGCAGGCTCAATCCCCCAGTTGAAGGTGTGCAGGGGGCAGCCAGTCAATGATTCCCTCTCATCATTGATGTTTCTATCTCTCTCTCCCTCTCCCTTCCTCTCTGAAATCAATAAAAATATATTTTAAAACAACAAGCTCAGTTGTTTTTACTAGGGTAATGCAAATGAAACCTACCTGTTAGAATGGCTATGATAAAAAAGATCCTAAGTAGCAAGCTGGGATACAGAGAAAGGGAACTTTTGCGCCCTGTTGGTGGGAATGTAAACTGGTGCGGCCACTATCGAAAAGAGTATGTGGGGTTTGGTAAAAATTTTAAAATAGAACTACCAAGAGGCTCAGGATGAAAGAGTAGGTAAACTCTGAACTTGCAACCTCTCATGATTACATCAAAATTACAACTAATTTATAGAACGACTATCACTGAAAACCACCTGAAACCCATAGAACAGAAGTTCTATAACTCAGGATATAAAGAAGTCACATCATCACTGGAAGGAGGAGTGGAGACACCGAACCAGCAGGCCCAGCACCCACGGTGTGGCAATTCAGAAACAGAAGCGGTATCTGAGCTGCAGAGGTCTCCGCTGTGGAGTGGAGGGCCACATCCCCACAATGAGCTCCCCAGCCCAGGGGCACCAGGGTGAGGAAGAGGAGTCCCCATAACATCTGGCTGTGAAAACCAATGGGGATTGTGTCTGAGAAAGACAAAGTGCTGTCAGACACAAAGGTGCTTTTTTTTTTCAATTTTAGTTTATTGCTTAAAGTATTACAAAGAGTAGTACATATGTCTTCTATTTTTCCCCATTGACCTTCACCCAGTCTCCCCTACCCCCAGTATTTTGCATCCATTGGTTATGCTTATATGCATGCATACAAGTCCTTCAGTTGATCTCTTACCTCTTCTTCT
>NW_006383014.1:2306865-2307867 GCF_000327345.1 Myotis davidii | reverse complement strand
GATGATCTGACATTTAATGTGAAGCTTCTGAAGTGATGAATGGGTTTTGGGAAGTTCTGAAGATGTGGTTAGATGAAAGTAGCAAAAATATCTTTAAAACTAGACACAAAAGGTAAGTTATAAATTGTTGTTTCTTACATAATAATGAGACAAAAGTTGAATGTTCAAGTTCTTCACTTTAATATAAAAGTCCCTTTATTTTTTCTACATGATTACCTAAAAGTGAATTAATAAAGTTAAAAGATGAGTATGGTGTTGGGAAAATTGGACAGATACATGAAAACAAAAAAAGAAACTAGACCACCAACTTACACCATACACAAAAATAAACTCAAAATGGATAAAGGACTTAAATATAAAACGGGAAACCATAAAAATACTAGAAGAAACCAAAGGCAACAAAATCTCAGACATATGCCGAAGCAACTTCTTCACCGATACAGATCCTAGGGCATTGAAAACTAAAGAGAAAATAAACAAATGGATCTCTGACCTCTTAAAGGGCCTGGACTTCCTCACAAACTCACTCGCTCTCAGCTCCAGTGCAGAGGCAGCAGCCTGAAAAGCACCAGAGACATATGGGGAGAAACTAAACTAACTCCAGGGAGAGGGCTGGAGTGGGTCGGGAACTTCCTCCTGGTAAAGAAGCACTGGCAGGTGCCATTGTTCCTTTGCGGAACTCTCCTCACACCCAGAAGGTGGGCACCAGATCTGTGCTTTCCATTAACCTGGCTAACACCGTCTTGGTGATTTCCCGAGAACCTGCCCAGCCAACTTGCTTGCCTGGCCAGAGCCTCTTCCATCAGATCCTCCGCACAAGAGGCCTACCTTGGCTTCTACTGCAGACATTTCCCAGAATCTGTAAACCTCCCAAAAGTGGTTAGACTCATGCCGAAGACTTTCTCAAAAGTCTGCAAATCCAATACAAGTGGTGGCCACTAAAAATTCCCTCTAAGGTCCACAAACACTCCACAAGCAGTGGCCAGCCTTGGCCTGCACTGT
>NW_006383014.1:2306249-2306847 GCF_000327345.1 Myotis davidii | reverse complement strand
GCTGAAAGGAATTCTATGGATAAGACAGGCAGGTTTAGGGAGTCTTAGGAATAAAGAGGGTCCATGGGGGAGGAATGCATAGGTGAGGCTGGGAGCCGCCAGAAGGCATGCGCTCACAGAGAATAGAAAGGAGCCACAGGATAAGGGGAGAGGAAGGCGTACATTCAGAGGATCAAGAAAAGCTAGACTATGGGGAAAAGGGAAACATACTTTCACATGGGACAGAGAAATGTCGAGATGCTGGAAGGAGGGAAACACATGTTCACAGGAGATAAAGGAATGTTGCAAGATAAGGATGAGAGAAAGAGGGGAGCACCACGTGGATTTAGGGCTTTGAAGCTGATACTCTACAAAAAGAGTGACCAGTTAGTTAGAAGAGCACAGGGTCATAAAATGGGGAAGGGGTCCAATTAGAAGGGAGCATGAAGAGATAAAGAACTACAGCCTATATAAACTGGACAAAAGGATATGCAACAGATGTTTTTAGGTTGCAGATTTTCAGATTTAGATTTTTTTCCCCCTAGAGAGAGAGAGAGAGGGGAGAGAGAGAGAGAGAGAGAGAGAGAGAGAGAGAGAGAGAGAGAGAGAGACATTTTTT
>NW_006383014.1:2283628-2305046 GCF_000327345.1 Myotis davidii | reverse complement strand
GCTGAAAGGAATTCTATGGATAAGACAGGCAGGTTTAGGGAGTCTTAGGAATAAAGAGGGTCCATGGGGGAGGAATGCATAGGTGAGGCTGGGAGCCGCCAGAAGGCATGCGCTCACAGAGAATAGAAAGGAGCCACAGGATAAGGGGAGAGGAAGGCGTACATTCAGAGGATCAAGAAAAGCTAGACTATGGGGAAAAGGGAAACATACTTTCACATGGGACAGAGAAATGTCGAGATGCTGGAAGGAGGGAAACACATGTTCACAGGAGATAAAGGAATGTTGCAAGATAAGGATGAGAGAAAGAGGGGAGCACCACGTGGATTTAGGGCTTTGAAGCTGATACTCTACAAAAAGAGTGACCAGTTAGTTAGAAGAGCACAGGGTCATAAAATGGGGAAGGGGTCCAATTAGAAGGGAGCATGAAGAGACAAAGAACTATAATCTTTAAAAACCTTAGAAAAAAGAGGCTTAGTGGATTATCCCCTTGGGCATCTATTTGCTTCCAATAAATTTCCACCCTTTTACTAGCAAGTCCTTGTTGTCTGTGAATTTTATTCTTCAAACTTTGTGAGGCAAGCACTGCAAGGGGGAGATCTGCTCCCTGCACCCCATGTTTCACTGCCAAGTGGTCCCAATCCCAGCACAAGCATCACCCAGACTCAACTTGCATCGTAAATCCCACCAGGTGGACCCAAGCCTGGCATAAGCAGTGACCAGTCCTGGCCTGTAACATAGCTCCAACTAAGCAGCCACAAGCCCGGCAGCTATCCTCAGCTTGCATCGTAGTGCCCACCAAAGGGTCCACAGCTCAGCACAAGTGGCAGTTGACCTTGGCTCATAGCATAGCCTCACCCAAGCACCTCCATGCCCAGGACAAGCAGCAAACAACCTTAGATCACTTTGTAGCTCCAACCAAGCAGCCCCAAGCCCAGCACAAGTGGCGACTGACCTTGGCCTTCTCCAGAGACCCTCCAAAGAGGCTCCAAACACAATATACTTGGTGGCCAGCCTCATGCCATACCTGAGCCCCACTGAGCTCCACATACGGCACCCCTAAAGGGTAGCTTTGGCTGGCACCAGAGCCCCGCTCAAGCAAGTCCTACTCCACAGGTCTGACCCCCATGCAACAGCTCATCTGCTGCAGCTTTGGCCAGCCTCACATCCAGTCAGCCTGAGGATTTACCACACCCACTGAAGCGCCAGCAACAAGTGAGGCCCAATCTATATACAGTGGGGCCTTGACTTAGGAGTTTAATTCGTTCCGTGACGGAGCTCGTAACTCAAATAACTCATATGTCAAATCATTAAAGTGAACAAGTGAGACACATGATGCTGGGCTGATGTTGTGGCGTTCACTGTGACGTTCGCTGCGCCAACCAGCGGTGGGGTATCTGAAGCTGGCTCGTAACTCGAATTTTAGTCGCAACTCAAAGCAAAAAATCAGCCAAGAGACAGCTCGTATCTCAAAAAACTCCTTAGTCGGGACACTCGTAAGTCAAGGCCCCACTGTATACAAAAGGCCAAGTGTCTGTCTGACTGGTAGCTATGACGTACACTGACCATCAGAGGGTAGATGCTCAATGAGGCGCTGCCATGACGCACACTGGCCATTTAAAAATAAACAGCACCATGGACCTGGCACCAACAAACTAACACTCTGCTTCCCCCAAGTAGGACACAGGCCCCACCACCACCCTGGAGTGACACCCCACCAAATCACAGCCAACGCTGCCAAGACCCCATGGCACAAACTGTGGCCCACAGCCCAGCCCAGAAAAGGTCGCTGTGGGTGCTGGGTAATGACATCATGTAGCAAAGCCCAACTTCCTCTCCCTAGTGACTAGCTTCCTTGCAGTTTAGTCCTCCCAGGAACATGACTTGCTTTATAGCATTACCGGAAAGAGAAGTTGGGGTGCTTCACTGGGCTGGAAAAAGTTTAGCTACACCAGAAAGCAGGTCTAATTAAACAAGTTTATTCTATATATGTAAAAGGCTAAGTTGATTTGAGCATGCAGGATACATAAAAAGCTCTCGCTGGTGCCAATCGCACATGTGTGATTCGATCTGTCATTGTCAATCGTGAATTTGGTTGACACTTCTATGATAGAGAAAGGGCGAATAGCAATATCAAAATATATCTTCTAATTAATTTCCTTTCAATGTGCACGAATCTATGCACCGGGTCACTAATTACAACATAAGAGCACATACAACCTACACAAGGGACACCTCTGGAACACTAGGCCCAGGTGACCAGCAAGACTGTCCTGGGCCCACAGGACATCTTTTACTTAAGGCCATTCTGATTTACAACAACATAGATGGGCCTAAAAGGTATTATGCTAAGTGAAAGATGTCAGATGGAGTAAGAAAAAAACATGTAATTCCACTTTATTTTGGAATTATAAATGAAATAAATGAACAAACGGAACAGAATCAAACTCATAAACAGAGAGAAAATTGATGGTGACCAGATGGGAGTCAGGATTGGGAAAGGGTGGATATTTTGAAAAAGGGATTAAGCAGTACAAATTGCTTACTATAAAAATAGCAATGGGGGTGTGATACGCAGCTTGGGGAGTACAGTCAATAATATTGTAATAACTACATATGGTGCTTTTGGTGATTTACCACGATCACTTCATAAGAAATATAAATGTCCAATCACTATGTTGTACACCTTAAACTTATATAATATTGTATGTCAACTATAATTCAAATATAAATTTAAAAATTTAGAACTAGCATATGATCAGCAATTTCATTTCTGGGTATTTATCTGGAAAAAAAAAAGAAAACACTAACTTGAAAAGATATCTCCACTCCCATGTTCATTGCAGCATTATTTACAAAAGCCAAGATATGGAAACTACCTAAGTGTCCATTGTGAATGAATGGATATAGAAAAAGTGGTATTTGTATACCCAATGGAATATTATTCAGCTATAATAAAAAATGAAATTTTTCCATTTGCAGCATTGTGTATGATCCTGAGGGCATTATGTTAAGTGAAATAAGTCAAACATAAAAATTGATATTATGTGATCTCACTTATATGTGAAATCTAAAATAAATAAAGCAAAAACAAAACAAAAAATTTCTAGCTGATATATACAGAGAACAAATTGGTGTTTGCCAGAGGTCAAGGGAAGGTAGGAAGTAGGTGAGATGGGTGAAGAGGGTCAAAAGGTACAAACTTTTAATTATAAAATAAATATGTTATGGGATGTAATGTATAGCATGATGACTATAATTGATAATACTGCATTGCATATTTGAAAGTTGCTAGGGGAACTTAAAATTTCTCATCACAATAAAATAATTTTTAGAATAGTGTATTGTGATGGATGTTAACAGGATTTATTGTGGTGATCACTCTGCAATATATCCAAATATTGATTACATTATACACCTGAAACCAATATAATGTCGTCAATTATATCTCAATTTTAAAAAAAAACAACTCAGTTATTTCTCTATGCACCAGCAAATGAGCAATACAAAAACAAAACAACAACAAAAAAACACAGAGATAACAATTTCATTTACAATAGCATCCAAAAGAATAAAATAACGAAGAATAAATTTAACCAAGCAGATGAAAGAATTGTACATTGGAAACTATAAAACATTACTGAAAGAATGTTAAGGAAACCTAAAGAAATGAAAAGGCAACCTGTATTTAAGGATTAAATATAGTTAAGATGTCAACACTACCAAAAGTGATCTACATATTCAGTGCAATCCTGATCAAAATTCCAATGACACTTTTTGAAGATACTGGAGCACCAATGCTTAAATTGATATGAAATTTCAAGAAGCCTCAAGTAGGCAAAGTAATCCTGAACTAGAAGAACACTGGGGATTCATACTTCCCATTTTCAAAACTTGCTACAAAGCAACAGTAACCAACACAAAGTGGCACTGGCATTAAGAGAGACAAATGGGCCAATAGAATAAAATTGAGCCCAGAAATAACTCATACATATGCTTAATTGCTTTTCGACCATGATGAATGGTTTCAAAACCATTCAGTGAATAAAGGGTAGACTCTTCAACAAGTGGTGCTGGGAGAACTCAATATCCACATGCAAAAGAATGAAGTTGGACTGATACACCATATATGAAAATTAACTCAAAATTGATCAATAACATAAATGTAAGAGTTAAAACTATAAAACTTGGACAAAAATCATTCAAGTAAATTTTCATGGCTTTCAGATTTGGTGATGGATTATTAGCTATGATACCAAAAACATAAGAAACAAACAAAAAATGGGGCAGGTAAAATTGACTTCATGAAAATTAAAACATTTTGTGCAAAGGACAATCAAGAACATGTAAAGGCAATCCATGAAATGGGAGAAAATATATGCAAATTGTATATTTCATAAGGATTTAGTATCCAGAATATGTAAAAACTTTTACAATTCAACAAGACAAACCCAAATAAAAATGAGTAAAGGATTTGAATAGAGATTTCTCAATAAAAGTCTATACAAATGGCCAATAAATACATTAAAATGTTTAGCATAATAAATCATCAGGGAAATGCAAATTAAAAACATAATGTGACATCACTCCACACCCACTGAGATAGTGATAATCAAGAAGACAGAAAATAACAAGTATAGGTGAGGATGTAGAAAACTTGGATATTGCCAGTGCAAATATAAAATGGTGCAGCCATTGTGGAAAACAGTTTGGTATGTTCTCAAAAAGTTGAACTTACAATTACCCTCTGACCCAGAAATCCCACTCCTAGGTATATATCCAAAGTATTGGAAACAGCTACTTAAACAAATACTTGTACACAAATGTCAGAGCAACACTACTTACAATAGGCAAAGGGTGGAAATAATCACAATGTAGCCCTAACCAGTTTGGCTCAGTGGATAGAGCTTCAGCCTGCGGACTGAAAGGTCCCAGATTCGATTCCGGTCAAGGGCATGTACCTTGGTTGCAGGCACATCCCCAGTAGGGGGTGTGCAGGAGGCAGCTGATCAATGTTTCTCTCACATTGATGTTTCTAACTCTCTATCCCTCTCCCTTCCTCTCTGTAAAAAATCAATAAAATATATTTTAAAAAATAATCACAACGTAAATTGACAGATGGATAAGCCAATCATGGTGCATCCATAAGTGGAGTATTATTCAGCCATGAAATGGAATACTGTTCCATGCTACTATGTGGATGAACCTCAAAAACATTGTGCTAAGTGAAAGGAGTTAGACACAAAAGATCACATATTTTGTATTTCTATTTATATGAAATATCCAAAATAGGCAAATCAATGGAAGTGGATTGGTAGTTGCCAGAGTGGGAATGGAGAGTGACTGCTTTATGGGTTAGGGGTTTATTTGAATGATTAAAATGTCTTGGAACTTAATATAGAGATAGTAGTTGCACAAGTAGATTCAGTGGCACCTACTAGGTATAGTAGATGCCACTGAATTGTTCTCTTCAAAATTGATCATTTGTTGGTGCCTTTCATCTTAACAGCATTGTTAAGTAATGTAGTAGAAAAGAGGAGAAAGAGAACAATAAACAGATGAAACAAATAGAAAGCAAAGAGCAATTTGGTGGATTTAAACCAAACTCTAACAATAGTTTTAAATGGTCTAAACATCCCAGTTACAAGAAAGATATTGTCAGACTGGGTAAAAAAGCAAGACTCAACTATATGCTGCTTATAAGACACAAATAAGAAAACAAAACTTTGGATATGAAATATTTAAACTTGCTAACCTAGTACAGGACATTGCTTTGTCTAACAAACAGCAGGGTTTTATCAATAAGAAAGTCATAATTGAAGACACTTAAATATAAGTGTGAGGCAGTGGTCCAGGGAGCCTACAGTTGAGAGGACAAAGGGACATTCATGAAGGATGGACAATTTACTAGAAATGCTTTTCAAGGCTCCAGGGTGCAGAGATCTGAGAGCAACTTGGAATGACAGTGGTTAGTTCCAAGGTGATTTTCTGGGCTCCTTCATTAAAAGCTAAATATTGACCCTGCACTCATAAAGTGCTAATTTCATTGGAAAGAGCACAGATTACTACCCAGAAGGCTCTGCTTCACTGGTTGATGCATTTCTCCACTTTCCAGACCAGTCCCCCTCAGGACCATTTCTTGAACTGTGTTGAATAATCTGAAAGCCGGACTCCCAAATAGGGACAAATCTGACCCTCAGGGGACATTTGGTATTGCTGGAAACATTCTTGGGATCACAACTTGAGGGTGCTACTATTGGGTAGAGTCTATATATAAACTATAAAGCGAGGGACAGCTCTGAGCAACAACAAATTTTCTGGCCCAAAATATCAATAGTGCCAATGATTTTCAATCATTGCCTATTGAAAGCCTGATCAATAGGCAATGATTCTAAATCAATGATTTCTAAAGAGTGGTACTCAACTCAGCAGTGTCAATACTGGGAATGTATTAGAAATACAAATTCTTGGGCTCTGTGTGTGACCTGCAGACACTCTGCTGGAGCCGAGCCACTTGTGCTACAACAAGCTCCTCAGATGACGCTGGTAAGCGTTGGTCTGAGATTAAATTCCTTACTAACTCTTCCATTTTCCACAGGCTCTCTACTCTAGAGTCCAGAGTGACTTGCAGGAAGCCAGTCCTCCAGGGTCTCACTGCCACTGCTGTCTCACTCCTTAACGGAACACTAACATCACTTCCATCAAACTGCTCTTTGAAGGCTGCTCGTTATCTTGAATATGATTCCGCTGTTCAAGCCCCACATGCCATCACACCAGCCACATCCGGCAGTGGGAGTGCTGACCCCCCTCCCTGACATCCTCCTCTCCCTTGGATTCCACGACACCCCCTCCCCCGCCCCCACATTTCCAAACAATTACTGGACAAATCCAAGGAGCTCCAAGCTTACCAAGCCCCAAACTGTATCACCACAGGTTTATTAATCCACCCCTCTCCCTTTCCCTTTCCCCAACCGCCCTCCGTTGCTTATCCCCCCTTTCTCAGAATGAAAACAATAACATATCAAGGTCATTAGAAATCTGCCACTTTGTTGACTTATGTTTTAATTGACAAATTCTAGTAGCTCTGCCTCCAAAGTACTTCTGCTTCTGCCCCACACCAACCAAAGGTGGAAAATGCTTGAGACGACATTTTTAAAATATGAAGCTGAGAGAGGAATGAGGATTTCATTTCCAGAGGCGTTTGAACTGATGCGTGAAAAGTACTGCTCTGTCTCCTCTCCTGAAATCGTTTGGCCTCTTTGGCAGGTGAGAGCCAGGGGTGCAGAGCGTTTTCCAGTTACCTTCTGTATGGTGTGTATTTTGTAAGCTCCTTCAAAGCTGTCATTAAACAAGATAATGAAGACAAAATGGCATTACAGATCTTGGTCCCTGAAGAGTTGAACATGCGCTCCCAGTTATTGAAGAGCAGGCAAGCAGCGGAAAGCAGGAAGCTTGGGGTTTTTAGAAGTAAATAGGGAACTCCCCCCCCCCCCCCCCTATCAAATGCGTGGCCACGGGCTGACCTTTCAGCCTTGTTAAAGTATGGTCGGAGAACCAGCAACATAAGCATCACTGGGTCACTTCTAGAAACACAACCATGAGCCACCTCAAACCCAACAAAGCCAAATCCACGGCTAACCACAGTCCCTCGGGGAACTCTATGCCCGCTAGGGTTTGCGAAGAGCAACTTTAGCTCTAAAGCTTTTCTATGGAGCTTAGCTTTCTCCCACATTTAGCCCCCATGACGCACCTGCCCGGCCTGACCAGGCTGGAGAGCCGTGGGTTCTCACAGTGTGTCCTGGATCCAGCACTCCCGCTAGAAATGCCGGTTCTCAGGCTCGCCTAGACCCTCGGATCACATCCTGGGCCAGAGCCCAGCGGCCTGGGCTTCACAGCCCTGCCGCCCGTCTGATGCTCAGTTATGTTGGGAAGCACCGCTTTAGAGATGGTGGTTCTGGGTCCTAGACACGCACAGAGGCTCCTGCCTGCTCCAGGCTGACCGAATGCCCGCAGACACAACACTGCTGCCGGCCCATCAAGGACCTAAAGGGGCTCAACGTGGGCTCAGGGCTAATCCATAATTAGGAGAACCTGAGTTGGTGTTACTTCATTGGGTCTGTAAATAATCACATTTTGTATATACACAGGAAATTTACAGTTTACAAAGGGCTTTTCATGGTATTTATTTTAATCTTACTGCAACACAGGATGTAGACAGATGAAGAAAGTGAGTTTGAGAAAGATTAAGTGATTTTTAAAGGGAAGATACCTGTTAAGGGGTAGGGCTAGTCATGGAACCCAAAAGCACCGCAGCAAAGAGGCCTTCTACCAGCTGTTTGAAAGGTGAATTGGAGACATTCCAAATGAAGCTAACTACTCCCAAATGATTGTTACCTTTTTGGAAATAAATTCCAGGCACTGAAATTCATGAAGAAAGACCCGTGAAAAATAAAATTCCCAAGTTGCTCTCTAAAAGTTCAACAACAATGAAAACATGAATAGGAAGAGATAAAGCAAATGAAGCAAAACGTTAACACTTGGTGAATCCAGGTGGATGTATGAGTTTTCCTTGCACAATTTCTGCAGCTTTCCTGTGAAAAATAGAATCCACAGGGCTGTCAGCATTCGTCTGTGTGTTCCAGCAGATGACACACGACTTCCCTGTCAGTGCATGTATTTTAGGGCTCCTGCAAAACAGCTTCTACTGATAGAAGAACCTAGCTATGTCGCACTGCATTATGGGAAAGCAGGTAGTAGACATGCAAGACACAAAAAAGATGCATTTACTTTCTTTTCCTTTTGCATTGAAGCTTATTCATTTGTGCAACTATTCTTCACTGGGGTTGCTGCCACAAAGGCAATTCTGGGGTTGCAGTTGTTACTGATAAGGTTGCGTCCTCTCTCTCCCCCAGGCAGAAGACGAGTTGCACACAGAGAAGTCATGGGGATACTGAGGGGATCGGGCTTTTCGTGTGCTGTGGCCCTGGTGCTGTAATTCTCAGACTCTGCAGCCAGTGACCACACTTGGCTCCATTCAGTCCATTTCGTCAACTGTTCTACTTGTATATCACCTTCCTCATGTGTCACAGCTAGTGTTACTAAAAGACTTTTAGATAAAATTCTGGGTTGGGAAAAAATAACTAGAAAGCCATTGAGACAACTGGGGAGATTTGGTTTAGATAGCAGCATCTCTGTCAGAAGTGAGTGATTAGGCCTCCACCTGCCCGTAACCCACTTGTAAGGCCACACTGGGCTCAGGTCCTCTTGACTTACGATAAGCGTTAACAATTGCACATTGTTTACAGTTCACAGATACTGTTCTATTTGGTATCTTATTTGGTCTCATTTGATAATATATGAATTCCTCATTTGACCACAGTGCTTGAGTGTAGGTAGGATTAGGTTCCTCACCGACGAAGGTCACTGCGGGTCATTAAATAACCAAATCCCCCAAGGTCATTTGGATAGCAGGTACCAGTGCTAAAACTCAACAGCAGGTCTAATTTTACAAACTGTATAATCACTGCTGAGCCACCGTGGCAAGTCACAGGGGCCCTGGGGGCCGTGGGGCCACACCAGGGGCGGGGAAGGGGCTTCAAGCTCTGACCTTCTACTTAGTGGTACCCGGGGAACTCAGTGGACATTCTGGAAAATGCCTAAAGTAATAGATGCCTATTGTAGGCGATGGAGAAAATGTAAAAAGAACCAAGGAGGGAAGAAGGAAGGGAAGAAAGAAGGCCTCCTTCTACCTCAACCTGGAAATAAATAGTCGCGGCAGCTTCTGTTTACATGTCCTCTCACTTCTCGTTTCATCTCTTCTTACGCTCTTCAAACCTTCAGGGAAAGGCTGGTCATTGACACTGCCTCAGGAATGGCTTTCCATGAAGTGCAACCTGCTTCTCCTACCTCATTTCAATGGTCCCATAGTGTTCTACTGAGCGGATATGCAGTGAGCATTGAGTTGTTTCTCTGGGCCTTGGACTGCCTCCATAGACTGCTCCTCTAGGCACTTCAGAAGCCTAATTATGCTGCAGGAAGTGATTCACGATTTGTGTATAATGTCTGACCTCTTTCCTTTTCTTTGCTGGCTCCAGTGAACCATGGAAACATTCCCTGGAGGCCTGGGTTGTAGGGTAGGTTGTAGTGCAGATTCCCAGAAAAGCCAGGCCTGAGCAGTTGGTAGTTCTTTAGAAATAGAAATAGCGGGGAAGGGGAAATGTGCTAATGGGAATCTTCCATTTTAGATCCAAACACATTTCACTGAAAAAGAACATAAGAAAACAGGCAAGAAAACATGCCACTCCTTCCCAGCTGCTGCTGCTGAAGGGAACTAGGCAACGGGCAGTATGGGAAGCTGGTAGTTTTGCTGGGTTAGGTGTGCATGGTGCAGAGGGGGTCATTCTTCTAAGTCTTTGGTAATTACAGCATTGTAAGAGTGAGCTAACATCAAGTTGGAGATGCTTTTATGGATAGCTCAGCTACATTCTGGATGCTTACTATCGAAGGCAAAGTGCCTGTGAGTCATATTGCAGGTGGAAAATCAAGTAAATCTGTGGTCAGACCAGGACCAGTGCTGGGAAAATAACTTGCAATCGTATGTCTCAATGACTGTGGAGCTCTTCTGATAAGCATAGCGTTGGCTTTGCTTCTCAATGGCATTTAATTTCAACAGCTACTTAAACTGCTAGATGTTAATGAAAATTGTACCGCTTAGGATTAAACGCTGAGAGAATTCTTCATAAAAGTGCCATTAAGTCTAGGGGCTTCTGGGTAAAAACAAAATAAGCAAAATGGAAAAACACAAAAACAAAACACCTTGCCTTATATATCATGGGAAGGTGTCAACTTTTAGCCTTGATAGTGTTGGCCAAAGGTTTTTCACCAGAGGTTAAATCTGGGAGGCGGTTTGTTCCTTTGCTGTTGGGCCTCTTTAGTGCTTTGTCCTCACGTGTCCTCAGAGATGTGTGTGTGATACCTGTGCGCCTTGGCTCCCTGTCCTTTGGCTTCCAAACACATTGGCCATTATCATTCTTCCATCCCAACGGGATCACCTCCAGTCTCCTTCCATCTGCACTCAGGCAGCCCTTCCCAATCAATTCAAGCTAGGATCGCACACTGAGCCCTATTGGCCACCCTGGAGCTGGCATTCATACTTCCATTTCTTAACGCTCTAAATGGTGACATGGCTTTCTCAGAGCCAGGAGTCCTTGCCCTGAGCTCTGTATTACTTCTGATGCAGAATCATCCTGGTCAGGTCACTCATTCTTCCTCATATCACATACAGTATGATTTTCTCCAAGCACTGTAGCAGATGCCTCTTTACAAATCAGAAGTCCTGGTTCCCATGTGAAAATTGAACGCAATCAGGCTTTATAATATACTAGAGACCCAGTGCATAAAATTTGTGCACTGGGGGGGGTGGGGGAGAGGGAGAGTGGTGTCCCTCAGCCCAGCCTGTACCCTCTCCAATCTGGGATCCCTCTCACAATCCAGGACTGTTGGCTCCCAACTGCTTGCCTGCCTGCCTGCCTGATTGCCCCTAACCACTTCTGCCTACCAGCCTGATCAACGCCTAACTGCTCCCCTGCTCAATCGCCCCCAACTGCCCCCACTGCTGGCCTGGTCACCCCCAACTGCCCTCCCCTGCTGGCCCGGTCACCCCCCCACTGACCTCCCCTGCTGGCCTGATCACCCACAACTGCCCTCCCCTACTGGCCTGATCGCCCACAACTGACCTCCCCTGCCGGCCATCTTGTGGTGACCATCTTGTGACCACATGGGGCGGCCATCTTGTGCGAGGGCGTGACAGTCATTTGCATATTACCTCTTTATTATATAGGATCTTCTCCCAGGTTAGGAGAAAGCTCGGCTGTCTGCTCTCTCACAGGGGAGTGTGAGATTAGGGTCCCTCTGGGCCTCTGCACCTCTTTCCTGTTGTCAGGGGCGGCTGTTCACAGCTGTTTGCGGCTGTACTGACTGCTCCAAAGGACCTCTTACTGGCAGCACCACCAACCTGAAGAAATCCTACTTCAGAGGCAGAAGACAAAACAGGCGGAAGAAAATTTGCTTGGAGCAGTTTTATCTTGTTAATTTAGTTTCTTCATTCCACATGATGCTACATGGTTAACAAAGAAGAAAAATAATGACCTCTGAACCTCTGTTTTTTATGAAGTCTGTTCTTTGCTTTAAGGAATGAGAAAGATGTGCCTACTGTTTCTGCATTTGCATTATGGTTAAAATTTAAAAGTATCTTTTTGGTCTAATAGGAACTATGTGGGAAGTGAACTTTCTCCAAGGTCATTTCAGAACACGATATTGCAGAGTCTCTTGTCTGATCTTCCAGTTATTCTAACTGTAACTTGAGGTATTTATACCACCACCTGTTCAGTTGGCTCTTTCATGAACTTTCTTAAGGATGTCCTCTGACACCAATGACTGATGGTCCTTCCACTGTAGAAAACAGATTATATTCATTTTCTATTGCCCTCTAACAACATTTCCAGAAACTTAACAGATTAAACCTGTACACATTGCCTGGCCGGTGTGACTCAGCAATTGAGCATCAACACTGGAACCAAAAGGTCGCTATTTCGATTCCTGGTCAGGGCACATGCCCAGGTTGTGGGCTCGATCTCCAGTAGGGGTGTGTGCAGTAGGCAGCCAATCGATGATGTTCCTCTCTCATTGATGTTTCTAGCTCTCTACCCCTCTCCCTCCTCTCTCTATAAAAATCAATAAAAACGTATTTTAAAAATAAATTAAACAATACACATGTATTATCTCTCAGTGTGTGTGTGTGTGTGTGTTAGGAGTCCAGGCATGATGTCACTGGGTTCTCTGCTCTGGTGGCTGACAAGGCTGCAGTCGTGGTGTCAGCCAGGGCTGGGGTCTCATCTGAGATTGGACTGTTGGCAGAACCACTTCCAAGATCATGTAGTGAGGGCAGAGTTCAATTCCTTGAATCTGGCCCATTTTCTTGCTGGCTAGAGGCTGGAGGCTGGCTGCCCTCATCTGTTTGGAGCCTCCCATAGTTCCTTGACACATGCTCCCCAATAGGACTTCTTGCTTCCTAAAGCCAGCCAAGGAGAGGAAGACCCCTGTGGAATGAAATCATGTAATCATGTACATGTAATCATCCAATGGTCCATTTAAATACATCTGATTTGTAATGCATATGGAGTATCCTAAGTACTGCCTATTCATATGCGTAAGTGTGATTTGTGTCTGTTGTTTCGGTATAAGAGTCAACAACCTCGAATCCTTCTCTGTCTCCTCCAAGATCATAAGAAAGTCCTTCTGCATGCAACGCATTTTCAAGAAGCGGTGCTAAATCCTGGGAGGAAACTGCAAAAAATTGTTCCCACTTTGATGTGCTAGCTTTTACCCTGTATTCAAAAGCAAATATCTTCCTATTCATCTATTTATGAGATCACTGAGGAACAGAGCTGCCATAAATTTCTCTTTTAATGAATCACGCTTGTATGCAAAGCATACCAAGTTATTTTTATAAAAAATGTTAAGTCTCTAGGTATTTTAAAAAACAGTATTGATGGGCACTTCTGTCAAGTGTACACTGCTATTCTTACCAAGTTGGTTCCAACTTGATGAATGCAAGGACATTAGCCAGCTGTACCAAACAAGTTCTTATTCGCTCCCAAGTTTGTGTGGCCTTCTTAGAACACCTCTTGGGAGGCCTCCTAGCACACACTGTTAGACACTGGCTTGATTCCCACCCCCTGTTCTCTGAGTATACACAATCTGTGGCTTCCTTGGGCATGAAGGAAATCCTCCCATTGGTGGGAGTGGTTGGCAGCTTCTGCTATGAGATCACAGGCTATTTTGTCCAAGGTGCCAGGTTTCCCTTTGACCTGGCAGTGCCACTTCTAAACTCCCAGCATTTTCAAAAGAGATGAAAACAGTACCATACTGAAAAATGAGTTAATCTGGTTATTTTAGTGATTTTTTTAAAATCCTGGACTAATTGAATAATGAAGATATGATTCTTAGTTTATATTCCATCAGGCTCTTAACTGCTTTAATAAAAAGTATTAGTCACTAAAAAATATTCCACTTAGTAAAATTTATGAAAGGTATATTTTTGAGTTTGAGTATATAGTTTGTTACTTGAGAATGTCAACCATTCTTCTTTCCTTCTTTTCTATCACCTTAGTAAGGTCAGGTCACAGTGTGTACTGTTCAGTAATTTGAAAACTGCGTAGAAGATAGTAGATATTTGAATCTTAGAATTATTCTTGAGTATGTTTCATATTTCTAATATTGCCTTCTACCCTTACACTTATTTCTGGCCACTTCTTTCTTCCTTTAATTCTCACTTGCCTCAAAAGTCTTCCCTTTTGTGCTTGTGCATACAACTCTTGGATGTGTACAGGAATGGTGTTCAGAATGAGGTTGGAGGTGATTGCTGCTCCCCCTCCCTGGGTTCCCACCAGCCCACAAGTTTAGGATGTAGCACGAAAGTTGCTGCCTTCTTTCTCCTTTTCTCTCCCATCCCTTGGCCCCAGGAGCAATGACTGTGGCAGGCCAGACTCATGGCTCCCTGTTGGGTGGGACTCATGGGGCCTCCCTTCTGCCTCTCTGCCTCCCTGCAGTCTCCACAGGTCTTTGTCCATCTGTGAGCCCCTCAGGGAAGACCCTAGACCCTGGAAGAGGAACGTGGTGACCTGTACTGGTCTAGCTGCTCTGGCTGAGGACATCTCTTACTAAATGGGGAGGCAGCCACTTAGGCTGCCGGTCCAAGCACCTTCTCAGATCTTGCTTTAGCAGTGATACAGCTAGTGTTTTTGGTCTCTAACTGATAATTGGGCCTTTTTCAGTTTACTCTGCATCTCAAGAAGACAGAGGTGCTATAAATTAATATCCTTAAATACTAATAAAGTGTGATAAACCTGGCTGTCTCTCTCCTTTACCTTACAGGAAGAGACACTGGAGGGAAGGGAATGGGAGTTTTGTGGGCAGCAGAGTTTTTAGCAACTTCATGGGCTGGTCAGGAAGGCAGACAAAAAGCCGGATGTCTGGTGAAATGAGGGCACTCGGGCTGTGGGCCAGTCAGCCAAGTTCAGTCCTTCCTGCTTCCAGCCAAATCGCAGGAGGTGAGCCAATGTTGCAGTGGAGACTCTGGGCAGGGAGCCAGGCCTAAGGAACCTGCTGAAAATGTGCCCGGCGAGTTCCCAGGGCACAGCTCCAGAGACCCAAAAGGTGGGCATCCTCGGTGAGTCATGCTGACAGAACAGGATCGCTGGTCATGGCCTGGGAAACTCAGTGCTGAGTCACAACTTCTACAGGGCGATATAGCTAGGGTATTTGGGGCAGGAGAAACAATGTGTCCCTTAATTGCTCTGCTCCAAATTAAGAGTCATGACTGACCGACTTAGCGTGCAGTGAGGTGAACATACTTCTATATTGGAACTCAAAGACTCCCTTATAGGGAGGGGGGAAGCCCTTAATTCTCTGACAAGGAAAGTGGTAAGGCAATAGCATGGCGTAGAGAACCAACTGACCAAGCAGAGCCTACAATGTCCTGCTTCACTCAAAGTGTGCATCCGAAAGAACTCTCCCCAACCTCCTGGGCAGTAGCCATGGTTTTGGCTGTGCAAAGTCTCTTGGGCAGGCAGAGAAGGGATGGGGGAGTCTTTATTATTTCCTCTTTGGTCACAGAATCCAGCTAATTGAACAAGATGCCTCAAGGCCAAAGGGAATAAAGCATCTTTCCCTGAGTGCTTCAGTGAGGCTTTGGTAAGCACACAGAGCAAACACCACACAACGTCACATGAGCGAGCAGTGGCTACAGCCCCACAGGACCCACATTTTCAGCTGTCTTTCTGCATCCCAGCCCCCTTGTCTTGTAGGTCTGTGCTTGCCGCAGGGAGTGTGGGCTGGTGGGAGTAGGGGAGAAGTGGATGCACTGCCATTAGCTATGCACTCATTCACTGCTACCTGATGGACCCTGTCCTCCTCTTCTTGCCCAGGTCCTCCTGGCTTTTGGGCCCAGGAGACTCCTCATTATCATCATTGTGACAGCCTTTTTCACAACCTAGTAACGCCCATCTCTGTCCACTACCAACTGTGTGACCTTGGGCAAATCAGTCAGCCTCTGTGACCCTCAGCTTCCTTATTTTAGAATAAGAGATATAATACTTCCTGCGGATTTATATGCAGATTAATTTAATACTACAACATTTGTATAGCACTTAACACTGCATCTAGCCATAAGAGACATTCAGTAGGTAGGAAGCCATTATAATTAGTAGTAATATTATCATTAGCACTATTATTATTATTACTGGTGGCTTCTTTAGATTGCCTACTGTTAATATGTTTGTTATATTCACCTATATGTTTATATTCACATGCATACATACCAGTTTCCAACATCAAACTTTTGGATCTTTGAATTGTGGATCAAAGGAGCCACATGCTAATCTGACAGGCTCAAGGAAGGCCTGCATTGCAGTCTTGCAAACTCAAAGACCTAAAGTAACCACAAAGAATGGTCTGTAATTAAACTTTAACTAAAGCAATTATGGTGGATAGTCACCTCCTAGGCTGGTATCTTCCCTGACAAGGTCAATCTTTACCTTACCTGAGCTTACTGTCTTTTTGCTTCTATGATAACATATCATTGAAATGTCAAGGTAACAACTTCCCTTTTTTCCACACTCCTCAGGTCACAACCAAATGCCCTGGGTGCCAGGACACATACCACAAATCCCTTCATTGTTATTGTTACCATGTTAATTGTTGCCTGTTAACTATCCTGTACCCACCTAAGTAATGTGTCTATCATTTTACTTTTTATCCAATCCCAGAGGTCCCCCCTCTTTGCTTCCTCCAGTCTCTCTAACCTATCACCAATGGATTTCACGTAACCCGCTTACGTCTCCTCCTTTGATTGTACTGCATAAAACAAGGTGAAATACCGCCATTCTCCAGAGCATTATCCCAATCCATTGAGATTCTGCTTCCCAGCAGTTGTTGACAGTTTGGTTCAAATAAACTCACAAAAATTCTTTACAGGTTCGAATGTTTTTATGTTAACATTGTGATTGGCATTTATGTTATGAGGCATAGCACATTTATTTTATGTGTAGAAAATACCTATTATTTTCAGAAAAGCAGGATCAACATACAATGGTATTTCATTCCTATAGCTAGTTTTTGAGTGTAAGAGAAGTATTTGGGTTTTAACTTTCCATTTTCATAGTCTAATCAGCTTGGGAAGAAATATAGGTGGACATTAGCCTAGCCTGCTCAGGCTGCTGTAATGAATAGCATAGACGGGGCTAAACAAGCAGGAATTGATTTCTCATAGTCATGGAGGTTGAGAAGTGCAAGATCAAGCGCCAGCTCTTTGGGTTCCTTGGTGAGAACCTGCCTCTTGGCTTGCAGACAGCTTACCTTCTCACTCTCCTCACCTAGAGAATCTCTTTGGTGTCTTCTAATCCCATCATGAGGGTCCACTAATCTCATCATGAGGGTCCCACCCTCATGACTTCCTTTAAACCAAATTACCTCCAAATACCATCACAATAGGGGGGCTAGAGCTTCAATATATGAATTTTAGGAAACATCATTTTGTCCATAGCTAGCACTAACCTAGATAGGGATCAGCCCAGCAAAGGATTTGGGGGTCCTCCAAGTTGAAAGAAGCAATGTAGGTGGAAATAGCATTGTGTAACCAAGTCCATGGTAGAGAACTCTACTCAGAAGACAGACCAAGAGCCAAGAAAGTCACTGTCCAGTGGCTACAAGGTCATGACTGTTTACCTTTGAGTACTGAGTCATTTTAGATATTCCCGAGTCAAAGGGTGTGGGGAATTCAAACTCCATCTGGATGAACAGGGTTCAGATTCCTAAAGAGCATAAACCTTTGGCATCCAAACTAAAATCATTAATTAACCAATAGGACAAGACAGTGTTAGAAATGAGTTACACATCATTCATGTTGTGTGAATCTAGAAAAGGTAATATAGGGACAAGAGCAAATGCACCCAACACTGGAAAAGAACCAGAGAAAAATTAAAAAACCAAAAAAGTACACACACAAAAAGAATAGTAGTTGTTCATGAAGTGTTTACTATGGACTAAGCTGCTGACAAATATGATTTTATTTAAACACTAGAGGCCCAGTGCACAGATTCATGCACTGGTAGGGTCCCTTGGTGTAGCCTGCAGGGATTGGGCCAAAACCAGCAGTCCAATGCCCCCTGCAGCGCCTGCTCATCCCAGCCCCGCTGTGCCTGCCACCGCTGCTGCTGCTCGCTAGGCTCACTGCAGCTCTGCTGTGGTCTCCTGGCTGTGGTGGCCAGCCATGACACCTGTGTCTGGCACCCATCAGTCAGCTCTCCTCCCTGGTGGTCAGTGCACATCATAGCAACCAGTCAACTGGTTGTTTGGTCATTCGGTCATTCAGTCGCTAAGGCTTTTATATATATAGATCACAGCAATCTTTTAAAGAAATATTATTATCTGCATTCTATAGACAAGGGAACTGGTGTTTAGAGAGTTTCAGCAAGAGGCCCAGACTCATACTAGTAAGTAGCAGTAGTGCTCTTATGTTCACACTATTTCAAATAAACCATATGCCACTTCATTACTGCTCTAGCAAGTTGTACCATGTGCAGACAACACCATTTTAAAGCAAACAATGGAGACGATGTAGGCTGTGTCGGGTAGAGGTGGGGCATATGGACAGAGCATCAAATGTCTCTTTGGGAATTCTCTCCTCTTAGAATTCTCTCCTCTGTGATGGCTTCCTTGATCCATGTTTTCCATAAGAATTTATATTCTGTTGATCACCAACCCATGAGCCATATTTCAAAATAACACCTGGGCACTTTGACCAGCTGGCACTTTGACCTCTAATTTAAAAGGAAGTATAGGTTTCAGAGCCCACATTCTAAAAACCAGCAGTGATTCTATCTGACCCAAAATATCTCGGCCTAGATACCTAACCTCTAGAGCTTCAGGAAATACAGTCCCATCCCTGACCCCTGTGCCGGGTATGGAGCCAAGTACTCTTCATCAAACTGACCCTCACAGTTGCCCTGCCAGGGGTGGTGCCCATGCCCTCTTCTACAGATGAGAAAAACAAACAGATGCTCAGAGTTTCAATAACTTGTCCAAATTCACATAGAGAGGGTGGAACGAGAAATAAAACCCAAATCAGGATTCTACAGCACTGGCCGCACTACTGGACTTGGTTCTGAAGGTGTAGGTTTGTTCCCAGTTGGAGCCAGCACCTCCTGCAGGGAAAAGAGACTGAGCCTGGGAGGATTTCTTGCGGAAATTGTCTGAAAAATTTTCCTGAGACAAGGTTTTGCTTTACACAGGGACTGATGCTTCTGACTTTTACCCTCTTAAAATAGAAATAGTGGCTATCGTTGAAGCAGGAAATCTTCAAATGATAATATGGAGACCCACTCAGTTTTCCCACCAGTCCTGGATCCTGTCCCATCCTCCCAGGAACAGCCAAGTGGCTGGGTCACCTGCTCATGGGATTAGGGGTGGGCAAACTTTTTGACTCGAGGGCCACAATGGGTTCTTAAACTGGACCAGAGGGCCGGAACAAAAGCATGGATGGAGTGTTTGTGTGAACTAATATAAATTCAAAGTAAACATCATTACATAAAAGGGTCCGGTCTTTTTTTTTTTTTTTTTAGTTTTATTCATTTCAAAACTGGCCGGATCTGGCCCGCAGGCCGTAGTTTACCCATGGCTGGATTAGAAGGTTTGGGTTCACCTCCAAATTCTCTGCACCTAGTGAGGTCCAGTGAACCGTGTTCACTTCCCACTGTTTTTCTACTCCACAGATATGACACACCTCTCTTATAGCCACCAGTCTGTTGATAACATTCATTCGTTTACATGGGAGCAAACTGAGATGTAATGAGATTCCACACTAACTATAAAATTGTTATTAGCCTCATGTTATAAAGGAGAAAATGTGGGATCAGAGAAGTTAAGTAATTTGCCTAAAGTCACCCAATTAGTAACTGTGGAGCCAACTGGCTTCAAAGCCCGTGTTGACAGTGTCTCTAGTGAATTAGTAGCTCAGGCCAGACTAGAAGCTGAGCCATTCAGCTGCCATTTCAAAGCTCTCGCCTCATTACACTGTTGTCTCCCTGAGATGAACTGAACATTATCTCACCTTTTCCTGGTATACCTCAGTGCCAGCATTATGAATATACTAGTGACCTGGTGTATGGATTCATGCACATTGAAAGGAAATTATTAGAAGGTGGCCCATGGGGCGGGACTGGACGAGATGGGCCAGGGACACCCTGGAGCCAACCTCCTGTGGTCCCTCCCTGGCGTCTGTGGAGAGAGTGGGGTCCCTTCAGCAGGTGGGGTCCCTTGGCCTGGCCTGTGGGGATTGGGCCAAAACCGGCTCTCCAATATCCCCTGGAGTGTGAGAGGGCACTCTACAAAGTTGCTGTCATACAGGGTGTGGAACGTAAATGCAAGTGTGCAGTAAACCAGATTTGGGGCAGACAGTGCCCCAGCAACAACATAATCCATGGCCAAAGGTAGAATCACGTGGTCTCACGAGGTATCGGGTTTCCTCCTGTCTGGTCTTGGTTGCATCACCTGAGAACCACCACTGCCAAGTCACTGCAGCTCAGTAGCTCCTGCGTTGGGCGTCTTCCCCCCGGTGGTCAGTGCATGTCATAGCGACCGGTCAGATGGAGGGAGGGACACTCAGCATGTTAGCATATATATAGATTATCAATGTGTGTTGAAGAAGTGCTGGGGGACATGCATTGATTAGCTTTTAATGCTGACAATAGCCCCCAAATCTGATTTTCTATGGAGGATCTGACCAGATCTTGCTTTTTAGTTAGAGCCTAAACCAGCTTTTGTGGCACAACCACCTTCCTGCAAATTTACTCCTCCACTGAGAGCTGACGCAGCCCTCTCTGGAGAGAACACCTTCACCAGGTAACTGGCTGCCAGTGAAAATGCCATCTGAGGAGCCCAGACAGGTCCCGCTTAGGGGCACCTTCACATCTGTCTCACCTGAGCTCACTTGTGGGCAAGGCAGGAGATGTTTGTTGCTTGCTTCCCTACTTTCCATTCCCTTCTCTAGACAACAGAAGTCTGATGTCACTAGGTGAAACCGCTCTAGCCCCATCCTTGACAAGTGCTTTGGGTAGAGTTGTCCACACCACAGCTGCAAGCAAGATGCACTCTGCTTGGCTTAAGCTGGTCAATTAGTTTGAATTGTTACAGGTCTATACCACACACACACACACACACACACACACACACACACCCCTCCAAGCAGAGAACCCTGCTCTCCCTGCTCTAGTGACAGCTTCTGCTGGGAGCCAGTCCATCCTTGCTGTTTCAAGGGACCTGGCATATATGGCATACTGTTCTTAATATGTTTGCTCACCTTCTT
>NW_006383014.1:2273735-2283580 GCF_000327345.1 Myotis davidii | reverse complement strand
CAGAACCTACACAGAACCTAGAGACAGAAGAACTTCTCTGGAGAGAACATGGCAAAAGATCCTGGTCAGAACCTGGCTACAAAACTTGGTTGGAGAACCTAGACAGAACCTGGCTGAAGAACCCGGGTACAGAACCTGGCGACCGAACCTGCCTGGGGAACCTAGCGAGAGAATATGGCTACATAACCTGGCTGGAGATTGTGGCTAGAGATCCTAGCAAGGCTGCTGATCAACTGAACGCTGTCTCTGTGTCATTCCTTCTTCGCCGACTCCGTCCACACCTTTGGGGACCCGTGGACCCACTGGGGCTGGACCCCGGCAAGCTTCAAATGTGGGAAGCTGCTCAAGCTACTCAAAACCAAGTAGACCTCTGGTTACTGTAAGAAAAGTTACCACGGACTCTCCCTTCCCTAGATGGTGCGGTGTGAAGGTGACAGTCCTGTAGTTACTGGCCACCACCAGGGGAACTTCTGAAGCTGTCATGAGAACTTTGGAGCCTGACAACAACCTTAACCCTGCGGAAAACAGAGAAGGACGGAGAAAACATCGGTCCTTTTAGACGTGGCTCAGCTGCCATCAAGCCCCACCGGAAGCCAGAATCTCTCTTCCTTGTATTACATGAGCTGGACAAGTGTCTGTGGTGTAAGCCCGTCTTCTGTTCCTGTAACAGAGCCCTGTCCTGGTGGGTTTCCCCCACATCTGCTAACATTGTGCTTTGCTCATTGTAGGTGCTCAGTAAAGGAATTTTGAATGAATAACTCAAACACACTTCTACAAAGCGAAACTATTTCATTATTTATAACTCTGCAGCTGTGAAATCGGCCTGTGTTGCTGTTGCTCTTACAGTTCGTTTTTCACAGACAGACTCGCGACACGATCCTGCCACGGCAAGGCTGAGGACACTTGCAGTTTTCCAACACACACTAACTGCTGCAGGCAGGGAGCGCACTAATGAAGGGAGATTTCTCAGTTGTATAGTATTGCCTTAAACAGCAATTACTTTGGTCCTCATATTAAGCTTTACTGAGCCCGTTACGAGAAAGTGATGTGAATTTTTTTTTATGGTTCCTTTCCCCAAGGATTTCTTTGACAAACTTCTAATTAATTACAATTTTCTACACAACCAAAGGAATTAAATGGGTGGAGTCTATCGTTATGATGAAATCTTGACATATAACTACTTTGCTGAACAACGTATTTTTCTGTAGTGCTCATTGTTGAGGAACACGAAAGCTCTTATAGCTTTTTTCATGAAGGGCTGCAGTTTTAATGCCTGAAAAAATACCTGCGTCACCTTGAGCAGGTCATTTACTTCTCTGGGCCAGAACTTCCGTTGTAAAATGAGAGGGTGGGTCTCAGGAGAGGTTTCTGTTTTAATGTTACTCAGTTGCTCACTGTGCGCAGTTAGCATTGCGAATATGCCATGGTGTTTTATCCAAGGGACTCAGAAGTGATTGCCTATGAAGTGCCTTGTCAAGAGCGTGGAGCAGACAGTGGTTCAATGAAATTTAAGCAAGAAGAGAAAGCCAGTCCTGTCTGAATCAATTGCCTGAGCACCGCCTCTGAGCTTTATTCTGGCTAAGGGTGGAGGTAGAAGTGCATCTGGCCCTCACCTCAGCGAGTTCATTTGCAGAAACAAATCCAGTGCACATGAAATAGTGACATAGACTGTGCCACGCTCAGCAGGGCCAGGGGGGAACCTGAGGTGGGGGTGGGGAGGTGAAGGATTAAAGAAGACAGACAAGAGAATAAAGCTGGGGCTAGGTGGGACACTGCTTTCTGGTGGAGAGACAGTGCCACAGCCTGCAAGCCAGATTCCACGGGGCAAAGTAAGGGCGTGGTCAAGATGTTTACAATGTTCTCGTGGATTTCAAATCTACTCAATTACCAGTACATGCACCTGACCTCCATCAAGCTTTGTTTTGGCAGCACTTGCTGCACCTCTAGCAGCCTACCTCACTTAGCCTCCTGGGACCACAGATTCGGACCATAAGGTCAAGCTTACAACTATAGCCTTTTGCTATAATTGTGCTGGGAGGGCTTTGCCCTCCAAGCTGGGACTTGCACGTGGCTTCACCACAAGAGGACCATGCCCTCTCATTAGTCTGAGGCTTGAACCTGTCCAAATGCTGTAGCCACGCTCCACAATAGACAGGTCAAAATTAAGTGCATAGACTTTGAAGTGCTACAAGAATTTAGAAAACTGGAGTACCTGAGAGGGCAGAGAAAATCAGGGAATGTTTCCAAAGGTAGACTTAAGATGGTCCTTAAAAAGAAGGATTTGGCAAGTGTGTGTCTATGTGTGTGTAGAAAGAAGGCTCAGGGAATGAAGACAAAATATACCATTTGAGCCTAGCCTGTGTGGCTCAGTGGTTGAGTGTCAACCTATGAACCAAGAGATCACTGGTTCATTTCCCAGGCAGGGCATATGCCCGGGTTGCAGTCTTGATTTCCAGCAGGGGGCATGCAGGAGGCAGCTGGTCGATGTTTCTATCTCTCTATCCCTCTCCCTTTCTCTTTCTCTAAAATCAATGAAAACGTATTTTTTTAAAAATGTACCATTTGAGGTTCTGCTCTGCCTTAGCTCTTGCTTCAGTAAGCCAGGATTCCTGCCGCTACTGTATCTTTAAAGCTTTTTTGCTGTTGTGGAAAATCACCATTCACTGGAGTCAGGACATTAAGGCCCTGACTTAAGCTTTGGCCTCAAAGCGTGTGCACATTTCCTGCATGGCAAGATAACACCACTCGTAACATAGCCTGCACATTAGGGAGCCAGTAAGTAAATAAACCTTTACATTCCAGATCAATCCACCCCACCTCGGACAATGACGTGTGGCTTGTACTGCTGGGTTAAATATTAGTCCAGGGCACCCAAGTCAGCTCACACACTGAGATTTCTGGAGGATAGGAGCCTCAGCCATGAGCCGGGTCTGTGAACACAGCCTGGATCCCTACAATGAGATTTCTTGGACCTGAAACACTAGAAAGACTGGAGAGAAACCATGTGATTAAGATGCCTTTTAATTTTACTTTACTTTATTTTATTGTTTAAAATAATCCTCACCCGAGGAGATTTTTCCATTGATTCTTAGAGAGAGTGGATGGGAGAGGGAGAGACAGAGTGAAACATCGATGTGAGAGAGACACATCGATTGGTTGCCTCCTACACGTGCCCGACCTGGGCTGGGGCTAGGGAGGAACCTGCAACCCAGTTTTGTGCCCTTGACTGGAATTGGACCCAGGACCCTTTGGTCCGCAGGCCAATGCTCTATCCACGGAGCCAAACCAGCCAGGGCTAAGATGCCTTTAAAACACAGCAAACCCATTTATCCAGATAAAGTGGACACCACCCACAATCAATTTTAAAGTTAACACAAAGGAGAGTGGTCCTCAAGGATTCCTCATCTGATGTTTTATTCTAAGAGAGGTGCATCAAGAGTATCCTTATAACATCATCTTCCTTTCTCTTTATTAATCCTGTAACGCTGAGGAGCAGGGCTCATTTCCATTTTAAGATTAGCAAAACAGGTATCAGTGAAAAGAAATTCCTTACTCAAAGTTAGTTGAAAGTGCAAGTACTCAGTCATATAAGGAGATTTAAGAACAAACCCAAGGATGCAACTGCCCAACTATGTACCAAGATGCTGTTTGTAATGACAAAACCTTGCCCTCCACTTTGGCTTTCTAAACTACATCGTGGTGCACCCATACAATGGAATTCTCAGCAGCCACTGAAATCTATTCTGGGGACCTACATCTATTAATATAGAAATATATTCATGCTATAGTACTTAGAAAAGGAGTCACCAAACTGATAGATATAGGTAAAGATTCTCTGTTTTAGAATAAAGTATTTGCATAGCAAAAAGCACTCACACACACACACACACACACACACACACACACACACACACACACACACAAGTAATAGTTTTATAAGTAATGTGGAATTGTGGATACTTTCATGCTTACCTGTTTCTGGTTTTCTGTATCTCTACATTTTTCTGGTTTGAGGTTTTGCTTTGGAAACCAGAACTAAAAATCAAGAGCAAGAAAGAACAAGATAAACTCTTCAGAAAAAGCTGAGTTTCCCAGTGCTAAAAGGTTCACCCCACTGATTTTTCTGTGTCTGGAATTTCTATCTTTGTTACTTTTTTGGGAAAAAAAAATATTTCAAAAGGCATGAATTCATGAGGAAGTGCCACTAATCCCCACTCTCACATTCCTTCTTCAATCTGACTTCCATCTAGAAAAGCCTAGAACTCAGTATGGCCTTATAGGAAATTCACATTCCCCCAGGTTCAGGGGCTGCTCTCAGGGAAGACAGAACTTCCCAGGTGGGGCCTGAGAAGGATCTGAGAATGAAGTAGAGGAGGTGGGGAAGGGAAGCAGGAATAGCACTACCATGTTTCCTGGTGCCTGTTCTTGGGGTAGGAGTGAGGATGACTGAGTCACTGGACACATGAACCCACAGGGACCTATAGCTGTCTCAGCCATCTGTCTGTGCTGAGTCTTACAGCGGCAAGGAATTCTGCTACAGTCAAACCCTGGACCATGTCCAGAACTGTTCAGTGTAGTAGGGTGGGGTTTAACCTCTGTGAGGAGGAATGAGGTAGGAGGGGTCAAGGTGGAGGCTGGGGAGGTAGGAGCCACCGAATCCTTGAGGAATTAACCCTGAATTAACTGTGGAGCCACCTGAGCTTTGGTTAGATTACCTGACATAGTACCTTCTGTTGTTTAAACTAGTTGAATCAAGGTGTTCTCTACTGGCAACAAAAGCACCCTAACGACTCCACCCACATTTAATGAGCCCATGTATGCTCCGGGCATTGTGTTATGGCTTTATGCGTGTGACTTCATCCAGTCCTCATACAACCTCATGGCAGACACACCACTGTCCTCCTCAATTGGAGACAAGAAACAGCAGCCTTGGGAGGGTTAGGAACATGCCCAGGTTACACCACTGTGGAGGAATAGGCTTGTGTTTGACCACAGACCAGCTGACTCAATCTGAGTCATTCCAGTTTCTGATTTATTATTAAGCAACATGTGAGATTGCTTAGTCGATGTATTTAATCCAAGAGGTATTAGTAAATGAAAAGAAAGAATTTGAGGGTAATCCCAGCCACTATTCCAAAGCACATTCACTCTCTACTCCATGAACGCTGGTCTCCTTTACAAAAGCCAAATTTGGCACAACCAACATACAGAGAGAGATACTGGCGGGGGACTGGAGGAGGGGATGAGTGGGACAGTTTCAGGGGTTTGACTGTTGACTGTGAACTTAATGGTTGTGAGCCCTTGGTATTAAAAATATTATACTCCTTTCACCTCAGTTTCCCCATCTGTCAAGGCGGGGTCGGGGAGACCTACCCCTCAGAGTTAGTGTGCAGGTTAAGGGAGACACGGTGTGAAAAGCATGCAGCACAGAGCCCAGCCCTTTACAGCACAGAAGTTGCTCACAGGGAAGCAGGGCCCTGTGCCGGTTAGGAGCACAGAAGTGGGAGTTCTGGCCACCCAGGACTCTGATCTTGCCTTTGCTTCTACTTCCTCTCTAAAATGAGGACACTCATTCATTTATTCACCATATATTTTTTGCCCCCTGCCCCCCACTTTAGACCATAGGCTGAGGTAATGCTGAGTGACAACTAGAATAGTCTCCATTATCTTGGAAATTACAATCTGATAGAGAAACAGAGACCCCCCAAAAGGAAACTACAATATGGTATGTGAAGTTCTAAGGTGGAGAAGCACAGGGACAATGGGAATGCATGGGAGGTAGAGTCAACCTGGGCTTGGGGTGACAGGGGAGGCTCCCTGGAAAAAAGGCATTTAAGATGAGCACTGAACCATGAGTAGGAGTGACCCAGGTGGAAGAGGCTTGGGGGAAATGGGGAGGGGAAAGGGTACTCAGGTCTCAGATTGTTGGGAAGGTTCAGTATGACAATGTACTAGTATATGAATTGCTTGATACAAAGTCATTTGTATGTGATCAATGAACAGTCATAATTTCCTTATTCTAGGACACTTGAAATACATGTGTTTTTCTATCTGCATTTCTAGTTTCAAATGAATGTTTCCTTTTAACTCTCAAGTGTTTTTCTGACTCTCACCAGCATTATTGTAGATGTGATCTTCTAACGAACCGTAACTGTACTCTGATTGAAATCTTTGAGCAGCACTCCAAAGGGGTGGTGGGTGGGGGAGGTCCTTCCCTTCTTGACAGCGAGTGGCAGGCAGAGTAAGTCCTTACTAAGTAAAGGCAACAGATGTGGGCAGTGTGCTGAGTGTTTACAGCTTTCCTCACCAGCAGGTCTATCACTTTCTAGTCCACCTGAAAGAAAGGAAAAACCTACAATAGTTAAGTGGTCAGATGGCATTCACCTTGCAAAGACTGGTGGTGCCATGTCTTGCTTCTGCTTCTGCTTTCTTGGCAAATAGCCTGCCTCTTGACATGTCATTTTGATGCTTCAGAATAATTTCTTCTTAAATCTGATTCCCTCCATGCACCTGATCATCAAAGGTAGACATTTTTCAGTTCTGAAAGATTTGAACAGGGTGAAATATATGCTCAGGAGATGGCCCCACCCTGTGAAAAGCCTTGAAACCATATTAAATGAAACCAAATTCTGGGCCCCTGTCACTTGTATGAAAGGAGGCAACAGGACTAACGCAGTTGTTTTTTCTGTTAGATTATGTTTTATTAAAAGTTGAGGTGGCAGCTTTTGGAAAAATCAAATCTGAAGTTGGAAAGTCTAATATAACACGGTTGGGAGGATGTAGAGCCATGACATTACCCACTGCTGGGGGAAGTGTAAATTGCTACAAATTCCTTTGGAAAATGGATTGTCTGGTTGAGGTGAAATATGTCTTGCATGCATCCCCAGCAGTCCCCCTTCTAGCAAATTTCATTCCCCAGACATTTATGTGTATGAATGCTCAAAGCAGCATTGTTCATAATTACCCAATGCTGGAACCAACCCAAAAGCCTACAGAAAAAAATCATAATTACTATGAGCAACAATGTGGATTTCATAAATATAATGTTCAAAAGAATTTCAAAATAATACATATTGTGTGCTTCCATTTATATAAAGTCCCAAACTAAGTCAAACTAAATTATGATTTTAGGGGTGCCTGAATACATAGGTGGTAAAAGATAACAAAAAGTTAGGAAGTAATTATAATAAAAGTTAGAATAGTAGGGAAGGGATACACTGAAAACTTCTAGGGTCTGGCAATGTTCTATTACTTGACCTGGGAGATGTTATGTAGGTGTGTGTGTGTGTGTGTGTGTGTGTGTGTTTTAATTATTACTTGTTGCTTTTAGATTTATGTTTCATCCACATTTGTGTATATAAAAAAGTAAAAAAAAAGAAAAAAAGAAAAGAAATTCTATGATCTTCTGAACAAACAGTGGCCTGTAGAGTAAATCATTAATAAAGTCATTTTTTAATGGACTTTCAGTGAGAAAACCTTTCTCAAAGAGCCTCTGTTAGGCGCCTCATTTATCTCTAAATTCAAGACCTTCGGACCCACTGGTTTTGCTATCACCAGGGAAGCGTCTTTCCGGATGCCTTAGATAACCTGGCTCTCACTTGGGAAAAGCATGTTGGGGCGCTGGAGGGAAGATGTTTCCTCTTAGCTAACCTGTTGCTTGTGAACACAATGAACTGGTGGGAGCTGGTATAAACTAGAGAGCCTGTGTGTTTCTGAAATGAGGGTAATTGTTTCTAGAGCAACTTAGAAACATTAACCGGAGTCTCCAGAGGGTGGGGGGTGCTGCCTGAGATTATGTTTTTGCTTCTTATTTGTGCAGATTAGGAATAAAGCCTGAGATGTGCCTTGATGTTCATTCTGTTCTACATTTCAAAATCGATTAAACAAAAAACTAAAATGAGTGAATGTTAGGTGGCCGCCTTTCACGTGTGTGGTGCATTTTTTATTGCTGCCATTAAGGTCTTCATGGCTTCGTTAGTCTTAGTGAATAGACATTTTCAGGCACAAGTTATTGGCTACTAGAATTATTCTAATTGGAAACCTTTAAAAATATATAGGTCAGCATCTTATACTTTATGACAGTCACTTACATACAAATTCCATGTCTATAGTACAAAAGGCAAATAACTACAAAGAATGAAAGAAATCATAACCAACTATGTTCAATGTAGCTAATGCTGTTGGCCCTGTTCTCTATTTTTTCCTTTTAGAAGAAAACTGTAAATGTCACTGTGTAGAAGCTGGAGCCTGCATGTAGTTCGCACATGTCTAAGCTTCTAGAGAACAAACATGGAGAGGGACCCAGATCAAGTTGGACAAAAGCCGTCATTCATGGCTGGCGAAGAACAAACTCTCCCAAGTTTTCAAAGCCAGTGCTCACGGTCTGTGTTTCCATCACTGAACGTGCTTTCTAGGGCAGGTGTGTCTTTGGCAGTGATGATTCCTTGTTTGTTTCTGTGTCACATGAATCAGCACTCATGGAAAAGGTGAAGTGTTTCAGGAAACATCCCAGAGGCAGGGGAGGGGTAGTTGTCTAAGCAGAGGTTGAGGCCTGTCCGTGGCTGCGTATCAAACATTTCCAGGCCTAGGAAGTCAGAATTTCCCTTATAACTCCAGGATTGCAAGTAAAAGCCAGCTTGGGTTCCTATGTCCCGTGATTCAAAAACTGGCTCAGTGCTCATGTTGTGGAGTTCACTCTCCAGTCTGAGTTTGGTTACTGTGAGGCTGAGAAGAACTCTGATACAAAAGTAGATTCTGTTGGTTCAGATGGTGGCTGAGCGCTGGTCCAGCATTCATGCCAGAGCAGGTTTGGATTATCCAGTGTCTGACCATGCAGATTTCTTGCCAGGATAATGTCTAATTTGACAACTTCCGGTTGTGGCTGGAGCTATCCATTTTCCTTTCCTTGACATATAACTAACAAAAGCCCTGGACTGGATGGCTTCACAGGGGAGTTTTATCAAACATTCAAAGAACTAAAACCTATCCTTCTCATACTACTCCAAAAAATTCAAGAGGAAGGAACACTTCCAAGCTCTTTCTATGAATCCAGCATTACCCTAATCTCAAAACCAGATAAAGACACTACAAAGAAAGAAAATTACAGGCCAATATCTGTGATGAACTAAAAACTCTCAGCATAGTAGGAATAGAGGGATCATACCTCAACATAATAAAAGCCTTATATGACAAACCTACATCATATTCAATGGGCAAAAGCTGAAACCTAAGAACAGGAACATGACAGGGATGCCCACTTTTACCACTCCTGTTCAACATAGTACTGGAAATGCTAGCCATAGTGATCGGACAAGAAGAAGAAATAAAAGGCATCCAAATTGGAAGAGAAGAACAAAAACTGTCATTATTCACAGATGACATGATATTGTACATAGAAAACCCTAAAGACTCCATCAAAAAACTATTAGACTTAATAAGTGAATTTGGCATTATAGCAGGATGCAAAATTAACACCCAGAAATCTATGGCTTTTTTATACACCAATAATGAACTCACAGAAAGAGAAACAATAAAAACAATCTCATTTACCATTGCACCAAAAAAATTTAAGATACCTAGGAATAACTTAACTAAGGAGATAAAAGACCTGTACTCAGAAGACAACAGGACATTGAAAAAAGAGATAGAGGAACACATAAACAGATGGAAGAACATACCATGTTCTTGGATTGGTAGAATCAACATCATTAAAATGTCCATACTACTCAAAGCAATCTATAAATTCAACGCACTTCCCATTAAAATACCAACGGCATACTTCATAGATCTAGAACGAACTCTCCAAAAATTCATCTGGAATAAAAAAAGACCCCGAATAGCTGCAG
>NW_006383014.1:2257929-2273712 GCF_000327345.1 Myotis davidii | reverse complement strand
TGAAAATTAAAACTACATTGAGATATCTCCTCACACCTGTCAGAATGGCTACCACCAATAAATCAACAAACAAGTGCTGTGGAGGACGTGAAGCAAAGGGAACCCTTGTGCACTGTTGGAAGGAATAGGGACTGGTATTGCCACCGTGGAAAACAGAATGGAGTTTCCTCAAAAAATTAAAAATGTACCTCCCATTTGGCCCAATAGTCCCACTTCTAGGACTATATCCCAAGAAAACAGAAACACCAATCAGAAAGGATATATGCACCCCTATGTTCATAGCAGCACAATTTACCATAGCTAAGATCTGGAAACAGCCTACGTGCCCATCAGCAGATGAGTGGATTAAAAAACAGTGATACATCTACCCAATGCAGATAAATATCACACAATCTCACTCATTTGTCTAATATAATGAACAACATAAATTGATGAACAAAAACAGGTCCAGAGACATAGAAGCATTGAACAGACCATCCAACCTCAGAGGGAAGGCAGAGGGTAGGTAGGGCTAGGAAATCAACCAAAGGACTTGTTTGCATGCATATAAACATAACTGATGGACACAGACAGTAGAGGGGTAAGGACATGTGCTGGGGGGTGGGGGTGGCTGGAGAGAGGTCAGTGGGGAAAAAAAGGGAGACATATGTAATATTTAAACAATAAATAATTTAAATGAAGAGAAAATTGTCCCAGCAGCCCTGGCTGGTGTTGCTCAGAGGTTAGAGCATTGGCCTAAGCACCAAACGTTCATGGGTCTGATTCCTGGTCAAGGGCATGTGTCCCGACCTGCGGGACAACAACGGGGGAACGAAGAGACACCCTAGGAGAATGAGACAAGCAAGGGACACGAAAGAATGGAGGCAAGACAGGATTCTGATCAAGTCTCAAATTTTATTCTTACAGCGGCAGAATATATACTGTTTTAGGGATGGGGGGTGGGTAAAGGGGTCTATGGGCAGTAACCTATGGGCAGTAACCTATCACTAGAGATTTAGTAGGCTCCGGATGGCTGTGCTTATCAGCAGAGATGCGTGATTTAGCAGCCTTTGGATGGCTGTGTGCTTATCAGTGGGGAGGTGTGAATTAGCAGCTGTGTGGGGGCAGTTTGTCTTTTTACTGCTGGCCAAATTGCAAGACACAGGTGGTTTCTAGTAATTAGGAGTTTCTGAAGGAACCAGAAACTTATAGTTCTTAAGATGGCCTTGTCTAAGCCAATATTTCTAATGGCTCCCAACAGGCATGTACCTGGGTTTTAGGTTTACCTCCTGCCCATGGGCAAGGCTAGTGCAGGAGGCAACCAGTTGATGTGTCTCTTTCACATAGATATTTCTCTTTCTCTCTGCCTCTCTTCCTCCTTCCCTCCTTTCCACTCTCTCTGTAAAAGCAATGGAAAAAATACCCTCAGGTGAGGATTAACAAAACAAAGAAATTGTCCAAGCAATAAAAGAAGCTCTGTCAGAGAGATTATGCAACAAACATCTTTTCAGACCAACACTGGAGAAGCAATCCAGCTCTTCCACATGACAGATGTCCCTCTAGCAGCCACAACCTCCACACCATAAACTCACTCTACAAATGTGCTGGTGTGTCAGACATCACATGACCACGGTAGCATCCACAGGATGCCATGGTCAGAATTTCATCAGTTTCCTTTTCTTTGAAACACTGAGGCACAAAAACACAACCTGCAGGTCCTGCCTTAGGCACAGAACTGTGGAGCAATTGAGCTACAATTGCCAAGATGACCTGCATCATTTCAGGGCCTGATGGAAAATAAAATGCTAACAATGAGCCTTATTGGAGACCTTAAAACACACACACACACACAAAACCCCCCAAACAAACAAACAAACAAACAAACCTAAAATTGCATTCCATAAATTCCAATAATTCCTGAGAAAAAGATGGAAGACAAGATTTTAACCAAACATAGCCTCATAGGATAATTCCCAGTGTCAAAGCCACGCTTTTCAAACCCCTCCAAACCAAGAGTCCCGGGATAGTCATGTGACCCACAGAAAATCTCTTATTGGCTGGTCAGTGTCAGAACTCAGCCCAACAAGCACAATGTGGCTGCTCCCCAATCCATTGGTGCTGCTCTGACCCATTCCCTGCCTGTCCTGTTTTCTGCTGGGCATCACCTGGAGCCACCTGGGCTTCTGCGCTGTGAGCACCTCTTTTTCCTCTTCAGCCTGAGGTGGGTAATGACTCTGAATCGCCTCATTGTCCCTGTTTGCCTGTTGGGGTGTCCCAGCAGGACTATATTAACTAAACCCTATTGCCCCATGTGGCACAGGTTGTGTTTTCCTGCTGGGCCCTGCCTGACACGGAGCCTTCCACAGGACAGCGACCTGCACCCAACCAGGGCCTCTCTCCCGAGGAGCTGGACTTGAGGCAGAATTAGCCCTGCAGTAGGATCAGGGGCAGAGAAAAGCCGAGCATTAGAGGGCGGAGCCACTGACGCCCAGGGGACAGAGCTGTTTCTGGCCTGAGTCATAACTGTGTTCTCTTCTCTGTGGCATCTAATTTTGCAATTTCCGCTTTGTTCTGCAAGATATTTTGGTTCCCCTTCCTTCTTTATGTTCTTATGACATAATTGAGTGTAGCTCTCTTCCCTGTAAGGTGAAAGACCATCACCAAACCTGAAGGTTCTCTAAAGATGCAAATCCTGCAACTGTATTATGACTTAGATGTCTCCAAGCTGTAACTGAGGAAGGAGACTTCAAACTTTAAAAAATTTTTTTCTCTCTGTTACAGTTTCAGGTAACACCATGAAACAGACCAGCTATAGCTTCTGGCTAGAATCAGGGATGGTGCAGTGTAGGGGTATAGCCTGGGGTGTCTCTATCCAGACTTTCACTTTTAATCAATTTGTGTCTTTATATTAAAGAGGGTTTCCTGCAGATAACATATAGTCACAGTGAACAAGCAACCTCTAAGTTGGAGTGTCTAGATAATTTAAATGTAATTTGATTATTGATACGGCAGGCTTTAAATCTACCATACTGCTATTTGTTTTCTATTTCACCCATCTGTTCTTTGTCCCCCTTTTCCTTTTTTTTTTTAATCTGACTTATTTTAGATTAGTTGATTGTTTTTATGGCTCCATTTTATCTCCTCTGGTAGATTCTTAGTTATAACTCTTTGGTTTTCTTATTGTAAGGAGTGTGTGTGTGTGTGTGTGTGTGTGTGTGTGTGTGCTGGCTTTAGAGTTTATAGTATAGATTTTATCATAGTCTAACCGTAAGTAACATGCCACTCACAGGAAGTATAAAAACATTACAAAAGGATACTTCCGTTTCCCTCATCCTGCCTTTGTGCTAGTGCTGTCATATGTTTTACTTCTACAAATGTTATATACCCCATGATATATTATCTTTGATTTAAAGTCTTCCATCTTTTAAAAGATATTTTTTAAAGGAGGAAAAATATTTTATATTTTACCCAGCTTCTATCAGTCAGTGCTTTGTTCTTCATTCTATAGATCCAGATTTCTACCTGGTATTGTTTTCCTTTGCAAGACTGCATTAATGTTTCTTATAGAGCAGGTTTGCTAATGATGAATTCTTTCAGCCTTTATATATATTGAAAGTCTTCATTTTGTTTTCAGAAGACATATTCTCTGGGCATAGAATTCTAGCTTGACAGATATTTTTTTCCTTTCAGTATTTCAAAGAAAATGTTTTCCTACCTTTTGTCTTACATTGTTTCTAAAGAAAAATATATTGACATTCTTCTCTTTGGCCCTCTGTACATAATGTGTTTCCTTCTGTGGCTGATTTTAAGGTTTTCTCCTTACCAGTGGTTTTAAGCAATTTGATTCTGAAGTGCCTTAGTGAGGTTTTGTGTGTGTGTGTGTGTGTGTGTGTGTGTGTGTGTGTCCTTTGGCTTTGTTGTGTGTCTTGGATCTGTGGGTTTATAGGTTTCACTAAATTGGAAAAAAATTTTCATTATCTCTTTAAATATTT
Source organism: Myotis davidii (assembly GCF_000327345.1). Classification (NCBI taxonomy): domain Eukaryota; kingdom Metazoa; phylum Chordata; class Mammalia; order Chiroptera; family Vespertilionidae; genus Myotis; species Myotis davidii. The sequence goes on along the minus strand of NW_006383014.1, from coordinate 2,269,741 downwards.
TTTCTTCTTCTGTTTTTGGTGGATCATCAATTACAGGTAATATCAGGCCTTTTGAAGTAGTTATTGTCCTTTTTAATTTTGTCCTTGCTGTCTTTCATTTTAGAAAATTCAGTTGTATTCAAAGTTATTAATTTTTTACTACACAATGTCTAATGTACTTTTACATAATAATATTTCATCTTAGATATTATATTTGTCATCTTTAGATATTTAGTTTGGCTCTTTTTGTATATTTTCCATATCTCTTCTTAACATGCCCCTGTGTTCTTCAACATACGGAATATAGTTATAACTATTTTAAGTTCCTTCTGTACTGATTATAGCTTTGTTCCTGGGTCAGTTTTAAGTCCTAATATTTCTATTCATTATGACCCAGAAATTCTGTTTTGCATGTCTGGTAATTTTTTTATGGGATGCCTAAAATTGTGATTTCCCTTTTTATGGGTGCCGGATGTTTTCATATTCCTTTTTATATTTTTTGAGCTCTATTGTAGAACTTAGCTATTTAGAAAAAATCTGATACTTCTGAGGCTTGCGTTTAAGCTTGCTAGGTGGTACCAGAGCAGCTTTTCATCTAGGGATAATTTTGCTCTAGTGTTGTGGTAACAACTTTCTGAGTACTCTGCTCGATGCCCCATTTGCTATGAGGTTTTTCCATTGGCTCATTGACAAAACTTAATTTAAAATATGAAACAGAGAACTGCCTGGGTTAGTGTGGTTCAGTTGGTTGGACCGTCATCCCATACATGTAACGGTTGTGGGTTTGATTCCCAGTCAGGGCACATACCTAGGTTTTGGGTTCAGGTTCAATCCCCGGTTGGGGCATGTACGAGAGGCAACCAATCAATGTTTCTCTCTCATGTTGATGTTTGTTTATTTTCTCTCTCCCTCTCCCTTCCTCTCTCTAAAATCAATTTAAAAAACAATAAAATAAAATAAAATATGAAACAGAGAAGAGTACAGAATTAAGATCTAGGAAGTACAATGACTGATGAGAGAGTGTCTGAAATTTAGCCTAAATTAGATTACTGAATCCTTACCAGAAGGGATCACTGCCTCTGTTTTATGGAGAAACTGACCTTCAAAGAGGTCCAGTTGATACCAAATTTTTGGACTGAACCCGGATTCTTTGTCCCCTGGAATCAAAGAATGAATCCACGGACAGAAAGTGGTATAGCAAAGGTGGGAAGGGAGAAGAGTCCCACAGAACCGGCTCCCAAGTAGAGAGGGGGAAGAGTCCCACTGAATCCCTTTTCTCTATGGCTTATAAAGGCTGCAGTTCCTGTGTTCTGATACCCCTCTGATTGGTCAATATTCCTTTTGGAGTTGGTTACTATAGTAACTCCTGGGCTCAAAGGTTGAACCTCACTTGAGATGTGTGAGGTTCTCCTCCCTCCTTCCCCATTGTTCCCATATTCCCTCTGGGCTTTCTTCTCTTTATTTTGTAAATATAGACCTTTCCTGGCTACTTTCAGTTCCCTTGTCTTATGGAAATGTAACTGTTGCTGCTCCCTTGTCTTATGGAGATGTAGCTGCACCTGGCTTCCTTGTGTTATGGAAATGTACCTTCTCCTAGTCTGCAGCGCAGTGTCTTTTCCATGGACCCCAATTCTAAAAAATCCCTAAGCCTGCCTATGTTCCCCAAAATTCCTGCTTCACAGTGGCTTGCCCTCAGTCACAGTCAGTGAGTGTGGAGCTGGGAGCTGAAACCCACTGGCTAATGCTGGAGCCCAGGCCCTTGCTACGACCCTGCAAGGCCTCCCATTCAAACAGTTAGTTTAAAGGGTAGGAATCATGGCCTCTTCTGGGCTCAGGCCACACTTCGTTAGTTAGGTCAAGATTTCTGTCCCAAGGACAGACTAGACTGTTTTCCACCAAATGGGATGAGGGAAGCCATCCCTGGAAATACCCACTACTTGGTAACTATTTCCACTATTAGTCTGAAAACAAAGGAGATGTATATTTCACCAGTGGGTTCTATGAGATCATGAATAAGTAAACTATGATTAAGATTGATTAGGAAGAGAAACATGAAAAGGGAACCTAGCGCATTCATTAACTTCCCTACTGAAACAGGAATTTTAGGGGAACATAGGCAGGTTTAGGGAATTTTTAGAATTGGGGTTCATGGAAAAAAACATAGGGCTACAGACTGGGAGAAGGTACATTTCCATAACACAAGGAAGCCTGGTGCAGTTACATTTCCATAAGACAAGGGAGCAGCAACAGGTATATTTCCATAAGACAAGGGAACTGGAAGTAGCCAAAAAAGTTCCATATTTACAAAATAAAGAAGAAGGAAGAAAGCCCAGAAGGAATAGGAGGACAATGAGGGAGGGGGGCTGTTAGGTTAGGTGGCTCAGGAGGCGGCGGCGTAGGAAATAAAGAGAGTCAAGTTAATCAGAAAAGAAAGAAAGGAAAGGCTTTATTCTGCGTCCCCGGGCGGCCCACGGACCCAAAGACAGGGCACATGGATCTGCGCCAACAGGGAGGGGGGCGCTTTTTTTATACAGCTGTTCAGTGAGGGCGGGGGAGCATGAGCTGTGGGAGTTCCTGCCTCGGGGGTCGTCACGGTTTCCAGGTGTCGTCATCTGTCTAGTTAGTTGCTGACCTGTTAGGAATTCCAGAGCAGGACCGGTATCTGGCACCATCTCCCTGGTGCACTGGCCTGTTACGGATTCTAGGAAGGGCCCAGTATCTACGTCACCATCTGCCTGGTGCAGGCATGCATCAGCTCCTGGACCCCCTTTTGATCTAACAGGGGCCTCAGGAGTCACTATAGTAACCAATTCAAAAGGGAATAGTGACCAATCAGAGGGGGTATCAGGACACAGGAACTGCAGCCTTTATAAACCATGGAAGTAGGAACTCAGTGGGACCCTTTACCTCTCCCCACATGGGAGTCTGTGCTGTGAGATTCTTTCCTTTCCCCATGTGGGACAACACTTATTCTTCAATAAATTTCCACCTTTGCTATACCACCTTCTGTCCGTGGATTCATTCTTCAACTCCAGCGGACAAAGAACTCGGGTTCCAGTCCAAAAATTCCGTTTCACTACTATTGATACCAGGCCAGGAAGACTTTCAACTTAGGGGCAGCGCATTAACCAGTTTAAATAAAGGCTCCCAAATGCAGAGACGCCTCCACCCCTGCCTCCCCCGCCAGCCACCTCTGTCTGGGCTGCCAGAGTAGGGAGGCCCTCTGCGAGGCAGGAGGTGTCCCCGTGAATGGCTGTCCTCTGTCGACAATGAGCCTGTTTATTCTTATTATCCTGTCTTTTAGGCCCTCTGTAAAAGGGAAAGCCGTTTATCACCTATCCCAATACCTCAGAATCAAGTGGCAGTGACATCGATACGGGAGGATAAGAGGGCTCATTCAAGGTGAAACGGATGATACCTTGGGGTTTATCATGCAGCACTAGGAGAGGAAGGAAGGGGACACAGGGAAGATGGAGCCGTGTCCCCCACAAGGGGACACGGCTGAGGGTGCCAGTAGCCTTGCCTTCCCAGAACACCAAAGAAGCCATTGTTACCAGCTATTCTGGCCTCGACGGGAGACACCTGATCCCCGTTTAGAAATTTATTTCCACGGCAGAACTGAAGCCATCTGTCCTGAAGCAGTCTGTCCCGACGCGGGGGAGCCCGGAGCGCTCGGCCCTGCCAGTCTGTGTTTGGCACCCGGCTCTGCGAGTCTGACACACACAGGGCATAGGCGACCCCGCTGGGCGGCCTCCACGGGAGACAGCCACTCGGGGGCCCTCAGGGTTCCCTGTGCGGTTCGCAATGCCACTGCTCACTTCTCGCTCCCTCTGCCTCATTTCGAGTCCCTTTTCCAGCACGGAGGTCCCCTCACTGAAATGACTGAAGGGCAGGTGCCAGGGAGGGGACTTTTTGCCCTCGGTTCTCTGGAAGGGGGGCAATTGGACAGGGCTCTTCGGAAAGTGGTAGGTCTTTGAGGCTGACTTGCCTGCAGACAGGGCTCTCTCCCCAGATCCTGGTATCAGACAAGATTTGTGTTTTTACTTTCCTGCTCCCTGGGGTAGGAAGTTCGGTTGCAAGTTGGTGAGGAAAGATAGGCAAGGTGAGGTTTGTATTACGGGACCCAGTGGCACAGAGCCACACGGGACAGGAGTGAGTGGGCACGGAGCCCCTGTCAGGAATTTTAGGACCGTTGTCTCCCTGTAGATCTGATCTCTCGCTGTCCTGGGGGAGGTGCCACGCTCACTAGGAACCAGTGCTGACTAAAGCCTGGAGATTTAACTTCCATGCTGAGGGTGTCTGGGGTGAATTAGTGTAACACATGATACTCTCCAAAGTTAATTTTCTAGAAAAGCTTTCTGGAGAATGAAATTACCAGAGACCTGGTAGCTTAAAAAGTAACAATATTAAAAAAAAAGTAACAATATTCATGTTAAGCTGACATCCTGGGAAGAAGGCGGCTCCTTAAGATGAGCTGCTGTGTAGTGTGGCTCCAGCCGAGCCCTGCCAACCAAGCAGGCTGCCAACTTCCTGGCGGCCCCGGGGCAGCCCCAGCCAAAGCCATCACCAGTTCTTTCCTTCAGTGACCCTGAAGGGTGCAATGAACAATTTCCCCCACTTTGGGGCTTGACTGCCTCTAAGTTACAAGAGGGTAAACAAGTAGGGGAAAAGGGAGAGGCCAAGGTTTTAAAAGTCATGAACTTCAAAGGAGGAGGAACAAGTACGACCACAGGAAAAGTGGTCAGAAATGTGATACCCTTTTTGTGAGAGCCCGGGAGAGCCCAGCCTGCCAAACCACGGCATCCCAGGAGGCATTGCTGGGACGGAAGCTTCCAGAAACCTCTGAATGACTCATTTATCTTCCTGGGGCTGAAGTTGATGGGGTAATTGTCAGGGGAGGCTGTGGCTCTGACTGATGCCGGAGCCAGCGGCTTTCACGGTCAGCCAGGAAGCCCTCAGTAATTACCCAGCGCAGTGTGCCATCCAGAGCCGCGCGTGCGTGCGTGTGTGTGTGTGTGTGTGCGTGTATGTGTGAGTCTGTGTGTGTGCGTGTATGTGTGAGTCTGTGTGTGTGCGTGTATGTGTGAGTCTGTGTGTGTGCGTGTATGTGTGAGTCTGTGTGTGTGCGTGTATGTGTGAGTCTGTGTGTGTGCGTGTATGTGTGAGTCTGTGTGTGTGCGTGTATGTGTGAGTCTGTGTGTGTGCGTGTATGTGTGAGTCTGTGTGTGTGCGTGTATGTGTGAGTCTGTGTGTGTGCGTGTATGTGTGAGTCTGTGTGTGTGCGTGTATGTGTGAGTCTGTGTGTGTGCGTGTATGTGTGAGTCTGTGTGTGTGCGTGTATGTGTGAGTCTGTGTGTGTGCGTGTATGTGTGAGTCTGTGTGTGTGCGTGTATGTGTGAGTCTGTGTGTGTGCGTGTATGTGTGAGTCTGTGTGTGTGCGTGTATGTGTGAGTCTGTGTGTGTGCGTGTATGTGTGAGTCTGTGTGTGTGCGTGTATGTGTGAGTCTGTGTGTGTGCGTGTATGTGTGAGTCTGTGTGTGTGCGTGTATGTGTGAGTCTGTGTGTGTGCGTGTATGTGTGAGTCTGTGTGTGTGCGTGTATGTGTGAGTCTGTGTGTGTGCGTGTATGTGTGAGTCTGTGTGTGTGCGTGTATGTGTGAGTCTGTGTGTGTGCGTGTATGTGTGAGTCTGTGTGTGTGCGTGTATGTGTGAGAGTGTGTGTGGGCGTGCGCGTGTGTGAGTGTGTGTGAGAGGGTGTGTGAGTGTGAGTGTGAGTGTGTGAGTGTGGGAGTGAGTGTGTGTGTGATGTGTGTGTGTGTGTGTGTGTGTGCTGTGGGTGGGGCATAAGAGGAAGGATGTTCCTTCTGTGCTTTTAAATCCAGGTCAATATTTTTCTCTGCGTAGTGTTTATACCTCAGAGTCAACAGAGAGACATGAAGGCATCAAAGCTTTCTATGAGCTCAACCCTGCACTAAGGATGAATTTCCATCCCCCTATAATGCGAGCATCCCCAGGCCTCACCAGCCTAACAGGATTAGATTAAGGGTAATAGTCTAAATAGCGCAGCCTTTCCCGCAGCTGCATGGCCTGGAGGCTCCAGCTCCATTCAGTTCTCACTCACTTTTGATTATTCCTCAGGAGGCCTCCATGCCCCCAAGCAACAGCCTTTACGCACCTCTGTTCAGGGTTCCCTGGCTGGGGACCAAGCAGCCCCCTGAGGTGGCTGTGCCTCTCCTCACCTCTGAAGAGCACCAGTGGTCTCCCCCTCAGGGCCAATGTGGTGCCAGGAGCCGTGCCTTCTGCCTTCCTCCAGCAGCCCGGTCAGCAGGGTGCTGGGAGGTGCTATACTTCTGGAGCTCTCCCTGGACGGAGGCCTCTGGTCACCGCCCCCGCCCCTCATCCCCACCTCCATTCTGTCACTTTTGCCTCCTTAGTGGCCATGATCAAGCTGTCAGGATCATGCATAGCTCTGTGAGGACATCTCCTTCATCTTCTGCCCGGAGCCCCCTCTGTGCATGCAGTGCAGATAAAAACGCAGGAGGCTGACACCCTAGCCCAGCACTTCTCACACCTCAGCATTTTTGACAGTCACCTGAAGGCTTTGTTAAAACACAGGTTTCCTAAGCCTGATTTGGTTGTCTGGAGTGGGACTCGAGGTTTTACTGTCTAACGAGTTCCAGGTGATGCCGACGCTGCTGGTCTGGGGACCACTTTTGAGAGCCCCTGCTCTAATTCAACACTAAGCTGCCCCAGGACCCCATCCCAACAATTATCTTGTAGGTGGGTCCTGCCCACCAACGGGACTGGCACGCCCAGGCGTGTGCGGATCGTAGCAGTACTTAGGAACTCCAATTTAGGTTCAGGCCAGCACTTCCATTGCCACCACAGAAAATGAGACAACGCCGATCCTCCCAGGTTTTGCTTTTAAAGCAGGCATCACGTGCCTGAATTCTGGCAATTTAGGATTTGACTTAGGAACTTCAAATTTGCACATTCCTTCTGTATGAATTGTTGACTGACACCACTCTGGAAGTAGGTTCCCCTTAAATGCTAAAGAATGACCCTTGTGTGGCCTTCTCCCTCTGATGATAGAAATCATTATATTTGGGGGTAGCAATTTTTTGTGTGTGTGTCCTTGGTTAACTGTTGAAGTTACTGATGGATGGGAGTGAAGAGCTACAGGTATGCCTTGGAGATAGTGAGGGTTTGGTTCCAGGCCACCATAATAGAGCATTGCAATAAAGTGAGTTTAATCTTATTGCTGGTGAAGGGTCTTGCCTTTAATTTGTAAAAACACAACATCTATGAAGTGCAATATACAAGGCACACCGATAGTCTCATCGTGTATTAAATGGGCTGTGGGCCGGGCCTGGGAGCCTAAACCATGTGGAGCATTTCTGTAGAAAACGTGTTGTCAAGAGACAGAAGCTCACCTTCCAAAGGAACTCAATTTGCTGCGAATGAGAGTTTCAGTAACCTACTCAAGGTCTTTTGTTAGAGGTGAACATGCTTTTGCTCTCATATGTTTATCATTTGTCATGCTAGGGAGGAAGTCCAAATTATATCTGGCATTTGCTAGGCTGTTGAATTATTGCTATTATAATTGGGTTTCCCATGTCTTTCCCATGGAATTACAGAGATCAACACTGTGGCGTCTGCTGGATCAAAGCCGAAGTGAGGAGAGAGAAGCCAGGCTCCTGAAGACAGCTCATCCACACGGTGGAGCTTTAATCTTTTTGTTTGTCCCAACTTTGGAGTTTGGCCTGAGGTGCCCCTGGGCAACAATGGGACCAGAGGAGAGCCCTGGGAGAGGAAGTGTGAACGCTGAATCTTCCAGTATTTAGGAACTCCAGAATCTCCAAGTGAATCTCATTCAACTCATCCACTCTCCAGATGAGAAACTGAGGCCCAGGGAGTTGGTGTAACCACACAGCCTGCGTGTGGCCACCTGGGGTTGGCCGCCTGCCGAGCCGGTGCTAGGTGAAATAAGGTCATGAAATACCAGGTTAATCATGAAATGGATGCCTTTGTGAGAAGACCTACTAAGCTTTAGTATGAGATATGTGTTCTGAATCTCTGAGAGGAGTTATGGTCGACAGCCTCTTTTTCCCTCAGAGCACTCCGTAGAAGTAATGCTGCATGGAATTCCCTCTGGGGAATGCTGTCCTATGTGCCTAGTTCTTACGTTTTCCTGACTGGACCAGTGCCCTGGAGAACAAATTTGCTTAGATCCTCATGTAAGGTGCACTGGGGTAAGGTTGTCAGATAAATACAGGATGTCCAGTTAAATTCAATTTTCAGGAAAACAAATAAATTATTTTAGTATAATATGTCGCATGCATTATTTGGGGTAAAAACAATTATTTGTAGTTTATCTGAAATTCAACTTTAACTAGACATCCTATATTTTTATTTAAACATTTAAAAAATATTTTTTTTTATTGATTTTTACAGAGAGGAAGGGAGAGGGATGAAGAGTTAGAAACATCGATGAGAGAGAAACATCAATCAGCTGCCTCCTGCACACCCCTTACTGGGGATCGAGCCCACAACCAAGGTAAAAGCCCTTGGCCAGAATCGAACCCGGGACTCTTCAGTCCCCAGGCTAATGCTCTGTCCACTGAGCCAAACTGGTCAGGGCCATCAATCTGGCACCCATCTGGGAGAGCCTTCACAGCACTGCTGTGGGCATTAGCTCAGGAGGAGAGGCAGGCCAGAGCGTCAGCCGTAGGCAGGCAGGCAGGCAGGTCCTGCGTAAGGAAGGCGGCAAGCACAGCTGCAGGCAGCAGCCTTCAGGGGCTCTGTGCTGAGGAGGGAGCCCAGGTGTTCCTAAATCACTTCGACCAGAGGTTCTCAAACAGGAGTGGCTATTAACTACCCCATTTTGGAAATTTGTGGGAGAATTTTGGTTGTGACCATTGAAATCCTGTGGGCACTTGGTGGACAGAAATGTCTGATGTCCCTAATGTATGGGGCAGTCCACAATTCACCCTGCATGCCTGTTCAGTGTTCCATCTGATATGCATATAAGTAAGTATAGTCTCACCGTTTTTGTTGTTGTTAATCCTCACCCGAAGATATTTTTCCATTGATTTTTGGAGAGAGTGAAGGGAGCAAAGGAGGGGAAGAGAGAGAGAAACATCATTGTGAGAGAGACACCTCAATTGGTTGCCTCCCCGACATGCCCTGACTGTGGCTGAGTATCAAACCTGCAATCCAGGTAAATGCCCTTGACCAGGAATCGGACCCAGGTTCCTTCAATGTGAGGGCCAACACTCTAACCACTAAGCAACACCAGCCATGGCTAGTCTCACCTTTATTAAATCCAAGCTTATTTATTTTTAGAGGCCCGGTGCAAGAAATTCATGCACTCAGGGCGGGTGGGGGAAGAGGGTTCCTCAGCCTGGCCTGTGCCCTCTCGCAGTCCGTGAGCCCTCTGGGGAGTAGGACATCCTTAGCACTGCCACAGAGGTGGGAAAGGCTCCTGCCACTGCCCCTGCACTCACCAGCCATGAGCCCAGCTTCTGGCTGATCGGCGCTCCTGCTGTAGGAACACACTGACCACCAGGGGGTAACTCCTGCATTAAGCATATGCCCCCTGGTGGTCAGTGCACATCCTAGTGACTGGTCGTTCCACCATTTGGTTGATTTTCATATTAGCCTTTTATTATATAGGATATGTTGGTGCAAGCAACTAACAAGCTTCATTTCTTCTAGCGTGGTCCTGCTTCAGCATTTATGTGTTGAAATATGGTATTTTATTATGAGCCACTTTACTTTTATTTATCCTTTTTACTCTAGTTAAGTATAGTCAATAGGACTTAGTAAATATTTTTTTAAATGACTGTGTGTGTGGGTGAAGGGATAGAAAGGAAGACAGATATCTTAGTTGGCTCCTGGTTTTAGGCTTCATCAAGAAGCAAAGCTGACCAAGAGATAGAATGGTAGGGAAGGAGATTGGGTTTCAGTCCTCTTCTGGCCATGCCTTGGTATCCAAGGCGATGTGCACAACTTGAGCTGTGAGCCCCAGATCCCAATCCAGGAATCCAGAATTCTGGGATTCCCTCTGCACACAGCGCCTCCATCTTTGTTTTTACACAGGCCTGGGAGGTACCAGAAGCAAGTAGATTGCCCCTCCTGCGTTCCTCACTACTTTTACCTCCTCTGATTCCCACTTCCTCTTAGCTCCTAGTTGCTGGGCATTCTTTTCCTTCTATATGCAATGCCTTCCTCTTCTACCCATCAGAGTACATGCCTGCTCCTCATTAGATTTCAGCAAAAGGGTCTCCCTACCACACCCAGCAAATCCGGCAAGTGTTCTCTATAATTGCTGCACTTTGACTCACCTCCATCTGGCCATGTCCTAAGTCCTCCAGGGCATCGCTGGCTGCTTTTCCATTTTCCTTGTATTTCCTACCCTGTCCTTGGCCTGGAGACACCATGAACAAAGGAAGCTACCTCTAGCAGCCAGAATCCATCTTGCCTGCCCAATTTCACCATTGCTTGCATTTCAGTGGCAGGAGAGTTTAGAGAAAGCACACACCAGCATGGGTGTGAGGCAACTTATATTATTCACTAGAGGCCCATTGCATGAAGAGATTCATGCAATAGGCCTTCCCTTCCCCTGGCTGCCAGCACCAGTTTTCCTCTGGCACCTGGAACCCAGGCCTTTGCTCCAGCCCAGAGCCTTCCGTCTTCACTGCTCCTGCCTGGAGCCTTCCATCTTCGCTCCGCCACTTCACACCTATGTATGCAAATTAGCCACCATCTTTGTTGGGTTAATTTGCATACTCTCCTGATTGGCTGGTGAGCGTAGCGGAGGGATGGTCAATTTACATGTTTGTCTATTATTAGGTAAGATTATAGTAGCTACACCATGTGTCAGGTCTTCCTGTGTGCCAGGCACTTGGATAAGTTGCACTATCCCATTTATCTTCACTACAACCCGTGAAGCCCACATAATTATTAAACACACGTGGCAGATATGGAGCCTGAGACTCAGCATGGTTACAGTGAACGTCTTAGATCACACAGCCAGGAAGGAGAAAGCCAATTGCCCAGCTCCTGACTCTACTGCACACGCCCACTGCTTTCCCTCACGCTGCTCTGCACGCCGCAGCGGGGCGATCTATCAGTGCAAAATGTGCAGCTGCTCCTCCTCCAAGCATGACAAGGCATTTCAACACACAGAAGACTATTCCTGGGGAAGCAAAGTTCCTATATGGCCAGTCAGCACTTTTCCTTGAGGAAAGTCGATAAGGCAACAACAACAAAAAAAGATAAACATAACCTGCTAACTTTAAACTCCAGCTTTATTTGGTATGAATACTTGTAATACGAGACATGTGTAAGGTGGTTTTAAAATTAAAAGTCCCAAGGAGGAGGTGTGGGGAGAGGGCAATGGGGAGAGGAAGGGACCTATATAATACTTTCAACAATAAAGATTTATTTTTAAAAATCCATGTAAATAAAAAAAAAAATCCAAAGTCCCAATATAAAACTTATTCCAAGGAATTACATATTGTGGTGGTGGGATTTTTTTGTTTGTTTGTTTGTTGTTTTATCTTTGTCTTTTTAGGTTAAACAATTAGACTACTTTTATTTTTGTATTTATTTTTGCTTTATTGTATTTTTATTATGTGTTGGTTTGGGGTATATAGCTTAGTGGTTAGACTGTCATATATTTTATACTAGGGGCCCGGTGCACGAAATTCGTGCGCTGGGTGTGTGTGTGGAGGGGAGTGTCCCTCAGCCCAGCCTGCCCCCTCTCACATACTGGGAGCCCTCAGGCGTTGACCCCCATCACCCTCCAATCGCAGGATCGGCCCCTTGCC
>NW_006383014.1:2256029-2257185 GCF_000327345.1 Myotis davidii | reverse complement strand
GGGCTTCTTCCTGCTTTCCCTTTCGCCTCCCTGCATTGTGCCTACATATGCAAATTAACCGCCATCTTGTTGGCAGTTAACTGCCAATCTTAGTTGGCAGTTAATTTGCATATAGCCCTGATTAGCCAATGAAAAGGTAGCGTTGTACGCCAATTACCATTTTTCTCTTTTATTAGTGTAGATAGTGTTCCCCTCTAGAATTCCAGTATCCCATTTGGCCACTATACATAGTTACCACAATGTTATTGACTATATTTCCTATGCTTTCCTAACTTCCCCAAAGATCAGCAAGAATTGCAACAACTTCCGCAGCAGCCAGCTCATGGCTGTGTAACACTCCTGCCCTCCTTGTGGCCCCGGTTTTAGAGTAAGCCTCTGAAAGGAAGGTCTTGTTTCCTTCCTTTCTGGCCCTTCAAAGTGCCCCCTGCCAGCCTCAGCACTTGTTCTGTCTTGGCTAGTTAATTCCCACCGAATGGGTGGAAAAAGACCTCAAGCAAGGAGACATTCTGAGGCTTACAGTGCTTTCAAGGGTGAACTAACAATAAGGTGGAAAGCTCTTCTCTGGTCGGTTAACAATAAAAAGTAAAAAAACAGCTACCTTTATTTTTATGTGTGCTCTGTGCTAAGTCCTATATGTCTTATAACCATTTTCATCTTCACACCTCAGACCCCACCTGTAAAGCAGGCATGGATCAAACCCGTTTAACAGATAAGGAAGCTGAGGCTGAAGGAGGCAGAACAATCTGTCCGACATCACATATCCCGTAAGTGGCAACGTGTTTAAGTCCAGGCGAAAGCCCCCACCTTGAGAAGTGGTCTCGTTAGGGAGAGCCCTGGCTCACGGGGAAGTTCAGAACATCTGCAGCCTATGCCGCACAGTTATGTCACTGTTCCCTTTTAAACTCCTTTGTGCTAACCCTTATACCAGGACCATGCGCTGTCTCTTTAAAATTATCATCCACTGCATATCCCAGGGTGCAGCCACATACCTGGGACTTAATCATTGTTGATTGACGCTTTTTATGTTGTGAACAGTGATTCTCTTCATTCGTTCAATAAACCCTCATTGAAGCCCACTTCTGTGCTGACAGTGTGCTAGTTTCTCTGAGGACTAGTGAAGTGAAAATGCTACTCATCCTGCCTTCAGAAGTCTAGA
>NW_006383014.1:2252939-2255989 GCF_000327345.1 Myotis davidii | reverse complement strand
GAGAATCCCTCTCACATTTTGCCTGTTCTCCTTCCTTGTTCCACCTCACAAACGGAGGACATGCTAATCTGATTGGTCTGGTTCTGGAACATTGTTTTGGGGCCACACTTACTATTGGGCAGGTGATGGTTAATTTTATGTGTCAACTTGACTGGGCCACAGAGGGCCCAGATAATTGGTCCAACACTATCCTGGGTGTGTCTGTGAGGGCGTTTCTGGACGAATTAATGTTTGAATTGGTAGTCTGACTGAAGCAGATTGCCCTCCCCAGTGTGGGTAGTCCAGATCCAATCTGCTGAAGGCCTGATTAGAACAAAAAGGTTGACCATCCACCAAGTCAGAGAGAATTCTTCCTTCTTGATGACTTTCAAAAATGGGACATTGGCCTTTTCCTGCCTTTGAACTTGAACAGAGGTATCAGCTTTTTTTGGGTCTCGAACTTGCTGGCCTTCTGTCAAGAGTTACCCCATCAGTTCTACAGTTCTATTGGGACTCCAGCTTGCCACCTCACCCTGCAGATCTTGGGACTTGCCAGCCTCTGTAATTGTGTGAGCCAGTTCCTTATAATACTGTATACATAGCAGTATATATCAGGGGTGGGCAAACTTTTTGACTCAAGGGCCACAATGGATTCTTAAACTGGACCGGAGGGCCGGAACAAAAGCATGGATGGAGTGTTTGTGTGAACTAATATAAATTCAAAGTAAACATCATTACATAAAAGGGTACAGTCTTTTTTTTTTTTTTTTTAGTTTTATTCATTTCAAATGGGCTGGATCCAGCCTGCGGGCCGTAGTTTGCCCACGGCTGGTATATATACATATATTCTGTTTCTCTGGAGAACCTTGTCTAATACAGTAAGATTCCTGTGTTTTAAGAGGTTAGCTCTTTTAGTCCATTGGAAGTGGTATAGTTGGTAAGCTGAAATCAGGCCCCTTTAGTTACCTGGACATTTTTTGTTGTGGTGGTTGCTCTTACCTCTTTATATGCTAAGCCAACTGATCTTTTGTTTTAACTCCCATACCATATGATAAACTAGAAAATAGATTCCAAGATTTAGACTCTGCCACAAGTCGGAGTCTAAGCTATGGGTTTTAATTCAGGTTTACAACAGCTCTGAGCTGGGGGATAGTGATCACTGGCCCAGCCATAAATTGGTACTTGTTTTGCACTTGCTCTTTTCCCTGGTGTGTAAATTTCATTTGGGCGCTTGGTAGAGAGGAGCTGTGATTGGCAGGGATTTTTAGGTCTCTGCTTTAATAATACTACCCCCGCCACCCTCAAAAAAAATAACAAAACACACCCCCCCCCAAAAAAAAACACAAAACAAAACTACCAAAACTTGACATAACCCACTATTATCCACTAGCTACCTCACAGAGGCAGAACTAAGTGTTATCATTGAAGCAAAGCCATCGACCATGGGGCCCCAGAAAAGCATACTTTTGACTTGATGGTGAAATGGGAATTTTTAGGGGTGAAAAAGGCAGGTTTAGGGAATTTTTGCAATTAAGGGGTCCATGGAAGAAACACAGAGCTACAAAGGTTGCATTTCCATAAGACAAGGGAATTGGAAGAGGTAGCAGTTACAGTTCCATAAGACAAGGAAGTTGGGAGAGGCAGCAGTTACATCTCCATTAGATAAGGGAACTGGGACAGTCCTTACAGACAGTCCTTGGGTTACATCAGACTCAACGTACGTCGTTTTGTGGTTACCTCGCCATGTCCCATTTATTTATTAAAAAAAAAAGTTTCGTCATTTCGATGTATGTACATATGTGCTTTATGTTTTCTATTATTTATTTGCCACAAGTAGAGGTCAGGAATTGTTATCTTTCTTTTAATTTTTTTTACTGTTTCACTTCATTACTGCGGTGTATGGGCTCCATGTGAGTGACGTAGGTGCTCATGTAGGTGGAAAATCACATTACATTGCTCCGTTGGAATCTCCACATAACCCGAGGACCTACTGTTTTTACAAAATAAAGAAGAAGAGCCTCATATGTCCCATGTGAGGTTTGACCTTTGAGCTCAGAGTTGCTGTAGTGACCAAATCAAAAGGGAATTAGTGGCCAATCAGAGGGGCTATCGAGGCACAAAGATCTGCAGCCTTTATAAACCTGGGGAAGAGGAACTCGGGGGGGACTCGTTCCCACTCCCCAGGCAGGAGTCTGGGCTTGTTCTTCGATAAATTCCCACCTTTGCTGTGCCATCTTCCGTCTGTGGTTTCATTTCACTCCAACAAACAAAGAATCCAGGAAGCCATCCTGCCCAGGGGAACACCGCCTGTTCCATTCCAAAAAAACCCTGTATCAATGGCATTGTGGAATGTATGTGTTTTTAGGTCTCTTTTCCAGCACTGGTCCAAGAAATGGCCTTGGAATATAAAACACATTGAGGGCTAGGCAATGCCTGTGATAGGGCAGGGCTAGACTGTGACATCGCCCTTTGAAAAGAGACGGATACACAACTTGGGTATCAGCAACTCTGGCTGTATCTGCAGTAGGAAAATAATGCTTCTTATTACCTATGTAGAAATAGACACCCACCCACACTCCTTTACTAATGCCCTTTATTAGTCATAATCCTTAAAGCCGACTAAGTTCAAATAACTTCTCAGGTACCTATTAGAGAATGTGATAAACTACCTATAAAGTTTTGTACACCATAACAAGTTTAGACATAGCCTTTCCAAAAAAAAAAAAAAATCACGGTCACAACCAGAAACACTACATTTATACTCTAAACACCAGGACTCCATCACCCTACTTATTCTTATGAATATATTTGCATGCGATGTGATTCTATCCATTTAAAATGGGCATCACTCTCTCCTTATGGTGGGTTTTGAGTATGTAATCACTTTACTTCTCCGCTCTGCAAGGAAACATGGCAGTGGATCTCACACGGATGCTCCTGAGCAGAATCCCTTTGAGCAGGTGGGAGATAAGCAAGAGCTGCTTTTCATCTACCAGCCACTGATTTTCTGAAAGGCAAACCACACAGCCGCTTTGAAGTCCAGGAGAGAGCTGCAAGGGAGGAGAGATATA
>NW_006383014.1:2243716-2252882 GCF_000327345.1 Myotis davidii | reverse complement strand
GAAAGAGTGGATTTGAAATAAAGTTCATCTCTGTCCTCTAGGTGTAGATGGCTATTGGCAAAGTCAAACTGCCAGATTCTATCAGAAGAGAATTTAGATGATTGTGAAAAGAGGGTGTTCTTTTTTTCTGTCCTCATTTTTTAAAATTAATCTTTATTGTTAAAAGGTACATGTGTCCCCTTTCTTCCCCCATTGCTCTCTCCCTCCCTCCACGCCTTCACCACCCACTGTGTGCGTCCTTGGGTTATGCATATACGCATATGAGTTCATTGGTTGATCTCTTCCCTGCTCCACCCTCTCCTGCCTTCCCTCTGATATTTGACTGTGTTAGGGGAAGGGTGGTAAGTAAAACAACGAGAAATCTAAAAAGATCTTGAATAAAATGTTCACGTTAGCAGAAATGGTTGCTTTTAATTACAGCGTGTATTGTACAATGTTAACACTGCTCATGAAGTCTTCCCTTCTGTGTACGTTGCACAATAGAATCACATATATGGATTGTAAAAGTAATTATTTTGTGTCAATTTCTTCTTAAAAAACAACATGATGGATAAAAATTTTGGCTTGATAGATTTTCAGAATAGTTATGACTTCTATAAAATTGTAAACATATTACATTTGAGTATTACCTTTCCTTTTTTAAAAATGCTTTCCCTTGGACTTCAATATAAGCCTGAGAGGCTAGATAAACGCTCTTATCTCCACTTTACACATGAGGGAGTGGAACCTTCGAGAGCCCACTTGAATTGCACAGGGACGCTCGGAGAGTAACAGTGGAGAGGCCAGAAGAATCTAGGTTCTCTGATTCCTGGCCTCTTCTTCTGCAGACTCCCTCTCATTCATGGTTTATTCAGAGAGAGGAAAGCTCTCTTCTCTGTCCTCTTTCTTTTCTTTTTTTAAAAATATATTTTTATTGATTTCAGAGAGGAAGGGAGGGGGACAGAGAGACAGAAACATCAATGATGAGAGAGAATCATTGATCGCTGACTCCTGCACGCCCCACACTGCGGATCCAGCCTGCAACCCAGGCATGTGGCCTTGACCAGAATCGAACCTGGGACTGTTCAATCCGCAGGCCGATGGGTTCTCTCTCCTCTTATTGAAACATGTATTGTTTTTTTCAAGGTGGTCTTTTGACAATTTACTCTTTTTTGTGTGATTATTTTTATTGCAAGTGACAATAAATGGGACCGAAACCTTCCCGCCAGGTACAGAAGAAAGTCAAGGCTGGAATTCCACTCTTTTTGTCTACATTTCTCTTGTCTGAGAATAGGTGGGGTGAGGCGGGGCTGATGAAAGAAGAGAAGCACAGAATAGTGGGAAGGGTGGGGTCAGGAGACCTGGATTTTGGTCGTAGGTTTGCCCTACTCACTGCTGGCTCGGTGCAGTCCTCTATCCTCTCTGAATCAACAGTGACCCCCTGGGAAGGAGGAGGCGGGCCCACATGACTCTGGAGCCCTGTCCCCTAAGACACACTGGCTTCAGAGGATGGCACATGTCCAGCTTTTGTCCTCCTGGAGTAGTTCCTCGGTAAGGTATTCAGCGTCCTGTTCATCAAAATCTATTGTGCAGATCCAGCTATCTTCTCTTTCTCTTGGGAGCCCTGTGTCCCAGGAGTCCACTGGAGACCCATCCCAATTCTGCAAGCATGGGTACCTCAACCAGGCTGCAGCCTCTTGTGCCAGCCGCTGCCAGCCGCCTCCACCTGCAACGTTTCCTGTAGGGTCAGCTGGGTCCAGAATCACGGGCCTGGGTTTCTCAAGCTGTGTCATCAGATATTGACAAATGACACGATTTTCAAAGTTGTAATACTTAGTCCAGTAGACGCAAAGCTGCCGGTAGTGCACGACTAATTCCAAGACCGTCCGAAACCCCTCAGCGGTGCTGAAGTGGGTCTCCTTGCACCCGCGCTCCCAGGCGTGGACGGTCAGCAGCTCCAGGGCGTACTGCTGCGGCAGCGGCTTCCCCAGGCGCTGCTTGCACAGCTGGTACCAGTGCTTGACCAGGCGGATGAGGCTCTTGAGCTTGGCCGGGCGCTGCTTCAGGAAGGCCCGCTGCAGCTCCGTGAAGCAGGGGGAGAACTCGCCCTCCTTCCCCAGGCGTGTGCACTCGTTGATGAGCCGGACGTAGATTTGGGGATCAGGTCTGTAGCCCGCGTGGATGTGCGGCACAGGACCCCACTGACCCAGGACGTCAAAGGCGGGCAGGACATCAAACTTCACCTTCTCGCCCAGCCGGGGGGACCAGAACTCGAAGCTGAGCGCGCGGGGTTTCTCCCGTCGAGGTTTGTGGATCTTAAACTCCACTCCTGTCTCTCTCTGAAAGGCTTTCAGCTGTCCTTTGATTTCCCAGATGAACTCCCCTCGGCGATCCAACTGCTCCTGAAAACTTCTCAGCTCGCTGAGGAAGACCACGAGGTCAGCGTCAGAGCGGCCTCTGAGGGTCGTGCCTTTGCCCGAGGAGCCTCCCTTCACCACTTTGGACACCCGGACACGGTGGGGGGCACCTTGGAAACACCTCTCCTTGAGGAAACTACAGATGGCATTGATGGCTTTTTTGACCGTCCTGCGGAAAGGAGTGTCTGGCAGGAGGTGGTCTTCGATGAACTTGTCCAGATTTCTGGCCGGGGTTTGGCTGAGCTCCATCGTGACGCTCCGGCAGGGACAGGAGAGCTGCTGGCCGCAGAGCTGGCTGCAGGAAGTGTGAGCCTCTCTTATCTTCTGCTGCCCGAGTCTGCACTGGGTTAGGTTTCGTTTCCTGGGAAGGGAGGAGCTGTGTCTTTGGTTTTGCTTCTTGGCAGGTCAAACAATTCTGGGATCCCGGAACAGTGTCTGCTCTCTCAACCTGCTCCTCATCTTGCTGAAACGCACTCTCTGCCTTTATTATCAGCCCTTTCTTCAGGCTGTACTCTGAAACTGTTGCTCTTTAACCCCCATTATTGCCAAGAGCAATCATAATTCATATATGATTTTTGGTTTCCTTCTTCCTGGTTTTTGTTGTTGCTGCTAACACAGTTGTCTCCGATAATCTTCATAGTCTCCTATGATTTTTTAGAAAAGGTTTAGTTACAGTTGACATTCAATATTATTTTATCCTAGAGGCCCAGTGCACCACATTTGTGCACTGGGGGAGGCGGAGGGGGTCCCTCAGCCTGGGCTGTGCCTTCACAGTCAGAGACCCCTTGGGGGGTGTCTGCTTGCGGAGAGCCTGGCTTCTGGCTGAGCACCTCTCCCCCTATGGGAGCACACTGACCACCAGGGGGCAGCTCCTGCGTTCAGTGTCTGCCCCCTGGTGGTCAGTGTGCATCATAGCACCTGGTCATTCCATGATTTGGTCGATTTGCATATTAGCCTTTTATTATATAGGATTAGTTTCAGGTATACTGCACAGTTAGGCAACTATACAATTTATGAAGTGAGCCCCTGGATATTTTTAAGGACCCATCAGGCATCCTACATAGTTACTACAATATTATTCCTACTGAATTCAAGGGATTTGCCACTTGAGTTTTCTATTAAAAAATGAGACCTGGTGGTTGCAAGGTAGTTTTATTTACTTGCAGCAAATAAAGGAGACGGGATTCCTAGCCACAGCTCTGCCTCCTTGAAGGGAGGCTTGGCTATTGCTTATGTACAGGTCGATTTCTTCTCTGCAGCTGGCCGCATTCCTCCAGTGGAGCTCCTGTCAGCTCAGCCTGTTACTGCTGCATCTGCAAAATGCTGTGCTGTATTTTAACATTTAGCAAGAAATCATATTTGGAACTACCCAAGTTTTCGACCTTCGTCCTATCTAACAACAATTGACTATATTCCCTATGCTGGGCTTTATATCCCATTATCTTGTAACTCCCAATTAAATTCCTTACTCCCTTCACCTTTTTCACCCAGGCCTCCAACCCCTCTTCCAACTGGCAACCATCAGTTTGTTCTTTGCATCTCTGAGGCTGTTTATGTTCTGTTTGATCATTGGTTTTGTTCTTTGGATTCCACATAGTATAAGTGGAATCATATGGTATTTTTCTTTCTCTGAGTTACTTCACTTAGCATAATACCTTCTAGGTCTATCCATGTTGTTGCAAATGGTAATATTTCATTTTTTTTATGGCCAAGTGATATTCCATTGTATATAGGTACTACAACTTCTTTATCCACTCATCTACTGATGGGCATTTGGGTTGCTTCCATGTCTTAGATATTTTAAGTAACTCTGCCATGAGCATAGGGATGCATATATCTTTTTGATGTAGTGTTTTGGTTTTTTGGGGGACATATACCCAGAAGTGGAATTGCTGGGTCATAAGGTAGTTCTATTTGTAATTGTTTGAGGATCCTCCATACTGTTTATAGACCGATACTTATTTGTTGTTGAGGTATTGATGACAGCCATTCTGACAGGTGTGAGGTGATAATCTCATTGTGGTCTCAATTTTCATTTCTTAGATGATTACTGACATTGAGCATTTTTCCATATGTCTATTGGCCATTTGTATGTCCACTTTGAAGAAGTGTCTATTCAGGTCCTCTGCCCATTTTTTAATTGGATTGTTCTTTTTTTTGGTGTTGAGTTGTATGAATTTTTTATAAATTTTGGATATTAACCCCTTATTGGATGTATCATTGGCAATTATCTTCTTCCATTCAGTAGGTTGTCTTTTTATTTTGTTGATGGTTTCCTTTACAGTTGATGGTTTCCAAAACCTTTTTAGTTTGATTTGCTTATATTTTCTTTTGTTTCCTTTGCCCAGGATATATCAGAAAAAATATTGGTATGATAAATGTCCAAGATTTTACTACCTATGTTTTCATCTAGGATTTTTATGGCTTCAAGTCTAACATTTAAGTATTTATCCATTGGAATTTATTCTTGGGTATGGTGTAAGAAGGTGGTTTAGTTTCATTTTTTTTGCATGTATCTGTCCAATTTTCCCAACATCATTCATTGAATACACTGTTTTTACCCATTGTATGTTCTTGCCTCCTTTGTTAAATATTGACCGTAAAGGCATGGGTTATTTCTGGGCTTTCTATTTTGCTCCACTTATCTATATTTCTGATTTTATCAGTGCCATGCTGTTTTGATTGTAGTACAGTTTGATGTCAGGTAGTGTGATTCCTCCAACTTTGTTCTTTTTAATGATTGTTGTGACTATTTGGGGTCTTTGGTGATTCTATATAAATTTTTGGATTATTTGTTCTAACCCTGTGAATAAGACCATTGGTATTTTGATAGGAATTTTATGGAAACGATAGGTTGTTTTGGGTAGTCTTTTTACGATGCTAATTCTTTCTATCCATAAGTATGGATATGCTTTCATTTATTTGTATCTTCTTCAATTTATTCAATGTCTTATTTTTCCTAGAATAGAAAATTCTTGGTTAAATTTGTTCCAAGTTATTTTTTTAATGCAATTGTAAATAGGATTATTTTCTTAATTTCTCTTTTTGATAATGCATTATCTCTATTATAAAAACCCTTTGACCATGACGCTGCGTTGTAACGACCAAAGACTGGTCACCAGCAAGGTGTGTGTGAGTGGGCAGGGTTACGTGCATGGCGAGGTGCACATGGGTGGGCGGGGACTTGACTCTGGGTCTTGGGGCGCAGCGGGAGTGAGTCTGGGTCTGGGCGTCCCGCCCAGCGCATCGGGAGTCAGTCTGGTCCTGCCTCCTGCCTGGCCCAGCGGGAGTCAGTCTGGGTCCCACCTCCTGCCCCGTGGGTCTGGGTCTTGGCGCTGGGCCTCTAGTTGTATAAAAATGGAACTTGCCCTAGCCGGTTTGGCTCAGTGGATAGAGCATTGGCCTGAGGACTGAAGAGTTGTGGGTTCAATTCCAGTCAAGGGCACCTGCCTGGATTGCGAGCTCGATCCCCGGTAGGGGGGTGTGCAGGAGGCAGCCGATCAATGATTCTCTCTCATCATTGATGTTTCTATCTCCCTCTCCCTTTCCCTTCCTCTCTGAGATCAATAAAAATATATTTTAAAAAATGGAACTTATTTCCAAATATTTATTTTGTATCCTGCTACTTTATTAGACAGTTTACACTATGATAAGTTGGGATCTTGAAACATATTTTCTTATTCTCGAGGTGTCTGGAGCTAAAATTCTGTAATGGGAGATCGGGACACCCTGCTCTGAAGGCAGCCACAGTGGAGGCTGAGCTTCCTAAATGGAAGCAGGATTGACCATGATGCTGGTGGGCTTAAGGGTATTTAGTGTTAGGAAATGAAAGATCCTTGAGAAAGTTCGACCCTTCTCAAACGTGAACACTAAACAATTACCAGCCAACCCGAAACCTCAGCCCACAGTTCTTCCTCATTCCAACCTTCCAAGACCTGGGCAAACAAAAATACACATGCCATTCGAGGGAAAGGCGTCATGGAGGAGTTAAGGTTTCACCTGCCCTGGAGATAGCTGAATCATTCGTGTGCTCTCAGGGAGGAACGAAACATGGCCTGGGGCCAAGACGTGTCAGGAAAAAGGTCTACATTCGAAATTACAGTCTTTGGAGTTGCCAGTGGGACCCATTTACAATTTGCTGTTTTCATTTGGTTATTTTTATACAACTAATTTGCACCAGATATTTAATTTAGCATTTTGATCATGTCCTAAAAGGTATCCTTTTGTTCTAGCTGATAAGTAATAAAGTACACACCCATTAATACACTCATATAACATTTCAATCAAGCTTTACAATAAATGTCTAGCAGCTTTTTAGAACGCTCAGTGAATGTCCCAAGCAGGACAAGCTAATTAAAAGGGTTAAATAATTACAATAAATAATTTCCTCATTAATTCATTCTTCTCAATTTAATATAATTAATTTGGCTGACATATGAACTTTAACATGAATTCTGATATTACTGCACTTAATCAAAATGGGCAGTTTTAAATTCATTTCAGAATGTCATACAATTACTTATAGGCACCTGATATCATTTTATGGGATAATGTCTGTATAAGTAGGCAATATCTTGCTTTATGTAAGTTATGTAAGTCACCACTGAAATTATAAATAGTTGTTACATTGCTGCATGGAATTTATGTTAAAAATGACATTTCCAGAATCTATATTGAAATGAGTTAAGATGTAAATTACTTATTAAAATTATGTCCTAATTATTTTACTCACTTACACATAAACAGTTTAAAAAATATGTGATTTGAAGTGAACATATTTTGGAACATGTGCTTAAATGCCCAAACAGCACTTTTCATGTCCAATAGGTTTTATAAAATACTAGTTAACCAGCAGCCAGATAAATATATAGAGACATATTTATTTCTGAAATCTGAAGTAGTCCTTCTCTATTACCTGGGATGCTGTTAGACTTGATCTGGTTAGGATTCATATTAGTTAATTTAATGTAAAAAAGGGAGGGGTATTAAAAAATTACCTTGTTATCAGGAAAACACTCACCTTGTGACTTTTAGTTTCCAAAGGGTGGCATAAATCAAAATGACTATTTGACATTAAAAATAAGGCATGTTGATATTTAAAAAAATCTTGTTACAAACAAAACATAGATACTATACACGACAATTTGGTGAGACTATATAGCCATTGAGTTGTAGTGGCTCAAAGTAGGGTTAAAAGCTTTCTAACACTGATCAGTCTCTGTCAGACTAATTTGGGAAAGTAAACAACGGAAACTAATCTCCTAGCTCTGAATCAATATTTTGTGATAACTTATTTATTTTTTGCCATACGCAGGTAATTGGATAAATCCCTGGAAAGAGTTCTGCCCGTTTACACCAGTTGCTCAGGGTAGGTCTTCATCCCAAGGCAAATCTCAGCAAGGCCTCTGCAGAGCTGTCATGCTAGGGCAGGAGGGGGACAGTCATGGAATGTTTTATCCTGTCATCTTGTGTTGCCATATGTAATCTACACTAATAAAAGAGAAACATGGTAATTGGCGTACGACCGCTACCCTTTTCATTGGCTAATCAGTGAGATATGCAAATTAAGTGTCAGCCAAGATTGCGGCCGGCAGCCAGGCAGCTTGAAAATAACATGAGGCTGGCTTGCTTCAATGATGGAGGAAACCAACGTTCCCCGACTGCAGCTGCAAGCCTCTGAGCCTGCAGTTTAAGGAACTCTGTAACAAATACCACCGGACTTCAGCCAGCAGATTCGCAACATTGTAAGCAAAGGCCAGAAACCTACTTTCAGCTGCGGAGGCCTAAGAGCTGGAGCCAAGCCTCAGAGCTAAAGCTGGCTCAGAATAAAAAAAAAAAAAAAAAGGAAAAAAGGAGGGGTTAGGAGCTTCCATCCCCCGCCAGCCTGAAAAGAGCCCTCAGTCCCCTCACCCAGACTGGCCAGGCACCCCAGTGGGGACCCCCACCCTGATCCAGGACACCCTGCAGGGCAAACCAGCTGGCACCAACCCATGCACCAGGCCTCTACCCTATATAGTAAAAGGGTAATATGCCTCCCAGCACTGGGATCAGCGTGACAGGGGGCAGCGCCCCAACCCCCCTGACGGGCCCTTCTCTGTGCATGACGGGGTGGTGCTGCAACCTCCCCATCGGCCCTGCCTTGAGTGTGACAGGGGGCGGGGCCCCAACCCCCCGAATCGGCCCTCCCCTGAGCGTGACTGAGGGTGGCATTGCAACCTCCCAATCTGCCCTGCTCTGTGCATGACAGGGGGCGGCGCCCCAACTCCCCAATCAGCCCTGCTCTGAGCCCGACCAGGGGCTGCACCTAGGGATTGGGCCTGCCCTCTGCCACTCGGGAGCAGGCCTAAGCCAGCAAGTCGTTATCTCCCGAGGGGTCCCCGACTGCTAGAGGGCACAGGCCAGGCTGAGGGCACCCCGTCCCGCCCCGAGGGCACAAATTTTTGTGCACCGGGCCTCTAGTTAAGAATAATGTATGAGTGCAGAGATTACTTTTACTCCTCACTACCCATTAAAAAAACACACCATGGCCCTAACCAGTTTGGCTCAGTGGATAGAGCGTCGGCCTGTGGACTCAAGGGTCCCAGGTTTGATTCTGATCAAGGGCATGTACCTTGGTTGCGGGCACATCCCCAGTAGGGAGTGTGCAGGAGGCAGCTGGTCAATGTTTCTCTCTCATCGATGTTTCTAACTCTCTATCCTCTCCCTTCCTCTGTAAAATATCAACAAAATGTATTTTAAAAAATAAAAAGAGAGGCTCTTTTTAAAAAAAG
>NW_006383014.1:2220657-2243675 GCF_000327345.1 Myotis davidii | reverse complement strand
CTCTGTAAAAAATCAATAAAATATATTTAAAACCCAAAAAAAACACAAAACACACCATGATTCTCAACCAGCTGGTATGGCTCAGTGGTTGAGCGTCGACCTATGAACCAGGAAGTTACAGTTGGTTCCCAGTCAGGGCACATGCCCAGGTTGTGGGCTCAATCCCCAGTATGGGACGTGCAGGAGGCAGCTGATAAATGATTCTCTCTCATCATTAATGTTCCTATCTCTCCCTCTCCTTTCCTCTCCAGAATCAATAAAAATATATTTCAACAAACAAACAAATGATAACTCTCCTTGGTTGCACACCACTCTGCCAATTACCCTGTGTCATTTGGCCTCAATCCAGTAGTTGTATCCTCACATGCCTTTTTGACCCCTAATGACTCACCCTATATAGAGTCCATGAGGATGAATGCAGGCTACACAGGATGATCAATGATTTTAAAGGTGATTTTAGAAAAGATACGCCATCTGAAAAAAATTATCAGGATAGTTTATCTCGAAGAATAAAAATAAAATTTTAAGTTAGTAAATGACCTAAATGACCTCCATTTCTTCTGTGATTAACAGAATAGAAACTAGCTATCCCCTCCCACTCTCTGCTGGTCCCCCTCTGCTTTCCACACATGACTGGAACACTGATACCAGGGCTTTCCTGATTCTTTGAGCCTGATCCCTGGCTAAGATATAGAAGACAAAGGTTAAAGGTCAAATTTGGCCTTTCATCTCTCTCTTTTTATTTTTTAAAATATATTTTATTGATTTTTTTTTTTACAGAGAGGAAGGGAGAGGGATAGAGGGTTAGAAACATCAATGAGAGAGAAATATCAATCAGCTGCCTCCTGTACACCCCCTATTGGGGATGTGCCCACAACCAAGGTACATGCCTCTGACCGGAATCGAACCTGGGACCCTTCAGTCCGCAGGCCGATGCTCTATCCACTGAGCCAAACCAGTCAGGGCTCATCTCTCTCTTTTTTAAAAAAATATTTATTTTATGGGTGGATATGATAGGGCTAGTGAGAGTGTCATCTGCTTGGAGCTGATATTAAGTGGCACTTCTACATCATAGAGTCAACAATGAGCTTAATCAACATTTTTAGTGCTTCCTTTTTGTATCCCACACATCATAGAACACAGGGCCTGACCTAACATTGACCTGTAATAAATATGTAATAGGTTGAAATTGGTGTCCTCTCCCTTCTCTATCTGTGGTAAGCAGATAGATGGATTAGAAATCAGGAAAACAGAATTGTAATTGTGGATCTTTTATTAGTGCATGATTTTTGCAAAGTTATTTTACTGTTCTTATTGTTTGAAATTATGATGTTTGGATTAGGTGAACTTTAAAATTCCTTTTAAATTCATGATTTATAATCTATAGACAATATAACAACCATAGAATGGTTAAAATAAGTGGTTTTCTGGTAAATATTATTGACTGGCTTTCAAAATAGAGAAATAAATAAATGGGTACAGTCAGCTCTCCCAGCCACTAAGAGCCAGTTCCAGCCCAACATATGCCTTAAAATACTAAATTATTCTACCCAAAAGGACTGAAAAGTATGCTAATATAGTTGCTTGTCTCATGAAGTGTAAACTTGGATCTTGGCAAATTCAGGATTCTATAGTTAGATTGTGATATTTATAGCTTAAGGCTTAATGTCTCCTCTTAGATTGGCATTCTGTAATATCCTTTCTCATCCCTTTCACAGGACCTATTTTTAGTTTACATTAACTGCAGCATTTCAATAACACTGTTCTGTTCTAATGCTCACTGTGACCAATAAACAGTGCGTAGATGGGTACCAAGGCACTGAATTGCTATCCTTTTCAGATATTATTTATTAATCCCCTGGGCAGTGGAGGTTAAAACACTGCCCTGTCTTGGCTTAAGACTAATTGGGGAGCTATAACAAATGCATTTAAAGCATTAGATCAGATTCTAAATATTGCTCCTGCCACACTAAAAGATTCAACTTTTAAAAATATTATTGTTCATGTATATATCTGTAACTTTTTTAAAAAAAGTTTTAGGACAGTACCTGTTCTATTCTTAAAAACTGTAATAATGGGATTGTAATTTAAAGCATTACCACCAAATAATCCATATTTTTATTTTCTCATTAACCCTAGAAACTTATTTTTGTTTCCCATTATTAACAAAAAAATTACTCAGAAAATATATAAATTCATGTAACTTTTAAAAAGGGTAGCTAACGTTTTAAGTAGCTTATTTACAATGTGTACTATCTATAATAATAAAAGCATAATATGCTAATTAGAGCAGACGTCCTTCTGGATGAACTCCCCGATGAAGCCAGGGCTGTGAGGGAAGCCCGGGTCCTGGGTGCCAGAGGGAAGCCAGTGCCGGCAGCTGGGAGAAGGAAGGCCTACTCTTGCATGAATTTCGTGCATCAGGCCTCTAGTTTCTAATAGTAAATGAGATAAAGCTGGGTTGCAAAACCTAAAGGTTGTGTGAGAACAACTGCATATGCTAAATTTCTAGTGTCTGACAGTTAAAGTCTGTAACATTTCCCTGTTATTCTTCCATATAAAGTCTAAGTTGGCAGTTGTTAAGGGTCTTTGAATACACAACCAAAAATATATCACAAATATACTCATTTGCTTCCACTCTTTGGCTTACTGAATGTTTATCCATATAAACATGAATTATTTGGTTAGTAGCAGGCATCTATAAAGCCAGTGTGTATACCAACAAGAGGATTATGACTCTGATAGAAGGAAACACCACCCACCCTACAGCTGCCATCTCCCCTTAGAATGGATTTGGCCGAGGGAGGCCACTGCATAAGATCCATTAGAGAGGATGTACCATATTGTGTTTTTGTAACTATTGGGAGGAGAAAACAGAGGAGTCAAACAAAGATCTGGCACCATCTACGCTTTCCAAATGTTTGATATAACTCATTATGGTCCTATTTATTTATTTATTTTTAAATATATTTTTATTAATTTCAGAGAGGGAGAGGAAGGGAGAGATAAAAACATCAATGATGAGAGCGAATCATTGATTGGCTGCCTCCTGCATGTTGGACCGAGCCTGCAACCCAGTCATGTGCCCTTGACTGGAATTGAACCTGGGACCCTTTGGTCTGCAGGCTGATGCGCTATCCACTGAGCCAAACTGGCTAGGGCTCATTGTGGTCATTTTTAAATAGTCAGATGAACACATGCTCTAAAGCCTGTTCTAATTTGGGGACTTACCCCAGCTTTTCCATTGAATACCTCCATCTGTCAACATCAGATTTGAATTCCTTCACTCAGAATAGCAGGCCAGGACAACTTCCCCTGGTAGCTTCCTGATTTGGTGGGAAATTATTCCTAGTCATTTCATGGAACAGAGTTCTTTGAGACTGTCACATTGTGGTCTTAATACCAACTCAAGGCTCATGGCTGTCTCTTCCGGCCCCATGTGCATGTTAACATCTCAGTTCTTAGGGTCTTATATTAATACTAGAGGCCTGGTGCACAAGAATTTGTGCACTCGGGAGGAGGGGTCCCTCAGCCTGGCCTGTGCCCTCCCGCAGTCTGGGACCCCTCACGGGTTGTCTGCCTGCTGGCTTAGGCCCACTCCCTGGAGAATTGGGCCTAGGCTGGCAGTCAGACATCCCTCTGGCAGCCCAGGAGCCCTTGGGGGATGCCCACTTGCCAGCAGGGAGCAGGCCTAAGCTGCAGTCAGACATCCTTAGTGCTGCTGAAGAGGTGGGAGAGGCTCCTGCCATCACTGTTGTGCTGGCAGCCATCAGCCTGGCTTGTGGCTGAGCAGAGATCCCCCTATGGGAGTGCACTGACCACCACGGGGGAGCTCCTGCATTGAGAGTCTGCCCCCTGGTGGTCAGTGTGTGTCATAGGGACCAGGCATTCCCAGTCGTTCTGCTGTTAGGGTCAATTTGGATGTTATCCTTTTATTATATAGGATGGAGGCCTGGTGCATGGTTGGGGGCCAGCTGGTTTGCCCTGAAGGGTGTCCTGAATCTCTCCATGCCTCTCACCTGAGCTGCTCCTGAGGGTACAGAATAGGTAGCAATGGGGATGCTCAGTGTGAAACCACTTATAGCACTGCAGCACGTGTGCTGCGACCAGGTTGCTCAAGTCACCTAGGGGAGCTGCTGGGTACTGACCAGGAGACTCTAGCTTGCCGCCTACTTCTTGTGCCTGGCCAGCCTGGGTGAGGGGCTGAGGGTCCTTTTCAGACTGGCCACATCTCCTTTAGGGTGAGGGTCCCTGCTGGAGTGCCTGGCCAGCCTGGGTGAGGGGCAGATGGCTGTTTGCAGGCTGGCCACGGCCCCCAGCCACGCAAGCTCCTAGTGGAGGCTGGCTGGAAGCAGGTATCTGGGATTTATTTATCTTCTATAATTGAAACTTTGTTGCCTTTAGCGGAGGCCACAGCCAGCCAGGGCAGGCGTGAAGCTTGGCTTCCTCCATCACCGGGGCAACCAAGCCTCCTGCTTGCTCCAGCTCCATGGCTGCTGGCTGCCATCTTGGTTGGGTTAATTTGCATATAGACGCTCTGATTGGCTGGTGGGCGTGGCTTTGGGTGTAGCATAGGTACGGTCAATTTCATGTTTCTCTTTTATTAGTTTAGACTAGAAGCCCGGTGCATGAAATTCCTACACTGAGTGTGGGGGGTGGGGGTGAGGGGGATTCCCTCAGCCTGGCCTGCACCCTCTCCCAGTCTGGGACCCTTCGCTACTTACCGCTTAGTGCTGCCCTGGAGGCGGGAGAGGCTCCCACCACTGCTGCTGCACTCGCCAGCCATGAGCTGGGCTTCTGGTTGAGTGGTGCTTCCCCTGTGGGAGCACACTGGCCACCAGCAGGCAACTCCTGCGCTAAGCATCTGCCTCCTGGTGGTCAGTGCACATCGTAGTAACAGGTCATTCCAGTTGTTCCACCATAAAGGTCGATTAGGCTTTTATTATGTAGATCTGATATCCTATGGACCTGATAGTGTGTCAGTTCCTCTTTTTATCTTACATCAAGGAATTTCTGATTTTTTTCAACTTTGGTAAAGTATTAAAGATTTTTAATATTCTTTTTTAACCTAGCATTTCTGTGTTTTGGAAAAGGGATGCCACTAGCTTAGCCTACCCTGTTGCTGAAGTTATTTGTTCCAACGTCTAGGATTATAACATTTTAGAGCTGGGTGGTACATTAGAGATCCTTTCTTCACTCAGTGAATTGAGTTTTAATTTATTTTTCTTCATCAGGTACCAGGTAAGTCTGACACTTGAAAAAAATTACCTGGGTTGTTTTAATATTTTTCTATCCATAAGAGATCCTAAAATCCCTAAGCTGGAGATCCATACAATTCAATTTTATATTTATCAAGCATCTCCAGTGCAATGGGTTGGTGAAAAGAACAAGAGTTGTACATTATGGTCTCTGACATTAAAGGAGCTCATATTTTAATATCAGGCCCAAATGTGAACAGATAATTGCAAAATTATGTAATAAGTCTATTATTACAAGGATAAATGAGATACTTTGACAGATTGGAGGCTCTTAGGCTAGCATGGGAAAGTCAGAGCCTAGAGGAGATGTTACTGATGTAGAATTATGAAGAGAGAGAGACAGTGTGTGTGTGTGTCTATGGGGTTAGTAGAGGTCTTAAGGGCATTCCAGGAAGAAGGAAGAGACTGTTGATGCCAGAAAACAACAACAGTGCTGACAGTGATAATGTAGAAGTCAATAATATAATTACAAGTACCTCTATCAATTGTGGTTTATACAGTTTATTTCAACAAATAGTTGTTGAGGTCACTATTGTTGAAACCATCTGTTATTGAATACCATGCTCTGTATGTACACCTGGCAGTGATTTTTCGCTATTTCATTTTTTACTGTTGAGAACATTAAATGTTATTTATAACTTGAATGTTTAGTAACCTTCCATTTTTTTCAGCATGTATCAAGTTTTAAGAAAGAACAAATGCAAAATTGTGATGGTTAGCTACTATTATCTCCTCACACAACTCTCCTCCAGCACTAGGTCTTTATTCTCTCCCACTACCTACCACCTATTTAATCCAAATTCCCACCCATCCATCCCTTCTGCTTGCCCAGTAAGGCTAAGTTAGGACTCAGACCCTCTTTCCAAATGGTCACCAGTGCTGCATTATGACCATGAAGTCACAGAAGTCATCCAAGATTGAAGGAAAGGATAGAATTTAATACTTCTCTAACCAGGGAAGATGACAGTCCAAAAATGATGTTAGAGAAATTGTGGCAAAATTTTGTTTTCTTGTTTATTATTACAATTTTTTTTGTATATAATGTAGGGTATCTCAGAATAATATAATTATTAGTAATGTCAGTGTCTTGCACATAGTATATATCCAAACATATTTGGTGAATTACTATAATTTAATTGAGAAAAACAAACAAAATGTACTGGCCCATGGGACAACTTGATACCCACATGCAGGAATAAAGTTAGTTAGAAATCAATCACACTCTATATACAATTAAATCAAAGACCTTGGAAAGGATTAAGGGGGAACGATTGCTAACAGGTACAGGGTTTCTTTATTGGGGTGATGAAAATGTTCTGAAATTTGATGATTACACAATTTTGTGAACATACGAAAAAACGCTGAATTGTACAATTTAAAAAGTGAATTTTATGGTATGTAAATTATCTCAATAAAAAAAATAGATACAAAACTCAACACAAACAGCAACAATAAAACTTTAGCCCAGAAAGTTGAAT
Source organism: Myotis davidii (assembly GCF_000327345.1). Lineage (NCBI taxonomy): Eukaryota > Metazoa > Chordata > Mammalia > Chiroptera > Vespertilionidae > Myotis > Myotis davidii. Next base: position 2,236,939 of record NW_006383014.1, on the reverse strand, counting down.
TGAGGCTCTTATTAAAATGTTCTTCCTAGGTAGTCCTAACACTACAGAGGAACATAAGTTAAAGATGAAAGAACATGTTTTAGTTAAAATAAAACTGAAGATAGTCAAAGATATGCTCTATTTCAATAATGCTAAGATGCATATTTTTCACATTTTTGAAATGGGGATGCATCTTATAATTGACTAGAGGCCCAGTGCACAAAATTCATGCTAGGGTCCCTAGCAGCTGCTGGCTGCTGGCTGGGGCCTCCCTTCACCTGGCTGCCTGCTGCCACTGCCAGCCAAGGCCTCCCTTCCCGCAGTTGGTCAGCCAGCCCCAACCCCTGGTTGAACTCCCAGTCTAGGGGACAATTTGCATATTAGGCTTTTATTATATAGGATGCTGTGTCACAGTTTATTTGGCTGCATTTTTCTTCCTTCATGGTACACAAAATTGTGGTATGTTTATGATTCAGGGAAGTATAGTACTTAATTTTTAGAATAATGTGGCAGAGGCTGCTAGATGTTCTTCAATATGTGATCTCCTTTTATCAGATTTTTTTTTTTTTTCTTTTAAGCTGGGTAAATGGCCACTCAGCCAAAGGCTATACTCCTTAGTTTTCCTTATAGCTAGGTGTGGCCATATATCTAAGTTCTGGCCAATGGTATGTAAGTGGAAGTAATATGTGTAACTTCTGGTTTTTGTCCTTAGAGAAGAAGCATATTCTCTCTTCTCTTTCATCTTTTCTTCCTTCCTTCTTTCTCCCCTCCAAACTTCTTTCCTTCCTTCCTTCCTTCTGAATTGCAGATGTGATGGTGAGAGCTGAGCAGCCATATTGATCCATGAGATGGAAACAGTGTGTTGGGGGCGGTTTTTTGCATATAACTAAGACATCTGAGTTCTTAGTTATTATGAAAAAACATACTGTCCCTAGACTGACAAAGTGAGATGGAAAGAAAGTTCTAGTTTGTTTAAGTCACTCTTATTTGGGGTTTCTCTGCTACAGAAGCTGAACAAATATTCTATCTAATTTGAACGGATTCACATTTCTGTAAGACTATTATTACTTTTTTCAATGAGTAAATTCTTCTTCCTCTAAACACACACACACACACACACACACACACACACACACACACACACACACACACACAACTTGTCTGGGCCAAAAATGAGTTAGAAATGTAGCATTTACTTATAAGGAATGCATTATGAATAGCCTTTCACTTTTCATTACCATGGAACGATGATTTTAGCTCACGTTCAATCTATATTTCTAAATGCCTTTGTTAGGGCTGTCTGTTCAGTGCAATGGAAGACAGCCTTTTTAGTGCAAGTAAGATTTCTTGATAATGTCTGCCTTGTCAGCTGAATTCTGGCTTATTGTCACAATGTGCTAAAAATACATGATCAGATTTCACTGTTAAGAAAATTCTTTCAACAACACATGTACAGTCAAGTTTGTTGCTGGGTAGTTGAACATTTGGGTCATGAGATTTAAAAAAAAAGTCTCATGACAACACTGTATGGAAATGTAACACTCTGAAGCCTAGTTCTGTCTTCGCGCGGTAAGGCTGTGAGGAGCTGCGCTGCTGGGAGCTGATGCCCCTCTGACCTTTTGACAGTCATCCTCCTGGTTCTTCATATTTGCGGAGAGGGCACGGTGAGGAGGCCTGTTGGCTTGATCTTATTAATGCCACCATCTAGAATACAGATTCTTGGATATTTCATCTTCACAAGATGTGCTGCAAACTGGAAAAAAGAAGCCAGTTTTATAGAGAATATACAAAATTTGTATTTGCCCAATCCCATTTTTTTCTTAAGCTGTGAAAAACAAAACTAAAGATACTATTGCTGTCACTGTGGTAACATTAATTTGGCTTTAAATAGAAATTAAATTACTCACATGTTGACACATACTTTTTTATCCTATGAAATAAATGTGTTTCTTTAGTTCTCTTTTAAACTTGTTTGGATAGGCAATAAATATACATGTAAACAATTCAAACAGTCTAAAAGGGTATATAGTGAGAGGTAGATTTCTCCTACCTCTGTTTTCAATCTCCCTCTCGAGGTGATTAATATTTCTATTTTCATGTATGTTTCCAATGATAGTTAAAAAATTCTCAAATCTATATTGAACATTTTTTAATCCTCACCCAAGGATATGTTTTTATTGATTTTTTAGAAAGAGAGGAAGGGGTGGGGGGAGAAAGAGACAGAGACAGAGAGAGAGAGAGAGAGAGAAAGAGAGAGAGAGAGAGGAGAGAGAGATCAATGTAAGAGAAACATTGATTGCTTGCCTCTCATACACAACCCAACCAGGTATCAAACCCACAACCTAGATATGTGTCTTGACTGGGAATAGAACCTGCAACCTTTTGGTATATGGGACGATGTTTTAACTAACTGAGCCACTTGGTCAGGGCTATATTAAATAATTTTTTATATTATTGTCAACTTGTTAGTTATGGAAATCCCACACACAATCTCCCAGAGAGGACCTATAAACTGGTTGTAATATGTTTTTGGAGCAACTGCAGTAAACAGTTTGAGACCATAACTTTGAATGAATTTGAGGACTGATCCAAGAAGTCTTCTAGATGCTAGCAAAAAACAGACTTCCACATGTCTCCTTGATCTGTCCCATGTCCACCTACCCAGGATCATGATTATTTTTCTCCATTCCTTATACCTTTGGTTGTGCAGGTCACTCTCTGTTAGGAACATGCTCCATTTCCTACCAGCTCCTGCCCCGCTCCCCGCCCCCACTTTATTTCCTTCTCAAAAGCTCCCCTACCCTCACCTGTCTAACTTCTTCCTTTTTTTAAAAAAAATATTTTCTTTATTGATTAAGGTATTACATGTGTCCTTATCCCCTCATCCCCCGCCCCTCATGCCCTCACCCCCCTGGTGTCTGTGTCCATTGGTTATGCTTATACTATTATGCATGCATATAAGTCCTTTGGTTGATCTCTCCCCTTTCCCCCTCCCTCCCCTGCCTTCCCTCTGAGGTTTGAGGTCTGATCGATGCTTTTCTGTCTCCGGATCTGTTCAGTTTATGTTGTTCATTATATTCTACAAATGAGTGAGATCATGTGATATTTATCTTTCTCCAACTGACTTATTTCGCTTAGCATAATGCTCTCCAGGTCCATCCACGCTATTGCAAATGGTAGGAGTTCCTTCCTTTTTACAAGTCACTGCCATTCTGACAGGTGTGAGATGGTACCTCACTGTCATTTTGATTTGCATCTCTCGGATAATTAGTGACTTTAAGCATGATTTCATATGTCTCTTGGCTTTCTGAATGTCCTCTTTTGAAAAGTATCTACTTTGGCCCGTTGCCCATTTTTGATTGGATTGTTTATCTTCCTTTTGTTAAGTTGTATGAGTTCCCTGTAAACATTGGAGATTAAACCCTTATCGGAGATAGCACTGGCAAATATGTCCTACCATGCATTGGGCTTTCTTGTTGTTTTGTTGATGGTTTCTTTTGCTGTGCAGAAGCTTTTTATTTTGATGTAGTCCGATTTGTTTATTTTCTCTTTAGTTTCCATTGCCCTAGGAGCTGTGTCGGTGAACCTAACTTCTTCTTATTTCCTAGGAGCCCTTCTTCTCAGCCCTCTGGGCCTGCTTCCTTCCCCAAGCTATACACTCCCCTAGGATTGTGAATCTGTTCTGTTTCTCTTTATCCCTAGTGCCAGGCACATAGGACTCAATATGCTTGGAACTGAATTAAACTATGACCAATGATATATAACCTGGCACAAAAGGATAATGCAAAGGGCTCTCTGGCCATTCTCTCCTTATTCCCTCCTTGGTGGTGTCCTAGTCCTTCCCTTGGATATTTGTGTCCTCACACTCTTTTTAATTACTTTATCATAACCTGATCTCAGATCTTTCAAGAAAAATGACCAATATCCGCTCATAGTGCTATTACTTTTTGGAAGTATTTGAAACTTAAGAGTTGGTAAGTCAAGCCAAAGGATGAGCTGAGTGGTTTGGTCAAGGTAAGTTCAAAACCTCACCCCAGAGACTCTGCTTTGTTGATCTGGGGCTTAGGAATGTGGTGCCTTGTTTTGTTTCTAAGGAACACCACTATAGTATTCTAAAGCAGGTAGTCCATGGACAATATTTTGAAAAATACTATCTTAAGCCAAAAGGACAAAGGTATCAGTATGTAGGTGGAATAGATGCTGCTGGACTGGGATCTTAGCAATCTTCGACACAACTCACATAAATGGGTCCCCATACTGCTGTCCCTGTTGATCTTCTCCGTCTTTCTCTGCAGGGCCTTTGCAGGAACTCAAATGGCTGTTCACATTTCAGATCCTACACTCTTTACAGCCACAGAGGGAATCCTTAATAGTAATTAACGTCGAACAGAAAGAATGCAACCGTATTTCAAAAGGTACCAAGTTACCTAGAGTGAGCTCCTCTTCATCCTGTTGTCGATATTCCTCTTTAATCCAGTCCTTAAGAACAGAGGCACCAGGCTCAGCTGCCCCGAGTCATGTGCTGGCAGCACAGCCTCTGGCACCATGTGATTACTGAAGCACCTTGGCTTCTCTCTCCTACTTGTGTCAATACAATCACCATTTAGGGCGGAATTCTAAGATAAACATGTCATTACTCAAAAATGCCTTGTGGATAAGCAGTCTTAGTGCTCAGCACTTTCACTACACGGTAGAAGTCCGAAAAGGAGAAAGCAAGGACTTACTGCACATTTAGCTAATCTCCCTTCAACTACGCTGTAGAGCTGGGAAGAGTTCCCCCTGTTGCTGGGAGAACAGAGGATGGGCTGCAGGGAACTGGAAACGGGGAAGGCAAAGCAGGCAGACAGAGCAAGCAGGGCGCTGCTGTGTGGGTCTAAGAAGAAAACCAGAAACTGAGTGTAAAGATGTAAGAAAAGTGTAGGTGCCTTGAAGAAGAAAGCAAGGCTGTGCTCCAGTAATGAAAAACAAACGTTGAGTTTTCAGGTGAAAATTGCGAGTTCTGCTCCTCTGACCCTCTGCTTGTGGTTCCAATGATCCGTGTTACAGATAGGCTGGAACAGTGAGGCCATCGCTTCACTTTTTCCACTCCGATCATGGAAACAGCTCCTCTCCAGCTACTCATTCAGTTGCTCATTCAGCTATCAAACAAACATTCATGGAGCACCTACTAAGGACCAGGCGCTGCTCCAGTTTTTGCAGTGCTTGTAGTTTAGTGGAGGAGAGAGTAACAAGCAATATCAAGTGGAATGGATGGCTACTACAGAAGCAGTTCAGGACTTCTGAATTCAACAGGAATTAGCAGAGATGTTCCCTCTTCTCCATCCTCTTTCATTATTGACACCTGAAGCGAACGGGGACCCGGATGTGGTGGCCACGTGCAATGATTAGGTCATGCTCTCTGTGGCTATAGCTTGACAGGTCAGGGAGGAAGAAAGGGCTGTGAATGTACAGGGGTGGTTTCCATCTTGTGAATAAAAGCCACATTACACATGGAGAAGATATGGCGGGACAGAGAACCAGGCATGCGGAGTTCAGGCTTCTGTCCACCATTTGCTCTCCACCAGGCAGGGCTTTGGCAGCATCGGTGAGTGAGCCTGTAGGTTCGGGACTGGTTGGTTAAGTCCTAGTGTGGACTGCAAAGCTGCAGCTTTGGGAGAGGCCTGAGGTCAAATGGAAATGATGAGCCTAGGGATACCACGCTCGACCAGGGGTTATGAAGTCACAGGATCCTCAGAGTGCTTTTGGTAAACAGTGATACTCTGGCCCCCTCCAGACAAGTAATAAACAGCTCCTTAGGTTGGAGCTCCAGGTTTATTTTTTGTTGTTGTTTTTAAAGCCTCCTGGTGATTCTATTGTATAGCCAGCATTGAAAATCATTGTATTGGATAATGGGAGTCCTTTGCTGGTCAGGTGTGTCTGGGACCTCAAACTACAACGTTTATAGGTACAGTCCCATGTGGAGAGTAAGTTACTTTGCACTAAAGACACTAAATGTCCTTAGGGCTGCAATTGGTAAGACCCATCCTAGGCGGAGAGAATGGGGCTCTTCCAAAGGCACAGCCAGCTGAGACAGGGCAGCATCCCATGTGGGTCTGGTATTCGCTGGGATAGGGTTTGGGATCACAGACTGCAGGGGCAGCTGCATTTCTTGTGGGTGGTACTCCCAGGTGGAGGGCAGCACTCTTGCATTTCTGTCATTCCTCTGGTTGGCAGGCTCTGGTGGTGGTGTTCATTTCTAGGGCTGGGGCTGGCACACCTCAAAACAGCACTGTCTGGAAGTGGCAGGCTCTCGTGGTGCCACTCCATCTTGTTTTCTGTTAAGAGGCTGGTATGTTTGTCCAGAGGAAGTCCAGTTCTGCTGTGGCAGGAGGAGTGAAGGAGAGGGATTTTGATCTGCCACAGAGAAGTGCAGGTTAAGGCCAATTACTGAAAAGTTGCACTTTTCAGGTGAGGTCTGAGAGGTGCACACAGCAGAAATTTGTTTGTCACCAGGTGTCCTAGGACTCAGGTTTTGGTAGAAGCAGGAAGCTAAAAAAGCCGGGCTCTGCAAGATTCTGCAAGGAGCACGTTGCAAGACAGCTAATTTTCTTGATGTGAAACGTTGGCCTTTGTGAGTTTTAAGATCACAATGGGGACTGAACAACTGGCATGAGTCTGCTAACGCTCTGGTGAAGCTCAATCTGAGAAGTCTTTTTCTTTCTTCCATTTTATTTTGTCCACTCCTTTACCCCCAAATAATGCTAAATTTTGGATATGGAAATGATCACTTTTGGTTGGGCATGGAACTGAATGAGGGAACTGGCAATTATCCTGTGATGAACAGCTGAAGTAATTGCATTGTCTTGGTTTTATGGATGTGAAGCTGATGCTATATTAGGCTTATGTGTCCTCTTGACCCTATGAGATACTGAAAATATGGTGCACATTTATTATTCCTCACACTGTATGGTCGGGGCTAGGCTAATAGATGCAGATCATGCATCTATTTCCAAGAGTTGACTAGCCAATTCAGATGAGCATATTTGATATAAGAAATAGAACATGAGGTGATTTTTCCATCTAGATAATAGTATGGCCTTGGGTTAATATAACTCAAGTGCTGTCTTGTCCTGAGTATTTAGGAGGTTTCTGGGGTCATTAATAAAGATTTTGATCATTTCAACTTCCCAACTCAGGGATCCAATTAGAAACTTAAGAACTATGGCAAAAATTAGTAGGAAAGAGGAAGGGATGATTTATCTAATACTTATTTCTTCCCTTGATTATATAGTTAAAAATAATGTTGAGGTTTATTTTCTTAAGAGTACTACTTAAGATTATTTTCTTAAACTACATAAAGGAACCTCTCTGTGCTGTTGGTGGGAAAGTAAACTGGTGCAGTCACTATGGAAAACACTATGGAGTTTCCTCAAAAAATTAAAAATAGAACTACCATATGATCCAGCAATCCTGCTTGTGGGCATATATCCAAAGGAAATAAAATCTGGATCTTGAAGAGCTATCTGCACTTCCTTGTTCACTGTAGTATTAATTACTCATAATTGCCAACATGGAAATAACCTAAGTGTCCATTCATGGACAATGGATAAAGAAAACAATACACACACACACACACACACACACACACACACACCCCCCACAATATAACATTATCAACTTAAAAAAGGAAATACTGCCATTTTTGACAATATGAGTGAACCTGGAGGACATGATGCTAAGTGAAATAAGCCAAATTTGTAAAGATAAATACTGCATGATTTCACTAATATATGGAATAAAAAATAGTCCAACTCACAGAAGCAGAGCAGAATGGTGGTTGCCAGGAGCAAGGGAATAAGAGGAGGAGATGGCAGATGTTGGTGAAAGGGTACAAAGTTTCAGTTATGAAAGATGAAAAAGTTCTGGAGATTAAGGTACAGCATGGTGACTGCAGTTATTACATACAGCAAATATAGTAATATTGTATTGCATACTTGAAAACTGCTAAGAAAAAAGAAAGAAAACAGTAACTGTGAGGTGAAGAACATGTTAATTAGCTTGACTGTGGTGATCACTTCATAATGTATACATATATCTAAACAAAGTTGTACACCTTCAATATATACAATCCTATGTGACAATTACACCTCATTAACACCGGAAAGAGTACTGCCGGCATAAGGTGTGAAACTATTTCCATAGTAATAAAACAGTGGCTGCCTTACTTTCTTACTTCACTCACATAAGTTAAATCAGCCGCAGGGCTAAAGCAAGAAGGTGAACACAAGGTCAGTAATCATCTTGCATCCTACTACAGGCACTTGTGACAAGGAGTACAACACGTACTACCTTGTCTTCTGATTTTTTCTTTTTTCTCTCTACATTCATCCCCTAAGTGATTTAATCTAGTTCCATGGGCTTTAAGTCCCATCTATACATCGATGACTTTAAATTTATGACTTTGGCCTCTAATAAGCTTCTCAAATTTAAGTTTCAAAAGAGAACACTTGCCTGGCCAGTGTGGCTCAGTGGCTGAGTGTCAAACTATGAACCAGGAGATGAGAGAGAGAGAGAGAGAGAGAGAGAGAGAGAGAGGGAGAGAGAGAGAGAGAGAGAGATCCATGTGAGAGAGAAACATCCATCCTTGCTTCCCGTATGATGGAACCTGAAGCCTAAGTATGTGCCCTGATCAATTATCAAACCTGCAACCTTTATGGTGCACAGGACGACACTCCAACTAATTGATCCACCTGACGGGGCTCCACATTCAATAGGCACACAGTTCTCTCTGTGATCTGTCTTGGATCCATTTAGTCTCTTCCATTCCCCAGCTCCTACTCCATTTTAGACCCTAATTACTTTTGAACCACTTACTGTTAAGTGGCTCTTATGCTTTTAGTTTACCTGCACTTGGCTGCCTACATTAGGAAAGACCCACAGGAGATCCTGAGACCCCCAGTCACTGTTGTATACAGAGTTTTTCCTTCTTAGGGCTATTGTCCTTAAGCAAAGTGAGTCAAGACCTGTGGGTCCCTTCCAAGGAACACCTTGGTTATTTACAGTCCGAAAGAACAATGCGTAGTGCCTAAAAGCTCATACTGGAAGTTTCAGTAAGAAACTTTCTAATAGTATCTAAAGTTTCTTTGCATTTTGAGAACAAGAGAAATTCTTGTTATACTCACCTATTGCTTATTTAAATAAGTGCATTTATTTATCTTTTAATTAATGGTTAATGAGAAGGGTGTCCTTTAGTGTCAAATAAGGTAAGAGAGAATAGTGCCAGGATGCGATCAGATGCCTTGAATCACATGATACAGCAGTGAGGCCATTTCCCTAATCTCCTCTCGAAAGTTGCAGAGCTTTGGCTGTCAGTCTCAGCAAACCCTTTCTGAGGTCTTTCCCCTGAAGCCACTGGCGTTTGCTAACACTGGGAGCTTAGAAACTATTTAGATAGTGGGAAATTGCAAGCTTGTGACAGATCAACATAAAGGTAGAATCAGGAAGAACATGCATTGAAATAGACTGGAAATACAGGGAGAGTGAAATTCTTAAACTGATCTCTAGTTTTTGGTTTTTGAAAATTCCTATTTCACTGGGATCAAGGGTAAAAGGGGGAGAAGACACTTTAAAAGTAATTTTTCAAGTGACTTTCTAAAATATAGCTGATTGTGTCATGTTTCTTCTTAAAAACCTTTAATAGCTCCCCACTGTGAGACGTAAACTCCTCAGCACAGCATTCAAGGCCATCTATCACCTCACTCTCCACCCACCTGGAAACAGTCTGTGCTCTAATCTAATTAATCTAATTAATAAGATAAGACATGTATACAACTGATTAAAACTCAAAGCAGAATGTGGCATGTGCTATACGAAATTTATAAAGTTCTAGAAAATCATTGAGAAGAGGAAAATTTTCCAGTTAAATGAGGGATTCAATGAGCTTCATAGAGAAGGTGATGACAGTCTGTGCTCTTTCCTTCGCCTGGAATGCTCCCTCCTCACTTTGGTCCTTGTCCCAACACCTTTCCTCACTGAAATTCTACCCATAATTCAAAGGTTAGGTCTGTCATCACCTTCTCTATGAAGCTTTAGGAATCCCTCATTTAACTGGAAAAATTTCCCCTTCTCAATGATTTTCTAGAACTTTATAAATTTCTTATAGCACATGCCACATTCTGCGTTGAGTTTTAATCAGTTGTATACATGTCTTATCTTATTAGTTAGATTAAAAGTTTACTGCAGGCAAAGGACTATGTCCTTTTCATTTCTGTTTCCTCATAACAGTTTCCACCATGTAGACAATCAGTGTTTGCTGCCTTGAATTAAATTAGTAGTTGATTTCAGTGTATTTTTCTTTTGTCTTCCTCTTTTTACCAATTTTTGCCAATGCTATTTGACAGCAAACTACTATTTTCATGTGTTTATACATGAACTTAGTCATTTATTAAACCATTAAATATTTATTGAGTGTTTACTATTTGAAAGGCTCTATGCTAGGGTTTGGGGGGTATAACAATGAATGCAACATAATCCCCATCCTTCGTGAGCCTGGAGTTTAGTGGGAGAGGCAGATGAGTGAACAGGCAATTACAATGCCATTTGATAAACGCTACATAGAACCACCATTATGGCTGTGCAGATTGTCTCTGCGTGAGAGAACCTGGAAAGGGGTAAGTGGAGCATGAAATGTAGCCCATCCTCTCCAGGCATGTGCTCTTACGGTGCTCTCGTTCTTAAAGGGAGGATGAGTTTTTTACTAACGTACAGAGAAACTCTACATATGACAGTGGTCCCACTGACATTATATGGGTAAGTAAAAGGTTTTCTATGAGCACTTGGGAAGGGTACTTAGTTCCAGGCTTGAGGAACTAAGAAAGAGTTCCATGAAGAAATGCTATATAAACAGCCTTTCAAGACAAACAGGAGTTACCCAGTTGAACAGAAGTGGGAAGAATGCTCCAAATAGAGAGAGCAGTACAAAACAAAACAAAACAAAAACTACATACACTAAACTGCAAGTAGTTAATTATGGCTGGAATCTAGAGGGTGAGGGAAGCAGAGAGGGATGGAAAACAAAGCCGAGTCCGGATCACAAAGAACCCAGAAACCATGATTAGGGTTTGAATTTTATTTTGGAGGCAATGGGAAGTCACAGAGGCATTTTGACAATGATTATATTTACTTTCAAAACGTTCACTCTGGTTGTAGAGTACAGCTGGAGGAGGGAAGGGGACTGCAGGCAGGGACAATGTAAAGCTGCAGCAAGTCAGGCAGGAGATACCGGGGTGACTTGAGTAAAGACAGTGGGTGCAGGGGATGAGAGAATTTCATACCTAATTAACAGGGTGATAAGACAAACAATAATTTTCATATAATTTGTTGCCATTAGTCAGCAGGGTGAGAGAATTCACTGTTTCACTCAAACAGCCTGGGTGGTAGGAGGAAAGTGGAGGAACTTTGTAGTTAGCACAGGGTTTGGATCAGGGTCTGTCACTGGTTAGCTGTGGGTAAGTCACTTATTAGCTTTTTGGCTTTAGTTTCTCCACCTGTTAAATGTGCAATATTACTCCACTTCAGTGGTGCACTTAAAAGCATTTTGGGGTGGATTGAATTAGATATATGTCTAAATGCTTGACTCAGCGTAAATACTCACTATAAACTAGTTTCTTTCTTTCGTCTCTTTGTTTTCATTCTTGAACAGGAAAGCCATTTACACCTTGCAAGTATATAGATTCAAACTTAAGAGGGAGATTTGTCTGCAATGGGGACAAATCAGTGTTCATGTGAACTGTTTTTAATGGAACAGTAATTTATACGTGACTCTTACCATTTACTGGGTCACATATACTTTTGGTAATCAGATCAAAGCTATAGATGTATTATCACTTTCAATAAAAGACAAATATGTACAACACTTTAATATAATTTCAATTAGATCAAAGACCTTCTAAAACTCATGATAAACTCCAGGTTAAAAAAATTTTCCTCTATGCTAATTCATTTAATTTTAAAGTTTATGTTAGTTGATTGTGACCTAGTGTCTAGGTATTGGAATCTTCATGTAGACTTACAGATTAGTGTTTATCAATAGGTTATGCTGTCAAACAGTTCTCCCAGGAAAGGCTGCCTGGAAATTTTTTAAAGTTCATATTTAAAAAAATAAGAGAAAATATTTTTAGATATGACAAAATTTGTTCTAATAAAAAAAGTACACTGGCTCACAGTAGAGAATAAGCCTCTTTTGATAAAATTCCATCATCTAATACCACTGTGGGTCAGGACATTTTCCTTTGATCTGTACATTTTCCTTTGATCTGTGATATTTGAGGCTAGAATTTTAGCAACAATCATTCTTTAACTTCTGTTTACACTAGACAACAGAGAACAGTGAACCCATACTATATCCAAGCCACTAGTCATATTCCATACAGTATACTATGCTCTGAAAAGAAAGTATTCAATAAAAACTCAGATTCAAAACAGTTACGGCAATGATGGATCACAGCCAAGTTCCAAACTCTGTAGGGTCAAGCGGGAGGGCAACTATGGTTAGTTTTTATTTAGCCACAAACATTCCTGCAGTAAGGAGTAATTAATTAAATGGTGGGCTGTGGAGGGCAGGGTGGTGTGTAGAATAACATATAATAAAACAACATAACTTTCATCCTCTGATGGGTCATGAATATAGGTGCCAGAGACCACAGGATTCAGATGATGACTTGGTAGTTTTTCCAGGGAATTGGAAATGAGCTCCCTCTGTCTTTTTAAAAACTGCTTTGTACACAAAATAAATCTAGTAAACGTGTTAACAGACAACCAAAGGCAGGATTAGGTGTTTTAAAGTCCTCTTTACTACAACTCCTACCTTGCTTTTTATTCACATAACATTTGAACACTATGTGAATAGGGACCTACGGGGCAGCTTTTATTTTAATTCATGGGTCTTTTAAAAGTTATCCTCCCTCACTTAACAAATGTCGTTATATAGGATAATTTTTACTGTAAAGCCTCATGGGATATCTAGTGTGCTCAAATTGCATTAATATGTAAATTGTTTCCTTATAATCTGACATAAATCCACAGACCAAAATATTTGCTGACAAGAAGACGAGGAAAAAGTCAGGAAGAAAGCCAAGTTTAACCATAGCCAGTGATTATAGGTCTAACAAGAGGGAGAAAGAATTCCTTGCATATTTGGAACTCATAAAGGAGATTCATTTCCCATTCTTTATCAAAATGCAGAAGGTACAATCATAACGAGGCCTAATACATTTTCTGTCAGGTAAAAGATCTCACACAAAGTGGCTTAAAAATATCACATTAATCTGAAGAACTAGGTAGATACTATCTGGAGCCAGGGAAGTGTACTGTAGAGACAACACATACGCTTGATTGGTTTTCAGAGTCACTTGGTCCCCTTTGAGCACATACCAGAGTATGATCATCTCCGATGCTTGGGACCAAAGGCTATATATAGGAAGAGCTTGAGCAAAGAGAGAAAGCAGACAGGGTTAGAGAGAGAAAAAAGGACCTGCAATGGTAAGGGCTATCAGTGATCATCACAAGATCATAAAACTTGGTTTAGCTTGGTTAAGGGATTCAGGAAGTAATGGGGTGGGACGGGAAGGTGGAAGCCTCATATTATTGCTGTACAAACAACTTCCAACCTAAAATCCAAAGACCAAATTACCTTGGCCCCTAGAGGAGTGTAAAGGAACACAATTGGACTATTATCTTATTTTTAAAAATAGCTTCAAAGGCATGCTTTACTTATTATAAATCTGAATATTTTCAGTTGAAAACAATGCCATATTAAATTTTTTTAAAAAATATATATTTATTTTAGAGAGGATGGAAATGGGTAAGAGAGAGAGATAGAAACATCAGTGATGAGAGAGAATCATTGATTGGCTACCTCCTGCATGTCCCACCCTGGGGATGGAGACCAAAACCAGGGCATGGATTGAGCCTGCAACCCGGGCATGTGCCCTAGATAGGAATTGAACCCAGGCCCCTTCAGTCCTCAGGCCGAGGCTCTATCCACTGAGCCAAACTGACTAGGGCGCCATATTTTAAATTTAATCCTTACTTGCCATGTGTAGAAAGCGCCAGCCACTCACACTGTTTAGTCACAAAATCTTTCTCTTATCTAGGTTTTGGGATCAAATGTTAATCAGAAATATATGTTTTGTTCTTTTCTTTTTTTCGGGGGGGAGGGGAGGGGTTGCTTCATTTTGTTTTGAAGTAAAGAATAATAATACACATGACATTACTTGCCATTGGCTTTTATGTTCTCAGATGACTACTTCTTTCAATGACAAAAAAGTGTTGATATAATGCCACGAATATAACATTTTTTAAAAATATATTTTATTGATTTTTTTTTTACAGAGGGGAAGGGAGAGGGATAGAGAGTCCGAAATATCAATGAGAGAGAAACATCGATCAGCTGCCCTCTGCACACCCCCCACTGGGGATGTACCCGCAACCAAGGCACATGCCCTTGACTGGAATCGAACCTGGGACTCTTCAGTCCGCAAGCCGACGCTCTATCCACTGAGCCAAACCAGTTAGGGCACGAATATAACATTTTAAGGGTAAAATCAGCTGTGTCAAATATTTTCCAAAGGATTGACAAGACAAGCACAAGCAGGGAAGAAATCTTAGTGGTCAGATAACCACAAAATATAATCTTATATAGAGAGCAATTATTTTTAAAGTCTTGTGAGTTTCTGTGACCAACACAGCAATATGATGTTTATGGTTTTTTCTTAAAGACTCACTAAAGGTAGAGAAACACGAATTGGAGTTTCATTCTGTTCTGGTCCATATTGTTGGCTATTTCAGTCTGAGACCTATCACTGGCTCCAGAGATGGATCCCATGGGGGAGAAAACATAACCCAATACCACATTAAAGTATGCCATTGTGCTAAGTTATTGTTCTTGCTAAACATTATAATTTACTTCTAGGAAGGAGGTGGGTTCATGATGGTGTTTTGTCAAGCCAAGAAAATACTGCCTTACTCACATTTAGATACTGGCTAGATTAATTCAGCACATTTCAGTTTTGTAAGAAGTATCTTTTATGGGGCTTTCTGTACATACCATACTGGCATGTTTCCCCTCTATAACCAGGGAATCTAATGCTAGTTTAATAATCAAAGATGCAGTTTCTCATTTGAGTTTTAAAAAATCAATGAGACAAGAATGAGTCCTTGCCATATTTTCCATTTAAAATGTGACACAAAGCTTGAATTGGCTTTACTCTTGTTTTGACACAGAGGTCTTCCTACTCCCATCAACCCTACCAACAGGTGCAGTCTATATTTGTTTGCCTTGTTAAGTTAGATTTGGCCAGGCAGCAGCAAGGATGGGCACAAAACCTGATCCCCGCTTGGAGCATTAGCACTTGGGCCTCCACTTCACCTGCATGGGGCTATCTGACTTTTCTTGATGCTGACATAACGTTATTCACAAAATATCTGAATATGCTTGATTATCTAATAACCCTCTGTTTTATTTAACCCAATGGTTCTCAACCTTCTGGCCCTTTAAATACAGTTCCTCATGTTGTGACCCAACCATAAAATTATTTTCGTTGCTACTTCGTAACTGTAATGTTGCTACTGTTATTAATTGTAATGTAAATATCTGATATGCAGGATGGTCTTAGGAGATCCCTGTGAAAGGGTCGTTCGACCGCCAAAGGGGTCATGACCCACAGGTTGAGAACCGCTGATTTAACCTGTTGGGTAATGTGAATTAAAGATTAACTGACAAGTGCTCTTTAATAGGATTTAATTATGGCATAGAGAAGAATCTACATGAGACCGTAGTTAAACTGAAATCTTTGTAGTCCTCCTTTTTTGCCCTCTCCTGGTGAAAAACAATGTTTTCTCTCAATAAGAAATAGCAGATTCTAAAGGTTTTCTGCGCTGATTTAACCTGTTGGGTAATGTGAATTAAAGATTAACTGACAAGTGCTCTTTAATAGGATTTAATTATGGCATAGAGAAGAATCTACATGAGACCGTAGTTAAACTGAAATCTTTGTAGTCCTCCTTTTTTGCCCTCTCCTGGTGAAAAACAATGTTTTCTCTCAATAAGAAATAGCAGATTCTAAAGGTTTTCTGTTATATTTAACTAGAGGCCCAGTGCACAAAAATTTGTGCACTTGGGGGGGAGGGAGGTCCCTCAGCCCGGCCTGTGCCCTCTCGCAGTCTGGGAACCCTCGGGAGATAACAACCTACTGGCTTAAGCCTGCTCCCGGGTGGCAGAGGGCAGGCCCAATCCCTAGGTGCAGCCCCTGGTTGGGCTCAGGGC
>NW_006383014.1:2191723-2219897 GCF_000327345.1 Myotis davidii | reverse complement strand
GAGGGCAGCTCCTGCATTGAGCATCTGCCCCCTGGTGGTCAGTGTGTGTCATAGTGACCAGTGATTACCAGTCTTTCTGCTGTTAGGGTCAGTTTGCATATTACCCTTTTACTATATAGGGTAGAGGCCTGGTGCACGGGTTGGGGCCGCTGGTTTGGCTGAAGGGTGTCCTGGATCAGGGTGGGGGTCCCCATTGGGGTGCCTGGCCAGCCTGGATGAGGGGAAGATGGCTGTTTGCAGCTGGTCACACACCCTTCAGGGTGGGGGTCCCCACTGGGGTGCCTGGCCAGTCTGGGTGAGGGGCTGAGGGCTGTTTTCAGGCTGGGGGTGACTGAAGCTCCCAACCACTCCTTTTTTCCTTTTTTTTAAAATTTTTATTCTAGGCCAGCTTTAGCTTGAGGCTTGGCTCCAGTTCTTAAGCCTCCGCTGCTGAAAGTAGGTTTCTGGCCTTTGCTTACAATGTTGCGATTCTGCTGGCTGAAGTCCGGCAGTATTCATTACAATGTTTCTTAAACTGCAGGCTCAGAGGCCTGCAGCCGCAGGTGGGGAATGTTGGTTTCCTCCGTCACTGAGGCAAGCAAGCCTCATGTTAGTTTCAAGCTGCCTGGCTGCCGGCCGCCATCTTGGCTGACAGTTAATTTGCATATCTCGCTGATTAGCCAATGAAAAGGGTAGCGGTTGTACGCCAATTACCATGTTTCTTTTATTAGTTTAGACTAGAGGCCCAGTGCACAAAAATTTGTGCACTCGGGGGAGCGGGGGAGTCCCTCAGCCTGGCATGTACCCTTTCACAGTCCAGGAGCACTCAAGGGATGTCTGTCTGATGGCTTAGGTCTGTCAGATATTCTTAGTGCTGCTGCGGAGGTGGGAGGGGCTCCAGCCACTGCTGCTGCACTGGCCAGCCGTGAGCCTGGCTTCTGGCTGAGCAGCGCTTCCCCTGTGGGAGCGCACTGACCACCAGGGGGCAGCTCCTACATTGAGTGTCTTCCCCCTGGTGGCCAGTGTGCATCATAGCAACCATTAATTCTGCCACTGGGCTGAAACCGGCTTTCCAACATCCCCTGAGGGGTCCCAGATTGAGAGGGTGCAGGCCAGGTCGAGGGACCCCACCGATGCACGATCAGGGCCGGGGAGATTGGACAGCCAGGGTGGGGCTGCGGGAGGGCTCTAGGGCATGTCTGGCCCTTCTCGCTCAGTCCCGATTGTCAGGACCCCAACAGCAAGCTAACCTACCAGTTGAAGTGTCTGCTCCCTGGTGGTCAGTGCACGTCATAGCAAGCAGTTGAGTGTCCTTAACATATCATTAGCATATTATGCTTTGATTGGTTGAATGGCCAACCAAACGATCGGACACTTAGCATATTAGGCTTTTATTATATACTAGAGGCTCAGTGCACAACATTTGTGCACTGGGCGGAGAGGGGTCCCTCAGCCCAGCCTGAGCCTTTAGCAGTCTGGGAGCTCTCAGGGGATGTCTGACTGATGGTTTAGGCCCGCTCCCTGCAGGGAGTGGGCTTAAGCTGCAATTGGACATCCTTAGCTCCCACCACCACCTCTGTGCTCACCAGCGATCAGCCCGCCTTGTGGCTGAGTACCACTCCCCCTGTGGGAGCACACTGACCACCAGCGGGCAGCTCCAGCATTGAGCACCTGCCCCTGGTGGTCAGTGTGCATTATAGCGATCCATCGTTCCATGTTCAGTTGATTTGCATATTACCCTTTTATTATATAGGATGATGTGGAAGCTAGGCCAAATATAAAGGATTTATGAAGTGGTAATTGTAAAGAAACCATGTAATAGCACTAAATGGCTAATGAATTGTAATTACAGGAAATAGTTAATGAATACATAATTAAAATGGCATTATGTATCTTTTGATTATAATTATTAAGGTACATGAATAAGCAGCATTTCTCAGATTTGTTATCTTCAATGCGATTTTAGACAATATATCCAATACATCTGGTCATTGTAGAGTAATTCCTTCACATTTGTATTACAGAAGACACTGGTCTTAATTTGCATGTCAAATAGGTGATTATAATAGCATCATATTCTAGACAGTGGTTTATTCATTCCTTCTTGCAGTTGTTCAATGATATTTTGCTACTTGTTTAATTCAACATTGAGAGCCTTTTCCTTTTATTGAGTTATGGTCTATTTTATTTAATATTTTCATTTGTTGGATTTTCAGTCTAGCTCTTTTATTAGGTCTTTACAGAAGATGTAAAACTAGAAAAATTACAAGGAGTGCCTACTGTGTGCAAACAAAACATTCCCAGTCCAAATATGACTGTGACATGAAATCATAAACATTTGCAAAGATAATTTGTAAGTGGCACCTCTGCTTCTTGCATAGCATTCAACTGGGGCCTCCTTGGTCTTTTCAAAACCGGACTCTGCCAGCTGCCAGCTGCAGTGCATTGATTTTAATTTAGAAGAAAAGCTGCTACTTGTTTGGAAATCACTATTTTTTTGTTTGTTTGTTTTTGCTTTTAAAAAAATACCCCCAGAGAAAAAAGTTGAGACCTAATCAGAATAGCTTCAATAAAAGATTTTCCACTACATTTGACCAAGAATTGTAACTCTGAGAATAACTGAATTTGGGTAGCCTGGACACATCGAACCCTAGAACTTTTTTTTTACATTGAGGTACAATATATATAACATAAAATTTGCCATTTTAACAATTTTTAGGTATACAAGTCAGTGGCATTAAACAACCATGACCACTAATTATTTTCAAAATTTATCCTTCCATTAAGAAACTCTGTGCCTGATACCATTGTAATTATCTGGTTATTATATAACAGGATAGGACTAGAGGAGGACTAGATAATATAAGCATGCCATGTATACAGCTTTGCTAATTTAACACTCTCCAAGTCTTTCCTTTTGTAGATATACAAATGGCCAATCATGATTGACAGGGAAGGGATTGGACAAAGGCAGTTTGGACGTATGCCCAGTAAGGTCTGAGTGATGTGAGATGGTGTCTACCTGTCTGTCAGTCACACCTGGAAGCTAGAATAGGCATGGCCACTGCAAGGACGCAAAACCTGAATATGTAAACTTCTGAACAAAGGAAGTACCCTCTCTCTCACACACAGGGCTCTTGGCTCTTGCCTCTCCTGCTTGCCTGTGCCCTGTGACTCCTGCTGCAGAGGGCACGCTCCCTGCACTCGCCCATGTGGCTCATGGCTGGGGCGACCCACACAGTGGACTGATAAGACTGAATTTGGACTGAGGCTGAATTGGACCCAACTGCAACATGAAAGAAAGCTCTGAACATGGGCTCTCCTTTTGGCTCTGCTGGACTCCCAGCTGTACCTTTTTCAGGAGTGGGCTAAGGGACATAGGACTTTATAACTCAAGGAATAAAACTCCACACAAATAAAGCCTTTTATCACATCTCAGTCTTCCATGGGGTCTTCTGAAAATGGTACCCCAAGAAACACACTTCCACTCGTGTCTGAGAAATCGGGCCCATTAATTCCTCCAGCAGCATAACTATTAAGCAAAACTCTTTTCCACCCTCCTCCAATCCCTAGTATCACTAATTTACTTTCTCTTCCCAAGAATTTTCCGTTTCTAGATATTTTATATAAGTGGAATCATAGAATATTTGTCCTTTGTGTTTGGCTTACTTCTATTTAAAATAATGTTTTCCAGGTTCATCCAGGTTGTAGCATAAATCAGAACTTCACTCTTTTTTATGGCCGAATAATACAGTGTGACAAAAGCAGGTTTACAGTTGTTCATATAGAAAACAATGCAATAATTAATACCTAATAATATGAGAATAAACTCTGTTTTGCATATTCACAACTATAAACCTATTATTGTCTCAGCCTGTATATTGTATATATATATATACCACATTTTGTTTATTCATTCAACTATTGATAGACACTTGTATTGTTTCCATCCTTTGACTACTATTAATAATGCTGCTATGAACAATGGCATACAAGTATCTGTTTGAGCTCTTGTTTCCATTTTTTTTGGGTATTTACCTACAAGTGAAATTGCTGGCATATGATAATTCTATGTTTGCATTTTGAAGAAATTGCCAAACTGTTAAACTATTTCTACAGAAGTTGCATCATTTTACATTCCCCAGCCATGCATAGGGAATGGGGAGGTTCTAATTTCTCCACATCCTTACCAATACTTGGGTGTGAAGTAGTACCTTACTGTGGTTTTGGTTTGCATTTCCCTAATGTTAGGTATATTTTCATGTGCTTTTTGGTCATTTATGTATCATCTTCAAAGAAATGTCTAAAATGTCTAAATATATGCCCATTTAAAATTTGTTGTCTTTCTGTTGTTGAGTTGTAGGAGTTGTAAATAGATATATAACTGATCTTTGTGTGTTGATATCATATTCTGATATCAGATATATGATTTACAAATATTCCCTCCCATTTTGTGGGTGACAAGGATTGCTGGCTACCTCCAGAGGATGGGAACAGCCTATGAGAGATTCCACCCAGAGTCTCAGAGGGAGCATGGTTCTACTGGCATCTTGATTTCAGACGTGTAGCCTCCAGAACTATGAGAGAATAAATTTCTGTTGTTTTAAGCTACCCAGTTGGTGTTACCTTTTACCATAGTCCTGAGAAATGAACACATGTTCCAACTTTGATACCTTTTATTTCTTTTTCTTGCCTAATTGCTCTGGCTAGGATTAACAGCAATCCTTTCAAACTCCTGCAACACACTTAAGAGGTGGGATGACTTCCTCATGCTATGAGGCCAGCATAATACTCACTAGTATACCAAAGCAGACACAGACCCAACAAGGCTTCAGACAAGTACCCCCAGTATATACTGATGCAAAAATCTGCAACAATATACTAGCAATCTGAATTTAAGAGCATATTAAAAGGATTATACACCATGACTAAGTGGGATTTATGCTAGGAATGCAAGGATAGTTAAACGTATGAAAATCAATCAATATAGTATACCACATTCATAGAAAGAAGAGGAAAACTCACAATCATCTCAGTTGATGCAGAAAAGGCATCTGAAAAAATTCAACACCACTTCTTGATCAAAATATTCAATAAACCAACATGAGGAAAAAAAATTTCTACAAAATGATAAAAGCTACATATGAAGAAGTCCAACTAACAATACTCAATGGTGAAAAGCTGAAAGCTTTCCCCTAAGGTCAGGAAGAAGACAAGAAGGCCTGCTTTTGCAACTTTTACTCCACAGAGTACAGTTCCTACTTGCTGACCTTTCCACAGAGGAACAGGATAGATCTGCCTATTCTGCCATTTTGCTGGTGTTACTCCCAAACTCTGGAACTTTTATACTATCATCATATGTAAAATTGAACCTAAAATTCAGATATAGGCAAATAATAGCACTGGAAAATAAAATTAATCATTAGCTAACAAATCACATCACAATAATTTAGATACCATGGCTTTAGTTCTAAATTAAAAGATGTTTTCATTTACTTAAAATTGCACATTAATCATTAGTTATACCGAGTTTCTCTCAGTATGTTTAGATTGTTCCCTGTCAGACTCTAGATATATAAAAGAGAGGTGAGAGATTCATGATTTTTTACTAATCATCAATGAAACTTGAAGGATGACTTTCATTTAGTGTTAAAACTCAATATTACCATTAGCCCTGTACTTGTGAGACAAAAATGGCCTATGTCCAAAAGTATTAAAGTTTCATCTGACTACATTTCCAGTGTTCACATTTCTGGATTATTCTGTTTATTCAGACATAAAGGAATGCACATATTAGAGGAGAATATTGTATCTCCACTGCTAATTCCTTTGAGGAAGAAAATTTTCTAAGTATATTACTGACCTTTCTTTTTGTCTATTTTCCCTGCTCTGGGAAGTGGAGTGATTGGTACATCTGGGAAGGCTCATCGTGCCCTTCTTTCTCTTGGGAGTGAGCTGCCTGCAGGGAGAACAACACCTCTTCGACTTTCCCAGGAGCAGATTCTCCCCTCCCTTTAGAAAAAGGGCTGTCCTGGTTTAGTGTTGCCTACATCTAGATGTGTTCTCTAATTCTGGAGGCTTTGTGAGCAGGCCCATTTGGCTCTCATATTAAACTATATCCTCCAACTTGCCTTTTATAAAGTTTTTTTTATTTTTATTTTTTGGATTACTACCCAAAGTTAAATCTCCTCTGTCACCATATATTTGACCCCCTTTACCCTTTACTACCACAAGGTAACAGACAGATGACATATTATAGAATTGTACACATGAAACCTATATAATTTTATTAACCAATGTCACCCCAATACAATTAATTAAAAAAATGAAGGTGGAATCTTTGACCTTCACATTCTTTGTTTTATTTTTTAGTTTGTTTAGAACAGGGGTCCTCAAACTTTTTAAACAGGGAGCCAGTTCACTGTCCCTCAGACCGTTGGAGGGCCAGACTATACTTTTAAAAAAAACTATGCACAAATTCCTATGCACACTGCACATATCTTATTTTGAAGTAAAAAAACAAAACGGGAACAAATACAATATTTGCATTTGCATGTGGCCCGCGGGCCGTAGTTTGAGGACCCCTGGTTTAGAACATAGTCAGGGAAAGGGAAGTCGTTTTGTTTCACTTACTCCTCCTATCTAAAGTTGGTATCCTTCCTGACTTCTCTATCATCAAAAACCTTTGAGCCTATAGTAAACAAAGCTGAAAATCCAACAAAGTCTACCAAGAGCTTTCTGAATCTTTAATCAAGCTCCTATGTTCTTCTCCAATCAAAGGAATTGAGGCTACTTCTTTGCAATTTCAGAAAGTAGATTTTTCTTTAAAGAACACCTTAGGCTATTAGGTTATCATTTGGATCTTTCTAAACTTACTATTAAACCTGATGTTGCACACTGAGGAAGAAAGCTTGAATCCTTTTACTGGGAAAAGGCTGACAAACTCTTCTATGTAAGAATGTAGGTAGATCTTCAAAGTTCATTTGATATGTAATCTACTCCTGAAGAAATAAACTTTTAGACAATCTGTTCTACTAGGCAGGTAAATAACTTATTCTGCACACGACATTTCTGAGTACACTTACCTCTGCTGTGTACTTTGCAGAATTCCCCACGATGACAATGACCTTTCCTTTGAAGCTTTGGAGCATAGCGGTGTGAGGGCCCTGGGTAAGTTCCCCTTCTGCGGTGAATGCAGTGCTGAATGGAATGTTGATGCTGCCTGAAATGTGACCCCGAATAAAACTGAGAAGGGAAGTTTAAGGAAAACACTTATTTGTGTGCAGACTTGAGGGGGGGGGGGGTAATTGATTCCCAGAAGATAGTACCGTAAAAATCAAACACAGAGACCAGACTTGAAAATTCCCGGAGTGGACAAAACCGGTTTAGTCATATGAGTAAAGTTTAATTTAGCTTAATTTCCAAGACAAGTGAGGCTGACTTGACCTGGTTCACTTCTTGCCTATGCCTCTGAAAATCATAAGTGAAACTCAATTTGTTCCCCCAAATTGATAGGAAGTAACTGCTAACCAATTCCCTTTCATTTAAGAAAATTCGAATATTGTGACCAATAAACAGTCATTGCCTCCACACTGTATAAGCTGCATTATGACACTATGCCTCTGAGCCTTATTTGATGTTTTGGTTTGAGTATTCTTGGTTTAAAAATTGTCTCTTTGGTGTGTGCGCAAAAAACTGTTACTAATTACTACTTTGGCTTTATTTATGAATTTTTGACAGTTCTAAACATCTTCCATGCTCACATGAGTACTTTATCTAAATGAAATAAGGCACCTCTAAGGAAAAAAAAAGTTAAATGTGGAAATGTAATGGAAAAGAGAAAGGAAGATGACTGGCCAAAGATGTAAAGAATTTCCTGACTAAATGAAGCATTGTGAAAGTGGGGTCCGGATGCAGCAAATCAATGGCAATTGCATGGGCCACATAATAATCATGCCTTTAAGTTCATTACTGCTACTATGATTACTCCTAAGCTCTGAAAGTAATATAGCCAAGCAGACATTCCCAGATATAATTTGATACTGCAAAAGTCTATCTCCTTTGGGTAAGCGATTGCTAAATGGGACTCTATTTAGAATTGTTAAGGTCAACAGCACTAGTTGGAAACAGTTCTGTTGTTGGTTTATTTCTCAAGTAAATTTAGCCGACATTTCCACTCTTCAATTTTATGGTCTCTAAAGGGACTGATGCTTATTATATTTGCACTTTGGCAGGGTTCTGATGGTTTCATTGACTATAAATTTTATTTTTGGAATGAAAAGCGTCTATTAGCTTAAAATATTTAGAAATACCTTAAGTTCTTAAAGAAAAAATATATGCCCTTCTCAGTAAGTAAAAAGTACAATTTAAAAAGTACAACTAAAAGATGATTATTTATATAGAATCTATAGAGAAAGACATTCTTAAATATTATTATCCGTTGAATAACAATTCACATAAATAAAACAACTGTAAAAACAGGTCTAAAGGAGATATATATAATGCTTTGGTAGGATATGTCCATTTGGAGAGGACAGGGTAAGTTTTCACTGAGAAAGTAAGTGATGGCTGAGTTAAAATTTGAAGAATTAATCAAAGTTATTTAGGTAAAGAAATGGAATGGAGACAGAAGAAATTTGAGGCTCTTATTCTCAAGAAAGATGGTGCACACTGACCACATACTTCACATTTAAAATATTTTAGTCAGCTGCTTCTTCCTCATTTTTCCTTTAAAGAACATTTGGCATTAATAGAGGACTATTAAAAACTTCTGAAAATGAAAAGAAAGATAGAACATTAGTATCTCATTGTTTAGAGTCTTCTAGAAAGGACAAAGAATTCATGATCATTGGCAGATCTTCCTTGGTTTTTATCAGTACTACTCTCTCAAACATTTACAATTATCCAATGTTCTCAATTTCAGTTTTCATGACCAGTAATGACTTTGTTCTCAGCATGTCATTAGTCTGATAGCACTTTTATTGTAAGAACATACCTTAAAATGAAAATTTTTGATAACACAAAGAACCTAATGACTCAAATATTATTTGCAAATGTATATACATCTACCAGACTGAATCAGTTGCTAGATATTTTATTTATCAAAAAGCCTTTAGCCCTTATCAACCATGAACGCTTTTTTTTTTTTTTTAGTGTTTTTATAGTAGCAAAAGCAATACAAACCTATCTTGGTCAAATACTATAGCAGACATGTTTGAATTGCCTGCCCGTCCCCCATTCTCTTGCTGAAAGGGCCTCAACTACTGACCCTGATGAAAGGGTGAGCCCTCAGCTGTTATGTTTGTATCAGATGATCCTGCCACAATCATGATTGACAGCATAGTAGGGAGGAGAAGTGAAGGGTTATCTGATGCAGGCTGAGCCAATCAGGTTCTCTCCTTCGAAAATCAGAAATAAAGATAAAATACAATGCTCAGACTATACTAAGCGTAATAAGCTAATGTCACATTTGAGTGTCTTCTATATTCAACTTGTTCAGCAACATTTTAGAAAATCGGTGACTATGGAATAATCTACTTATCTAAAAACCCTGGATGTAACATCATGTCCCAAAGCTCGACCAACCGGAAGGAAGTCAGTCCTGCAGGGGTTGTCTTGGAAACGGCTGCACCCTCCCCCAGCTATTTCCTGGAGGGTGAGGTTTCAGGCAGGAACCCACCCTCGGAGCAGAGTGTGGAAGTACTGAGTCCTGGGTTGCCTTGCCAAGGGCTGCGCCCTCCCTGAGCTGTTTCCTGTGTGGCCTGAGAGAAGAATCCACCCTCGGAGGGCCAGGAGCGCCCAGCAGCAGTCAGTCCTGGGTTGCTGAGGCGGAGGCCACAGTGTGGTAGAACTGTGGGTCTGGTCCAACAGGGGGCGTGGCCGGCCTTCAAACCAGATCCTGACAGTAGGGAGAAGGCAGCCCCATTCCTCACAGAATCGATAGGTGGCCAGCTTGCTGTCGGGCGCCTGGCAGCTAGGAATCCTATTCACCTGCATATCTGTATAAAGTTTTAATACATTATATTAGAGGTTGTGGTGGTATTGTTTTACCCACAGCGTCTACAGGAATTGCTACAAATTTACTTCTCAGTGGAAGCGCCTTTCATCCCCAATATAAATTACCCATTCCACTAAATGAAACTTCAATTTCTAGACTCAATATAAAGAGCGAAGTTGCTAAAACTATTAAAAAGGCCCAACTTCTCATTACTGATGAATGCACCATGGCATCCAGCATGCTATGAACACCATAGACAGATTACTAAGAGAAATTATGAGTCTGAATGCTGTATTTGGTGGGAAAGTTCTCCTTCCTGGAGGGGATTTTTGACAATGTCTCAGTATTGTACTGCATGCTATGTGATAGGCCATAGAACAAACGAGTTTAAAGTACTGCAATGTTTGAGGATGTTTCAGAATGTTGTCTCTACAACAAATATGAGATCAGAGGATTCTGTTTATAGTGGATGTTAGTAAAACTTGGAGATGGCAAACTTGATAGCAGTTTTCATTTAGGAATGGATATTACTGAAATCCCCTGTGAAATGATTTGTAATGGATCTATTATTGAAGCTACCTTTGGAAATACTATATCTATAGATAATATTAAAAATATATCTAAACGTGCAATTCTTTGTCCAAAAAATGAGCATGTTCAAAAATTAAATGGCGACATTTTGGATATACTCGATGGAGATTTTCACACATATTTGAGTGATGATTCCATTGATTCCACAGATGATGTTGAAAAGGAAAATTTTCCCATAGAATTTCTTAATAGTATTACTCTTTCGGGAATGCCGTGTCATAAATTAAAATTGAAAGTGGGTGCAATCATCATGCTATTGAGAAATCTCAATAGTAAATGGAGTCTTTTAATGGTTCCAGATTTATTATCAAAAGATTACGACCTAACATTATCGAAGCTGAAGTATTAACAGGATCTGCAGAGGGAGAGGTTGTTCTGATTCCAAGAATTAATTTGTCCCCATCTGACACTGGCCTCCCATTTAAATTGATTCGCTGATGGTTTCCGGTGATGCCAGCATTTGTGATGACTATTAATAAATCACAATGACAAACTCTAGACAGAGTAGGCATATTCCTACCTGAACCTGTTTTCACACATGGTCAGTTATATGTTGCTTTCTCTAGAGTTTGAAGAGCATGTGACTTTACAGTTAAAGTTCTAAATACTTCATCACAAGGGAAATTAGTCAAGCATTCTTAAAGTGTTTTCACTATTAATGTGGTGTACAGGGAGATATTACAATAAGTTTAATCACTTTATCAGTCATTGCATCACTGTTGTTTTGATATCATGTTTTTGTTTTCATATCATATTTTTGTTGTTTTCAGATGTTTTTGTCATTTTTTATCATGCTTCTGCTGTTGTTATATCCTTTTGTTACTGTTTATTTATTAATAAATTTATATATTATTTTCATATACATTTTACTAATTTCCTTTCATCTCTCACACTTATATTATAGAGAAAGGGCAAATAGCAATATTAAGATATCTCCGCTAATTAATTCCCTTTTAATGTGCACGAATTTCGTGCACTGGGCTACTAGCAGTAGCTATAAAACATCTGGTTATTATAGCAGTCATCTGGTTAGGTGTTTTTGAATAGAGCTGGTTACTACTCTGATAGCACTCTGTGATCGGCAAACAGTTTTTTTGGTAACTGGTGACTTTATCCTGTTGCAGTAAGCTACTTCCTTCTCCCAAAACATACCACTCTGCTCAACATTCCATTTGGCAGACATTACCAAAGCATTCAAGAGTGGGCTTATGACACAGATACATTTTCACATTAAACAAAATTTGGTAACCCAATATACAACTAAACCAGAAAAAGTACTTAGATTTTTTTTTACAACCAATTACTAGAACAGTATTAACAGGTAAGAATGATGGGCACTGTTTTATCAGTTTCTGAAACATGAAGATTTTTCTGTATTTCTAAGTCAGTCTCCAAAACAATACTGCCAATAACGCACTATACTTTAATCAGGCAGATAGAATAAATAGCAGTTTTAAAAACAATACAGGTATACTGTATAGGTAAATTACATAGGTAAATGTTCATATTCTAGAAAGTTCCTTTACTTTACAAAAATATTTTAAAATTTCTTTAACATATTTGATGGCTCAAAATTGAACACAGAAAGCATCTTATGTTTTTCTAAATCCTGAAAGAACACAGCATTTTTGTTGTGTACCACACTTAGTGACATTATATCTCTCTATCCAGGGCATACCAGCATTTCACCAGACCACCTATGAAGGTATCATACCTTTATATTAACTTGTTTGCTGCCATGTTAACTAATTATAATTAGTAAAACAGAGGCAGCCCGAAGTAAAGGCTACACCTTTAGAATATCAATAGCTACAAGGAAATATGGAATTAAACCCATGCCTTTCTCATATATAATGTAACTAAACAGCACTAATTGATGTAAAAGTTACATCTGTAGATGGCATCATTTTTCCTTGCTAAATCTATTGCTGCTTTTTTGAATGGCATCACCATCTCTCATATCAGTCTAAACTTCATTTTTGACATCTCGGCAGTGGCAACATCTAACATCCTGTTGCACTAATAAATCCCATCCTCCTGTCTCTCTATTCCTATTACCACTTACTTGCCTATTTCAGACACTCATTACCTTGAACTGAGACTATTGCATCAGATTTCTGTTTTTTCCCAACTCTCATTTTGCCACTTGGAAATCCGTTTTATTGGATCTAAAATTAAAAAACAGTTCTGATGATCACCCCTGTTGAACAACCTTCCCTGGAGACCTATAAAACAAAGCTCAGATTTCTCAGTTCAGCCCTCATGAATAGGACCTAACTACTTCAGTTCACACCAAACTGAATCACATATGTCCAGTATATGTCTTACCAAGCTCCTATAGTTTTCTCTTCCTAAATGCCTTTTTCCTTATTTCTGAGTATTCAAATATTAATCATTCTTTAAGATTCCTTCATGAAAGTTTCTCTACCCACAGTGTCTATATACCTCTCATGACATTATTTAGATCTTGTCTAAAACATATTAATGTACACGGCTCCCATCAAGACTTAAAACAATTTATAGGAAGGATCTATTTTTATCACATCTATGAAACTCTTACAATGCTGAATATAGTGCCTAGAACATATTAGGATCTTACATATCTACTGAGTAAGTTTTAGAATTGTGCCAAACCTAGAATATGTGTCAGTGGCAAATATGTTAAATGTTTCCAGTCCCTCCTAGTTAGTGGCACCACTACCTATCAATACTTGA
The DNA here is from genome assembly GCF_000327345.1 of Myotis davidii. Classification (NCBI taxonomy): domain Eukaryota; kingdom Metazoa; phylum Chordata; class Mammalia; order Chiroptera; family Vespertilionidae; genus Myotis; species Myotis davidii. The sequence goes on along the minus strand of NW_006383014.1, from coordinate 2,206,615 downwards.
AGTGCCATGATAAATAATTCTCCTTTGTCAATACACAGGATAAGAAAGGGAAAGAAACAGCAACAAAAATTATCTCTCTGGATTTTCTCCAGCATAGGTACTAACCCAAAGGGCCCAATACAATTGGTTTATTTTAGGGTACATCTAGAATCCTCACTCTTTGTGCTGTGAATATGAAGGGATGTTTACGTACATCCAATCTCTGGGGGGATTCCATTCTTCTAGTTTTGCCTGGATAGGAGCTCCTCTCTCATCCTTCCTCCACTTACCTGGTCAAAATTCTTTAATACTTTCTTATAGCCTTTGGAATACAATCCTAACTTTTTATGTAACATTCTCCAGGAAGCTGCCTTTGCCTACTCTGATCGCATTTCCCATCCTCATATATTCCAACCACGCACATCCAGAGTACTTGTAATTCACTGAATGTGTCCTTCTCACACCCTGTGCACTCAGACAGTATGTGTTTTCAGTCTGAAATGTCCTCTCTCTTCACCAATGGGAAGACCTACCTCAGGCACCATCTGGCTTAGGTGACCATCCTTATATTCCCACGGCCTTCTGGGTATGCCTCAGACACAGACATTTCAGGCTGTATTATAATTATCTACTTAATGCATCTGTCTTAGTCACAAGACTGTGAGCTCCTAGTGGACTGGGGTTCTCCATTGCTGGGCAAAGTAGTCCTCAAATAGGATTAACTGGCTGAGTAAATGAGACTGCATGGCACTCAGGACTTGGGTCTCGGAGCAAATAGGAGCTCATCAACAATTGGACCTCTCACAATTAATGATTAATCCAGATAGAGGAGACATTCCTCAGCAGTGGCTACCACGTACCCCCACGTACACCAGATCCATTCAGATAAGGGTAGCCTCCACCCAAATGGGATGAAAAAAATATCACAAAACCTCATTATTACCTACCCTGCTCTGTACACAAGTATCTCTTAATTATTGTGAAGAAATTTTAAAAAAACTTAATCATTTAGGGCACAGAGGCAAGAATAATGCTAACACGCCTAAGAATGCAAAACATGGTATAATAATGAAAGCAACTAAGTTTATATGTTTTTCAAGTTAAAAAATGTAAAATTGAACTTGTCTTCCCTTAGCTTTCAATATTAAAAAAAAGGTAAAGAGTTTACAAATAAAACTGCAAAAACAGCCTAGACATCAAGCAAATGAGAATAACATCCCTTCAAAGTACTTCTGTTTACAGATACCACCAGTTGGACCACGTTTGTTTACGTGACTAACACGACTCTTAATATGAACTCCAAGAAATTTGTAACTCAAACTATTTACAAATATTGAAGAAAACAAATTTGGCTAGTCTATTATCTTTGATGCTAGTAACATTACTTATGGAATGTATGCCACTACATGAGAAACATTTTCTATTGCCGCTTTAAAATCTGCAATTACATAATGTTTTTTTCTGAAATCCCAATAATGTATTGGAGAACAGACATAACGGACTTTACTGTTATCTAGATTGACATTTTATATTTTTTCCTTGTAAAAACAAAAATAAAATATAATTTCCACAAAAATTTCGCTGTTTAGTCTCCTTGTTATAAGCTGTTCAGCTCTCATATTAAGGACTTACACCAGATAATCTGTAGGGTTGATTCTTATTCTACATTTGGGATTTTGCCTTTATTGTCAGGTGGGTGAAGCCATCTCCATGCCCCCCAGCCTTCCTTTTCTGCCCCCACCCTCACTCGCTCCCACCAAGTTTAGTGGCAGTTTCCTTAGACTGTTGAATCACTTCTCCTCACCTACAATCATAAAAATGGGTAACAGATTAAAATATTTCCTCTTGCAGGATATTTGTTAAGTTAATTGAGAATATTTAAAATACAAGGTAAATGCCTGAAGCTTTAACAGACTTTCAGTTGAGGAAGTTCAGGACAGGCTACTCTCAAAGATAGCATCTTGGTCTATGGAATTTTTTAAACTGAAGAAATTTGAGAAACAACATGTGCAGAAAGGACTTTCTGACTTTCCCCGAATCAGGTTATAAACCCTGCACTGAGAAGTGCCCTCCCTAACCCAGAGAAAATCTCACAAGAGTGCTATTTGCATAAATTATTTAATTACTTTAATAATAGCCTTTAAAATGAAAATAAGGTACACTATGATGCTATGTTGTTTGATAATTTTATAAAAAAATATGACTAAAGATTCAACCAAAAGAAACATAAGCTAAAAAATTGAAGGTATTTTAAGCCTTTGAAGTAACAAATAAGAAGAACTTATAGACCAGGGGTCCCTGACCAGTCAAATGGAAATTTGGAAAAATGCTTGTTTGGGAGTCAGTGCACTCAACTACTCTGGTAAGGAACTTCCAGTATCCCCGAAGCCTGAACAATCAGGGACATGAACATTTACACTCTCACCATACTCAGCGACCTCATAGTTTAGGGAAAATAGAAAGTAGTAACTTTTTACAAAGAGTTGGGGATATATCATTTGAATTAGTGGCCTCTCAAATTGTATTTTCAGTAATCAAAGACTCTACGAATTGCTTCAGAAGTTCTGCAAATGTGTGGTTTTAATTTCACTTTAAAATTGTGATTAAAAATATGCACATGAAAATTTATATGGCAAATTTAGCATCTGAGAAAATCCACTAACCTGCTAACCCTCATTTACATATTATCCTCATTTATAGTTAGATAATGCTATGAATGTTAACTTATGAATAATCCTATCTAATAAAAGAGTAATATGCAAATTAACCGCCACACCCTCACTACATCAGTCCGTCACAAAGATGGCAGCGGCCACGGAGCTGGAGCTAGCAGGAGGCTTAGGTTGCCCCTGGCAATGGAGGAAGCCAAGCTTCCCGCCTACCCTAGCCAGTCCTGAGCTCCGCTCAAGGCTACGAAGTTTCAATTATAGAAGATAAATAAATCCCAGATACCAGCTTCCAGCCATCGTGGCCTCCGCTCAAGGAGGGACTGGGAATATGGGTTGCCAGGGGCAACCCAGGCTTCAAGACGGACCAAGGCTACAAAGTTTCAATTATGGAAGTTAAATAAATCCCAGATACCTGCTTCCATCCTGCAGTCATCAGCTTCTCACCCAGGCTGGCCAGGCACCCCAGCAGGACCCGTACCCTGATCTGGGACACCCTTCAGGACAAACCAGCTGGCCCCCACCCATGCACCAGGCCTCTATCCTCTATAATAAAAGGGTAATATGCAAATTGACCCTAACAGCAGAACAACTGGGAATGACTGGTCACTATGACACACACTGACTACTAGAGGCAGACGCTCAATGCAGAAGATGCCCTCTGGTGGTCAGTGCACTCCCACAGGGGGAGCTCTGCTCAGCCACAAGCCAGGCTGATGGCTGCCAGCACAGCGGTGGTGGCAGGAGCCTCTCTTGCCTCCTCAGCAGCACTGAGGATGTCCAACTGCAGCTTAGGCCTGCTCCCCGCTGGCAAGTGGACATCCTCCGAGGGCTTCCGGGCTGCCAGAAGGATGTCTGACTGCCAGCTTAGGCCTGATCTCCCGGGGAGCAGGCCTAAGCCAGCAGGTGGACATCCTCTGAGGGGTCCCAGACAGCAAGAGGGCACAGGCCAGGCTGAGGGACCCCCCCTGAGTAACAGATTGAACTGTTACTATTTTGTACTCATTTATACTTTAATGCCAAGCAAAATCACCAGAAATTATGCTACATTTAATGTCAGTGAAAAATATGTTCTTTATAAGTCAATATTTTGAAGATTATAGTAAATTTAATGATGAGATATGGCAAACCCTCTCTAGCCTACGAGTTAGACCAGGTAAATACTTCTCATCTTTGCTGAAATTTTAGCCAGAGTAGGAAGGATTCAAATCCCCCAAGAACAATACACACTAGAGGAACATACAAACTAATAAAATATCCCAACATTCTGGTTTTGTTTGGAAAGCATTTTCGGGCCTCTGGTATGTAATAGTATCTTATAAAACATTATGCAACTCTACTATGGCATCCGGCTTGAGAGTTACTTAGCTATTTGAATTCAGAGGAATCCCAGATATGTTCATTGTTTTTACCACATGCCCTGTAAATGTAAAGGAATCAATACAAATAAGGCAGGACCGCCCTCCAAAATCGCATGTACAAAGGATACTCTTCGCTATTCCGGATGTCAACCACCAGGAGCTTCGGTTTACTGGACTTGGTCTTCTTGGTGGGTGTTTTGAAGTGGCCTGTCACTGTGAGCTCACACAAGTCAATCAGGTCCTCTGCTGAAATCCGGGGAGAAACTTCTGACTTCAGGTCATTTAATGGGATGGATTCTCTTGACTGAAAGAAACATGCAAATAACACAAATATTGAGAATATTATAGAGACAAAGTGTAGCCAGTAAAAATATCTTCAGGCTCTCGATATCCATCACTATAAGCACATGGGAGAACAAGAAACAATCTCCGAGTCTACTGTGTAACCATGTTACTATTGAGGCTTACACTTTTATTAGTCACAGATATATAGGAAAACATTACACTTTTGACTACTACCAAGCTCTTGGTTCAAATGTGAAAGAGATGAGGAAGATTTTTCCGTATGAGAGCACTGTGTATCTTTAAAAGCAGTTTGTTTTTTTTCTCTCTAGTTGGTTTGGCAGAGTGGCTAAAGTGTCAGCCCTTGGACTGAAGGGTCCTGGGTTTGATTCTGATAAAGGGCTGAAGGGTTCTGGGTTTGATTCTGGTAAAAGGCATGTACACTGGTTGCAGGCTCAATCCAAGCCCCGGTTAGGGCATGTGTGGGAGGCAACCAATGGATGTGTCTCTCTCACATCTATGTTTTTTTCTCTGTCTCTCCCCATTCCTTCCACTCTCTCTAAAAGTCAATGGAAAAATATCCTCAGGTGAGGATTAACAAAAAAATAAAGATAAAAGGCATCTTAAAAAATAATTTGAGCAATTTCTTGATGTAGAAACAAAATTCTAGAGGTAGGCTGGGCTTCAGGAATAGTCCAGCCAGTGCTCTGGGCCCGTTTTACAGTATGCTCAGATTTGCCCTTCTCCATGTTGGTGTGATCTTTAGACTGGCTTCTTAAAAAGCAATTACAAAAATAAAAGGGGGGAGGAGGATGTTTATGTGTTAAATTTTTTGAATTATGATACAGAGCATTGTATAGCGGCTGAAATGCTTTGGTCTTCCAGTGCAAAAGCCTTCGCTGAGTTAGCCCGGTGGAAGGATGCACAAACCAGACAAGAGTTTTACCAGATGTGGGGAAGAGGTTGTGTTTTGTACCTTCCAGAAGAAGAAATGCAGCCAGAGCGTTATGTGTGTCCCCACAATGTACCCAGAGAAGCTCCTTGTCCCTTTGTTCAAAAGACTGAAAGTTGCCCCAATGACAGCAATGCGGAAGAAGAAGAAAATGAAGGCTACACAAGGGGCCGAGGTACCAATATGGAGTCAGCTGAAGAAGTTAATGACTGAAGCCCAGCAGATGGTAGAAAAACAAGAAGTGGAAGCTACTCCCTCAACCATGTTTCTGGATATGCTAGCATTGGTTAGCTGCTAGTCTTCTGTAAAGTCTCCTAGCATAATTAAGTTTGACCTTATAGTCCTCCTTAGTTCCTTCCTAGATAGCGAATGGACTGTGGGAGGTGCAGCAAGTGCTGCCAAAGCAAGGTGAAACTCACAAGAACATTGTAAACATATTGACCACTACCCTTGTTTTGCTTTGTGTGCTGACTATAAAATACTCAGCTTGCAGGCCATGGCGCTGTCTCTCAATTAGAGAAGCAGTGTCCCACCGAGCCCCAGCTGTATTCTCTTGTCTGTATTCTTTAATCCTTCATTGCCCCTCCTCAGGCTCATCGAACATGCCCGTGCTGGACATAGCACAGTATATTCTTTCATTTTTTCGTAAATGCCTCTGAGATATCATCTCACACCTGCCAGAATGTCTACCATCAATAAATCAACAAACAAGTGCTGAAAAAGATGTGGAGAAAGGGAACCCTAGTATACTGCTAGTGGGAATGCAGATTGGTGCAGCCATTACGGGATTTTTTTTTTTTAGAGTGGAATTTACTAAAAAATAAATAAAAAATGGAACAACCATTTGGCCCAGCAATCCCACTTCTAGGAATATATCCTAAGAAGCCCAAAACACGAATCAGAAATAATATATGCACCCCTATGTTCATAGCAGCATTATTTACAATAGCTAAAATCTGGAAATAGCCCAAGTGCCCAGTAGTAGATGAGTAGATAAAAAAGGTGTGGTACATTTATACAATGGAGTACTATGTAGCTTTAAAAAAGAATTTCTTATCCTTTGCAATAGCATGGATGGACCTGGAGAGTATTATGTTGAGTGAAATAAGTAAGTCAGAGAAAGACAAATATCACATTTCACTTGTAAGTGGAATCTAATGAACATAATAAACTGACGAACAAAAAGGGACCAGAGACATGGAGGTATGGAACAGACTGACATATCTCAGGCAGGGGAAGGGTGGATAATGGAGGGGATGGGAAGAGATTAACCTAAGAACTCAACTATAAAAGTAAAAGTGTAATATGCTAATAAGACAAGACAGCCAAACGACCTTCCGGACATCCTTCCAGATGAAGCTGGGGCTGCAAGGGCCAAGGCAAGCTGCCGCGGCTGCGAGGGCTGAGCCCCTTGCATGAAATTCATACATTGGGCCTCTAGTATACATATAAGCATAACCAATGAACACAGACAATAGTGTAGTGCAGGTCTGGTGTGGGGCAGGGGCTGCGAGGAGAGGGAAAAGGGGGAAAAATTGGAGGATATCTGTTATAATGCCAACAATAAAATTAAATGAAAAAAGTGGATTTTATCAAGATCTAGATTAAGTGATGACAGTGGAAATTGACAGCTTTGTTCTATTTATTATCTCTTTTTTCTTTCAGTCTTTCTCTTTTCACTATTTTTCCTTGGCTTACAAATATATCCAATATTTTCCCACCCACAGTGGAAAATAAATTAAAACACTATAGCAAATAAGAAAATTACTTTCCAAGTGGTGGGTTTTCCCCCAGCTACTAACCCTCTACCTTCTCATCTTTAGTTTGTTTTTCCCATCCACTCCTGAATCACTGCAACTTGGTTTCTGTCATGATACAGAATAAGGAGTGGACCACTGACAGGGGAAAGGAACGATAAGAAAACAGATGGAAGATAAAGGGTAGGGTTGAGTAAATAATGGTTCTTATGTTTTAAATATGGATGATGGGGGGAAAAGATAGTAGCAGTGACAGACAGTAGATAAGGGGATGACAAGTTCAGATTTAGATATGTAAAACTGAGGTTGCATAAGGTCTACCAAGCTGAAGTGTTGAGAATGCATTTAGAGACAGAAACTGGTGTTTGGGGGAAGTCATGACTAGAGGATCATATTTTTGGAATTATAAGCATAGAAATTGAAGTTTAAGTCATGAGAAAGAGTAAATAATTTGAAGAAAAATGAAAAAAGGCAGAAAGAAATCCCAAATTTAGCAGGTACATCTATACAGTCTGCTGAGAAAAATCTTAAATTACGCAAACTATTAACAAGAGTTGGAAACACATAAAGTTGAGATTCTTTAGGGAAATATTCATCAATTTTTATTTTTCCACATGTCTATAATAAATAGACTCTTCTTTCTTAATGCTATATATTTCAAGCTCACGTATGAGACAGGCTTTTGTGAATGGCACAGACATTAACTATCATCTCAAAGGAATTTTAACAATGAAAAACTATCTTCAGAAACTATCAATCTACAAGGATCTATTTATTCATATACTTAAAACAATAAATTGCTTCAGTGGCATGTTGGTATTTTTATTTCTCCCTCTTGGTTTTAGAGAAAACAGGGGGAGCCTGCTATTTCTATTACAGACATATAGCATCTGAAATGGAGTTTGAAATAAAACCGTCATGCTCTGGATGCTGCATAATGTAGCTCTCACACTAGAGAGATATTTTTCTCCCTCAAATAAAAGAGAGATCATGTACATGAATATGAAACCCAAGGAACAGTGGACATAAATGTTTTTTCCAGTGATTATGAATTTATGTTAAAATTTTCACAGATGTACCCCTGAAAAATTATGTGTAAGCTAAATTTCTGTAAGGAGAGTAATTTCCCCTTTGATATATAATAACATTTTAGAGATATTTTATCTCTCTAGTCCTCAATTATTTCATGTATAAAAGGAAGGGACCAGGGTAGGTATCTTATATCTTATACTTTAGCTATAGAATTCTATGACTTTATTTCTGATTGATTTTTCAATTAGCAAAAGGTGCAAAAATGCCTGATTACTTCCTGGGACAAAAGTTGGGAACTTGTACATAATACTTAACATCAGCAGAGGAGTTTCTATTGAAGGGATTCAGGAGTGATTCAAATTGTGAAGCTTAGCAAAGTGCTGTTCAAAAAGCATAACATGCTTATATAAACGTATACTAATAAGAACTTATGCATTTCAAGACAAGTAGCTGGGAAATATTTCATAGTTTAAACTGGTTGAAGTGAGGGCAGAAGAGATGGAGGTTACAGTAAGTGAACACTCTCGCATAAGTGATTTCTGGGGCAAAAGGGGGTCAATGTGGCAATGTATGCCAGAAATGGTGGTGAATGCTACTGTATATGTTTCTGTAAGTTTCTGGAAATAATTTTCAAAATAAGACCAGAACCTGATACATTTTATTGGCTGAGAGAAACAAGATTAAAAAGCTAAACGTGACAGCAGCTCCACTCAGCTGAACTCCTAAAAGTAGAATTGTGATACTTCCTTCAGGAATGTCAGAGAACTGTGATTCCACATAGATCGTTATGATCAGCTTTCAAAGGCAGCAGAGATTCAGGGTACAGCCAGCTGGTGGCTTAGAGGTCACAGTATTTTAGTTAGTCTCATTGACATTTTCATCCCAAACTCTAACTTTCCAAGGTACAGTCTTTACTTGAATTGGGGTGTTTACTCTCTCACTGCTACCCTTTCCCTAGTAGAGATAAGTGCTACCATTTTTGCTCAGGTTTTCCTTGTTACTCGGGAAATTGCCCCATCACTTCCCTCACTATAGAACCAAAGAATATCAAATAAATGACCAAATATTATCTGGCTGGAAGCTTCAGTGAATCTCTGTGGAAGAATGTGTGGAGATCTCCCTCTCCCACAAACACATTGCTCTTCAAGTCTAGTCAATTTTTTTCCAACTCCTTCCCAAATTCACAGGATTGCCCGTTCTATGAACTCTCATGATATTTTCACCCAATGGCAAGCGAAGACCTTAAATATAACTGTGGCTTAAACTAAAGTTTGGCAGTTTCTGGGAGGACTGATGCCCTCTGCATAGAGAGCTTACATTTAGAACTGGTTCCCAAAGCTGAAACATAAGACAGAATTTAGGAGTCAAAAGTTATGGCTTATCTTAACCTCCTACTGAATATTAGAACATGTTGAAAAGACATTTAATAAAACTCAATAAATCAGAATTCATGATCTTTTCATGAGAAAATTGATCTCTTAAGACAAAAAACAGCAAAACATTACAAACAACCTAAGCATAATATAAAGATATCCACTATATAAAGAATTGGGTGGAGCAATTAAATAACAGAAATATATAAAATGTATAAAATTGGAAAAGAGGAAAACTTATCAGTAATTTGCAGATGATATATAACTAGAAAAAGTGGAAAACTTATAAATAATGAGAACAACAATTGGCTGATAAATGACAATGATGATAATTAATGATAATGAAAACTTACAGTGTTCAGCATGTGCCAGCAGTGTTCTATATATATTAACTAATTTAATCCTCTGTAATTCTATGAAATATTTAATATCTTACCTCTATTTTATGGACAACAAAGAAAACGATTGCATAACCACACAGCTGGTGTGGCAGAGCTGATTAAAAAAGTAATGTCTGCATTTTTAATCATTACACCAAACTTCTTGTAAAATCAACAATCTTTCTATCGATTAAAAAACTAGGAAATATAATAAAAGTAAAACATTTCAATAATAACAGCAACAGAAAGGCTCAAATATGAATAAATACCAACAAGAGACATAAAAGAAAATTATAAAATAAACAATATGTTTATTATTTTCCCTACTTATACATACATTTAATTCAATCACAACATATATACCAAACATTTAATTCAATCACAACATATATACCATACATTTAATTCAATCACAACATATATACCAAAATGATTTCTCCCCAGGGGAATGAGAAAAGACATTCTATAATTCATGTAAAAACACAGTGCCAAATGTATAATATTATTTTAATAGCCTCTTGGTACTAGAAAGAAATAAAATGAAACGAATATAAATGAAAAAAGAATTCAGAAATGAATATAAATACATGTGGGAATCTAATTTATTATAAGGGGTATTTGGATTTAATGGGGGCCATTTAGTTTATTAAAGAAAACAAACATTATAATAATCTTAAACTAATTCAAATATCTATTTGATAAGTATAAAGTTTAAAATCTATCAATTAAGTCAAGTCTGTAGGACTCAATTTGACTCCTGCTTGCTCAGTGTTTGCTTTAATTAATTTCTGTAGGATTTCTGAACAATAAACTATAATTCATACTGATGTATTTTGGAATAATTCCAGTTTAGCAAGGTTTTTTTTTTTTTAATTAGTAGTAACTTTTCTTTTTTTTAGCAAGGTTTTTTATTTGCTCATTTTGACTTTGGGAGAAAGGATAAAAGAAATAACCTTTAGCAATGATTCTCTGGAAGATGTGAGATTGTTGCAGATAAAAACTGTCTTTTCTTTTTTCATTATATACCTTTATTTGTTAAATCCTGTGTTGGCACCTGTACAAATCAGGTTAACAAAATGAATTTTTAGTAGCAGGTTTATGTCTCATATAACATGGCTTGTTTATTTAGTTTGCATATGTTATAGGATATCCTGGGAGAAGGGCTGGAATAAACAGGACATTTATACCCTGGAATTGTAAAAGTCATTGCAATGACTCCTGCATATAACAACTATGTCTGTTGTCGCTAGCCTTTCTGCAGAATTGTGCCAGAATCCATTTCTTTCTAAATGCTATGGAATGTCATTGATACACCAAAGGACAGCCTTGTACTTTGAGGTTGCATAAGGCAGATCACAATGCAAGACCCAGATATACATTAGAAGTTGAAATTATCCTATCTGTGCCCATGGCTCTTCATGAAGAAAATATATTCTATAAACTTATTGTGGAAAAACATTGCTACAGAAGCTATCTCAAATCAATAATGAATTATATCAGCTGCAAAGGAATAAAAAAACTGTTCCAATATAACCTTCCTAGCAACTGCTGTGTGGATACGCTAATGCTGATTCAAAGCATCCTCTGATGTCTGTAGGAAGTGTGAGCTGCCCTCTCAGATCAGTTCAGCTACTAGCTTGGGCCAATCCTAAATAGGATATTCTACTAAATACAACAATTGTTATTTTCACCAAAGATGATAATAATATTTATTTTCTTTTGTGTTTCACATTAAGAACTTCATCCCCAACATCCTCCTACCAAAAACTTCTAAACATCTCTCTTTTCTCACAGGATACCCTCCTCCCCCGCAAAAAATCATCAATACAACACTCTAGAAATCTAGTGCTCCGTCAGGCACAATTCAATTTTTGTCCGGCTCCGGGCATTTTTTTCTGCTCGTTTCACTTGCTATTTATAGGGCACTGCTCCATTCAGAACAGACTTGTGCACAACTGAAATGTCCACTTTTAGAAAAGTGGCACTTAGTAATTTGATGAGTAGGATGAGAAGACCCAGAGATTTCTATAATTAGGGGAAGAAACATTTTTAATATGCAACTATGAAGTACGATTTTCAATACAAAAAAAAAAGGATAATAGTGAATGTTTAAAAATATAGGGACATGTATTTAACATATAAATGTTTCAAGCTTCGTACTGCTGCAGCTAAACAATTAGATTTTTAAATGTGAAAAGCATGAAGGGTCACTAGGAAAAGTAAGGATAAAAATGCATCACAATTTACAGTTTCTTTACCTAGAAGTAAAGAATGACCCTTGAGTTATTTCAGTGATTGTATTTATTTTTAACTGTTTCATTCTACAGAGGATTTGAGATTTTGGTCCAGTTTATCTTTTCAAACAATCTAACACATGTTTTTATCCCTTCCTGATATAATATTTCCACCTGCCAAATAGTTTTCTGGTATGCTGAATTACATTACACCCCAAATTGGGAACTTACATACTGTGGAAAAGGCAGTTTATATAAAATGGTAACAACTTTGCTAACTCTGGACTTGGCAGCCTCTCTTTTAAATGACATTTGGAACTGGAGAATGAACATCATGGTGATCATGGGGACAAGGCTGGGCATTGATGATTTTCTTCCCATTCGTCTGAACTGAAGATCTGTTCCCAACCATTTTTCTTCAAGTACCCTCAATTAGCAACACACTGTGAAGAGATGCAGGCCACAAGTCCACACCACTATGAAATGAAGACCTCTCTATAACTGTAAAGGCCTTAACAAATTAAATTACCAAGTGCTTGAGTAGGTGCTTAATAACTATTTGCTGAATGAATAAAACTTAGTCAAAATTCTTTTAAAATGATGAAGAACAAAGGAAAAGGAAAATTAAAGACTTAAAAAAAATCATTATCCTTTCCTGCTTTTCCTTAATCCCCACCAATATTTCTCTCGCTTCTTTACATTTCTTCTCTGGAGGCAAAATTGTTCATATTATTAAGTTTTCAGGAGGGAGAACAGTTTGTCACTTTTAATTACTGATGCTTTCCATGTTATATGACAACTGTGTTTATACTCATATGTACTCATATATTAACACCCTGCCCTTATTACTAAGATCACTATATTCATTCTGACTTGATTTAATAGGGTTATCTTTTACTGATTTCAAGAGAGAAATCATAAAGTGTAGTGCAGTAGGAAACAAGTTGTTTTTTTTATAATATATTTTATTGGTTTTTTACAGAGAGGAAGGGAGAAGGATAGAGAGTCAGAAACACTGATGAGAGAGAAACATCAATCAGCTGCCTCCTGCACACCTCCTACTGGGGATGTGCCCGCAACCAAGGTACATGCCCTTGACCGGAATCAAACCCGGGACACTTCGGTTCGCAGGCCGATGCTCTATCCACTGAGCAAAACCAGCTAGGGCGGAAACAAGTATTTGAGTCCTGTATGAATTTCACATTCTAATTTCTTTCTACATGAATAGTTTTTGAAATACAGTGTTGTAGGTCAGTTCCTCTGATTGCAGAACAGGAAGGGGTGGGGAAGCAGGAAGAGAGAGATTTAGAAGAGGGTTTGTCCTTGGTAGTAAAAAACCAAAAAGAGAGGGTCAGAGAGTGAGCAGGCTGCGATTACAGAGTTGTGAAACAGGTGTGGTTTCGGTTCAAGAAAGGAGAGTTAACTTGCCAAAAAAGGTTAGATATAAATAACTATAAAACAAGTAGATTAGTATACAAATATGCAAAGAATAAATACAAAAATAACAATCAACCATAAATATGAATATCTTAATCATTGAGTCTCCTCCCATGAATAAACATTTCTATGTAAAGCCATGAGAAAATTGTGTGCACATATGTTATGAATTGTGCCAGGACCTTAGCAAAAACAGAGAATCTATGAGTCAGCCCTCAGAGATTAATTTAGTAGATATGGAATGTTTGTGGAGACTCAAATATGCATTTTAGCAAGTATTATAGAACATTTTGAAGACCATCTTTCAGATACATTGTCTTATGGAAACAGAGCTACAAGAGGCCAAGGAGGATTCTCACCCCCAGCCATCAGAGAATGTGTGGCTCTGCCAACACCTTGATTTTGAACTTTTAGCCTCCACAAAAATGAGGCAATGAAACTACTGTGGTTTTAAGGGGGGAAATAAAAAGGTTACAATGTTATGCTAGTTGAAGTCTGAAGAATGGATTAGGGAGGAACAAGAAAGGATGCAGGAAACTGTTATAGGAAAGACAGCAGGTAAGAGATGATGGTGAACTTGACTAAAATGATGGCATCAGAGTTAGTGGGAAATAGAGATTTATGAAAAAGGGCTTTCTGATTGATTAAACATGGAAGGAGAAGCAGGAGTCAAGGATGAATTTAGAGACTGGCTTGAATAAGTTGGGAAGTGATAATGGTGATTATTCATATAGGAAATTTTGAAGGAACAATGGCTTTAGGGGGAAAAGAAAATAAATTTCATTTCGGACATATTAATTAGAGGCTGCTTGTGTTGAGTAGGCATTGGCTATATGGGTCTCCTAGAGCTAACAGGAAAAGCTAGAACTGCAGCTAATAACAGGCTCATGGAAAATGTAAGATGCGAGAGTATAGGACTGTCTAATATCTGTCTTGTGGGAGAACAGGAGGCCTGCACAGAACCCTGAGGATTGCTACATATAATGATGTGGAAACAGATGAAGACAGTGAAAGACACTGAGTGAAGGTAATGGAGAGGAAAGAGGAAAACAAGATCAGGAAAAGTCATGTTTATAAAAGAGAGAATGGTTAACTGCTCTGAAGGTTCCTAAGAGACCAAATGGGAGCACACAGTTGAAAAGAATAATTTGTGACTTTCCTCAGGGGAATGGAGAAGGTCGAATAAAAAGTGAAGTGAGCATAAGAAGAAGGTATTTTTGCCCTGGTCAGTGTAGCTCGGTGATTAGAGTGTCAGTGTGCCTGATTAGAGTGTCAGTCCATGCATAGAAAGGTCGCGGGTTCAATTCCTGGTCAAGGCACATACCTGGGTTGCAGGTTTGGTTCTGGTCCCAGTCAGGATGTGTGTAGGAGACAACCAATCTCTCTCTCTCTCTCTCTCTCTCTCTCTCTCTCTCTCTCTCTCTCTAATAAATAAAAAG
>NW_006383014.1:2178211-2191658 GCF_000327345.1 Myotis davidii | reverse complement strand
TCCCTCCCTCCCCTTTTCTCTTCCACTCTCTCCCAAAAAGACAAAAATCTATGGAAAAATCCTCTGGTGAGGATTAACAACAACAACAAAATAAGGCATTGTTGTTTGTTTTTCTTGCTTGTTCATTTGTTGATTTCCGTTTTATATGTTTCTTAGCTTTTTCTGACTTTTCACTTGGTACATAATCTTATTAACAAAAGTCACCCCAATAAATGAATAAAAAGAAAAAGCCAAAGCTGCAATCATGTTAATGGATAATGTTGAAGAAAAAATACTTTTTCAATAAAGTTTTTCCTAAGATAAAAAAAAAATAAGTTGTGCTAGAGAGTAAGATAAATACATTCTGTATGTGTGTATGTGTACACATAATAGAATAATTTAGCCATGCAAATATGAACCTATTGTAGAATGGTGATATTCTCTATCTTTAGATTTAGATGTAATTGAGACAATAATGTGATATTCTTGTAATCACTTACTCCTTCTTTAAGGATGTGAGGATATTTAGCACCAACAATCGGTCTGGAAATTTTAATGCTGCTCTCAGGATGAATAGCTAACAATAATAATTGGATAGTTTTGTAATATCATTAACATGAAAAATGGATGAAAATATGACAGGCTATTATAAGTAATACACAAAATGCAAATTATATGTAAATAAAACAATTGGCTAAATTATCAAACACTAAAAAATAACAAGTGGCACAAATTCTAAAAATAATAAACCTATTTCTATTAAACTTCATTTTCCTCAATATGATGTTAATAGATATAGTTTTTCCACATAATTTTAAGCCAGCCAGTCCTTGATTCTGACAGACTACTCAACATCAGCTATTTGCTTCCTTAACTTGAGAAACAAGTTATCACTAGCTCTATCCAAGTTGGAGGAGTTCTCTTACTGACTAACAGAAATAAAACCCTGACTTAGCTTAGAGATAGGTCAAAGATTTTCTCCTCCTGCTTAGAAATTGTTCATAGCAATATTCCCTTTTTAACATTAGATGGACTTCAGAAATCTTGATGGTGTGTTGTCCTCTCAACTAGCCAAGTCATTTCTTGCTAAAGACTCAGCTTCCACTAACACCATTCTTCTCAGTATATGGGCTCATAATTAATTAAAATACAGAACAATAAAATCAAATTAAATTCACAGAATTTAAGAATATGCCATTTCTTTTGCTCATCTTTTCCCCTTTCAGCTATTTATATAGCCTCATTTTATATATGGAGTCATATATTTTTCCCTATGATATTTACAATAGGGCGGAATATATTGATGAAAGGACTAAACTCAAATAAAATGTAATAAAATTAAATACAACTTATATATACAATATGGTGATATCAATAATAAGAAGAAAGGATCTCTGGTAGGCTTAGACTATAAAACTCAAAAAAGGTATATTCAAAGTAAAAGATGATTACATGCATGATTAGAGTAACTACATTAAGTTATTTAAAATATAACTTCAGGCCTGTATATTTAAGAACTCCTTTATTTTACGGTGAATAATTACAACTGCTCAGCTTCTTTCAGCTCTTTAAGTACTTAATATTCAAAGTCACAAGCTGAGTGTTATCATAAGATCTTGGTCCCTGAATACTTAAAACACCAGAACATTAACAGTAGAACTCCACAGTTTTATAAGTTCCCTCATTAGCAGAGGAAATGTGAACGATTCCAGTGAATGGGTTCTTTACCAAAGCACAGTATACACAGGAAAGAGCAAGTAAAACAAAATTAGATAAATATGCATTATTATTTTTATTTTCTATGACTCTTTTATTAGGGTGGTGTTAAGATTGCTCATGGTGATTAAAAACAAATTATTTTCTCTACATCCTCACAGCACTAGTGCACTGCTGGTTGAAATGCAGACTGGTGTAGGGATTGCGAGAGGGATGTCTGACTGATGGTTTAGGACTGATCCCTGTGTATCCTGTGGGATTGGGCCTAAACTGGCAGTCGGACATCCCCCGAGGGGTCCCAGATTGGAGAGGGTGCAGGCTGGGCTGAAGGACACCACCCTTGTATGAATTTTGTGCACCGGGCCACTAGTTATATATGAAACAACCATTTGACCCAATGATCCCACTTCTAGAAATGTGTCCTAAGAAATCCAAAACACCAATCAGAAAGAATGTATGCCCCCCTATGTTCATAGCAGCACAATTTACAATAGCTAAGATCTGGAAAAAGCCCGAGTGCCCATCAGTAGATGAGTGGATAAAAAAACTATGGTACATTTACACCATGGAATACTATGCAGCAGTAAAAAAAGAAGGATCTCTTACCCTTTGAGACAGCATAGAGGGACCTGGAGGATATTATGCGAAGTGAAATACGCCAGTCAGAGAAAGATAAGTATCACATGATCTCACTCATATGTGGGATCTAATGAACAAAATAAAATGATGAGCAAAATAGATGCAAAAAACATAAAAGCATGGACTGAGGAATCTCAGAGGGAAGGCGGGGTTGGGGGGAAGAAATTAACAGGGGAACTTACATGCATATATGCATAGCCCATGGACACAGACAATCTGTGGTGAAGGCCTGGGCATGGGGTGCAGGGTGAAGGGGGTCATTGGGGGAAAAAAAGGGAGACATCTGTAATACTTTCACAACAATAAAGATAAATTAAAAAATTACTGATCTCCTATCTATCTTTCAAAAGCTAGTTGAAATAACATAATTTGATAAAGACAATAAATATCTAGTATGGGTAAGGGATTATAAAAGTGATGAGAAATACCTATATTGCTGTATCCTATAGGTTCTGATGTATAGGATTCTCATATTATTTTCTAGATATTATAGAAATTTCATTTGGAATTTTCAAATGAGAATATCTTCCTTTTCTGAAGAGTTAAAAAAGAGGGTATGGTGTATATTTTACTTTATTTTATTTTGTGGTTTATTTTTAATTTCTAGGTGATACAAAATATTTTTATTTTGACTATTTCCAATTTGAAATAATGATCTGAAAAATATTGTCTGTTTATTTCCACTTCTTATTTTTTGTGAAGCTCCATGATCACTTGAAAATTACTTCTGAATACAAATGATAACAATATCTTAAACATAACCTCTGCCCAATAATTATTATACAATAGGACAACAGTAATATCTTTTCACCACATGTAGGTAGTAGTATTATGAGGACTTAAGAACTGAAGGATTGCATTGATTCTGTAATAACTGCTAAATGATTCTAATATGTTTTGAATCTCAAAATAAAAATGGAAGACTATAGCAAAAGTATAATGCAGTAGCTTTCACTGTTATAATATTATGTACTCTCAAAAATAATCGAAATCTGACAAGTCTATGTAACCAAACTGAAAATAGCAAATTTAATAACACAAACAACCTCTGGAAAACACACAGCTACCCACATTCACAATTCCATTGGGTTTAAAGACCTAATGTCTCTGACATGCTTTTTCTTTAGTATGTCTATAAACTTGAAACTGAAAATTACACATGTAATTCTATTGCTAATAAAGCCAATGTTGAGATGGAGCCAGAAGCAGTTAATTCATCAACAATTCAGTGGTGTTGATAAGGCACTGCTAGGCATCTCACTTGAAGAATTCTAAAAATTTCTCCCCTTTCCCCAAATCTAATAGTCACAGAATTAAGTTATAATGTCCACTCCCCTTCCAATAATTCCACTTAATGTTTAAAGATGTATCTGAATAGACAGGTATATTTATGTTTAAAAGAACACAGCAGAGCTTTGGTAAATCTCAGAATTAGAAAAAGGAAAAAAAAACCACTCAGCTTGGCTCAACCATACTTCATTCTCACTTTGGTGCACATCTTCACGTATGGACATACGGGAAATAAAGGCCAAAGAACAACTAAAGGATGGAGTTTGCTCTTTTAAAATGTAGATCGGTAAAGCCGAAACCGGTTTGGCTCAGTGGATAGAGCGTCGGCCTGCGGACTCAAGGGTCCCAGGTTCGATTCCGGGCAGGGGCATGTACATGAGTTGTGGGCACATCACCAGTGGGAGGTGTGCAGGAGGCAGCTGATCGATGTTTCTCTCTCATCGATGTTTCTAACTCTCTCTCTCCTTTCCTCTCTGTGGAAACTCAATAAAATATATTTTAAAAAAAATAAACAATAAAATGTAGATCGGTAAAAGGACAGGAAGGAGATGCTGGTCAAAGATTTTAACAATTACACAGATTATCCATATACCCTAGGGAGACTTCGGTGGTGAGAGACAGAGGTTCTGTTACAAATTGACAATCACTATACATCCTTTGTACCTCTATCAGCAGAGAATATAATTGAAATTATCTTTCATAGCTTGTATCACAAAATTTTCCCCCAGGTTAGAAAATTACTAATCTAATGCTGAGTATGCACTTCCCCCACATTAAATGTTCCCTTGAGTGAGATTTTCCCATTCCTCTTGCCATCCCAATTCCCTTATAGTCTAAGCTAATTTTCAACATAACAAATGTCACTGACCCATCTAATTCTCAACCTAGTGTTTTATTTACTTAACTAGAAATTCTTTGCCCCATTTAACCAGCAACAGTTCATTAGTGAAGATGGTTGCCACCTGTACAGAGAACAAAACAAAAAGTGAAGTACCAGAGTCAACCTAAGTTATTGGTTAACTAATTTATTGATTGCCAGTTTATCCTGCAATCAACTATTATGTTTAAGACTATAGAAACCTCTCCTTATTGCTGGCAATTTTTTCCTACTACAATTTTAAGAGGTGATGCTGTTAGACCCCAGAGCAAGGACGATGGGGCAGGTATAGAAACTCACCAGGGTAGAAAGCGCTGGATGCCTAGCAAGGGGCAAAAGTGGGAAAACAAGAACCTCACCTGCAGGGTAACCTATCCTCCCCCAGCATATCACTGGTTATGCAGTTTGGACCCCAGATCTTTTATATCACTGGTCAGACAGTTTAAACCCCTGACCTTTTCCTCCCTAATGATAACATTTAGGCCTCAGTTGTATTTCATCTCCAGACCCAGAAAAGCAGCAAAACCAGACAAGTGGCGCCATGGCTGCCTCAGGACCAGCTACAGTGACTAATGACCTGCCCTGGTACCAACCAATCAGTGGAGATCAGGACCCTGAAAGAGCACACCTGGAAAGCTGATGAATATTCTTTATTAAGACACTCCCCTGAGACCTCCCCTAAGATTTCCAGGACGAAGGACCCAGTGCTCGCTCTCCCTCCAAGGAGCATGCCCGTGCCATTCCCCCACGAGCACGTATCCCCTAACCCTCTAAGAGACCCCACAGGATTTGCAACCAGGGGAGCAATGGGCAGCGGCAGCTCATCCCTGGCTAAATCCTGAACCTGTCTCCAAGACCCCTTTTTTCTGTGTAGTCCTTCCTTTTGGGTATCCCCATCTCCCATACTCTTTTTCTTGATAAATTTAATTTTCTTTAATCACCGTCGAAGATGGCTATTTAGCCTTCGCACACACCAGCAACTTTAACCTTTCCCCATTAAAAATGTGATTTTTTTTTTGTGATAAAAAAAGCAACTGCCTTCTATTGCTGTCCATGAAGAAAATCTTCTGCTTCCACAGAAGATTTGAGAGAAGGCAGACATTCTATGTCAGAGATGTTCAAGATCATAAATTTCCAAATTATTTCCTGAATTCTCTTTCATATATTATAAATTAAGCAGTACTTTGAATATGTAGTAAAGTGAAATAAATAAAAAATGCCCTTGAGAAATGAAATCAGCTGCTGTTTTTTCCTTCTTCAATCAAGTATTCAACAATGCTTTCTTTTCTTCTACTATTAAAAAAGTAAATGCTGTAAAGACTATCTGTATTTTATTAATAGACCTGTACAGGGTATATAAAATATATTCTAAAGTCAAATAGAAATTATTTTTAGATTATATTTCAGTTGGTTTACTTACCTAATTAGTATTCATATAATTCCATTATTATTCATATAACTCAATGTTAGGTTATATATGCATAATCTTTTATATGCTTATGTTGTCATTTAAAATGTGAAAAATACATTATGCAAAAATTATTTTTTGCTATTTGGTATTAATTTTATAGTTTAAAAATATTTTAAATACAAAATTATATAACAGTTGCCATGTAGCTCACCCAGCTGATTGTTATAGTAGTCTAAATTATAAAGATAACTTTTGATAGGGTGCTTAGAATTCTTAATAAATTCCTTAAGGTGTCAGTCTAGAAATTTTTTTCCCTTTCTTGTCTAAAGTTGGAGTATAAGAGAAAAATTCATATTTTAATCAAGTAATTCAAGTTCTTTTTATATCTTACCACTGAATTCCACTACCCCTTATTTTCTTATGCTGGCTTTTTTTTTTTTTGCTTACTTTTGGTCTGAGTGTGGGTGCTAAGAATACATTATACACATATGGCATAAACAAATTTTAAGAAATACTGCTTTCTATCAAACTTCTTCATTTTACTTACCTTTTATAGGTCTGACCAATTCTATATTTAGCTACAAGAATTTCCAGTCTTCATCTTTTACTAAAATTGTATTAACTCTTGCTCTAAAGTTTCAGATTGCTTATGGAGAAATCATTAGATACTGATATTACAATATAAACAATAAAGAAAATAGATGCAAGGCAAAATCCATTGTTCCTGAATCATCTACTGCTCTGAATAACTTCAGGAAATGGTGTTTAGCTCTCCTTCAGATTTACATTCTAATCTCAACATAATCTATGAGTAAAACATAACTGTTTCCTCTTCTACCTTATTGTAAAAACATTTCAATTAGTTCTAATAATAATCTTAGATTATTTTAAGAATGGTGATTGCATGAGTATAGCAAGCACATATGCATTAGGAAAATAGAAGAAAATCACAAAAAATTACTTGAAAATCTATGACTACAGTGATGTATATTAATGTATACATTTCAATAAATACAAGGGAATAACACAACATTTACATTACTGATAAAATGGCAACTTAAAATTTAACCTGCATTAAGTAGTCTTCTGAATTTTCTCAACTCTAAAATGGGGGCAAAAATACTTTCTTCAAAGATAAAATAATGTAACTGAGTACCTGAACATTATGATGCACTGTGGTCTTATTTTTAAACTATTCAAACTATAAAAGGCAGTGGTGTTACTATATATATATAAAACTGCAGACTGGCATTTATATTAGACTTTTAGAAGCTATTCTAACCTAAAGTATACAAATGTATTTTAAAGTTTTTATCTATAGTAAATTCATAGTTAATCCACATTTAAAGTACAGCTGTAAACTGAGGATAATTCAATGACCGTTCTGCTTACTTTATGACAGTATCTGCAAGCAGTTAGCATTATATAAATAAAATAAAATTTACTTTATTTAATAACATTCTGGGCTAGTGTTCATAATCAAGAACTAAATAATTCTTGTTTATCCATAGTGTACATATAACTTATACCAGTCCTCAATAAATTAACAGGGTGATTATAATTTAACAAAGAAACATATAAAATAGTTCCAGTGTTGACCACAATCTTTTTCCAAAATATATTCAGTTTAATAAATCCATTTCATTCTATTTATATACTAGAGTCCTGTTGCATGAAAAGATTTGTGCAATAGGCCTTCCCTTCCCCTGGCTGCCGGCACCGGTTTTCCTCCGGCACCCGGGACCCAGGCCTTAGCTCCGGCCAGAGCTGCATTCCAGCCTTCGCTGCTCTGGCCGGAGCCGCCTTCAGTCTTCGCTCTCCCGCTTTGCGCCTACGTATGCAAATTAACTGCCATCTTTGTTGGCAGTTAATTTGCATATCTTGCTGATTAGCCAATGGGAGGCGTAGCGAAGGTATGGTTAATTACCATGTTTGTCTATTATTAGATAGGATATTTCAATTAATAAGCAGTGGTAGGATTGTTAAGCAGAGTCTTAGCTACTTAAGGAAAAGTCAATTGGATAGATATTGGCACTAGATAAAATAATTTTTTGGGGCAATTCTATAGTTGCTTCAAGATCAAAATAGTGTTAAAACTAAGACACAAAGGTCACAGCGAAATCTTACACTAAAACTACTGAGGCAAAACTGCCAGAAAGATTCCCTGTTGGAGAGCCAGCCTCTCTCCCTTGCTCCCCTTACTGTTTATGGTGACTTCTAAATGTGCAGTGATAGTAATAAAGCTAGCATAGCTGCGGGAAAATAGAAGAATACCAGAAAATCTCTTCTTTTGTACAAATACTTTAGATACAAAAGATTGTCATAAAATTCTTGGGTAGTTTTCAAAGTTGAAACACTTAACCTTCAGTTACTAAAAAAGGAATGATGATTATTACCAGTGTTTTACATATATCATTCTTAAAACAACACTGCAAGGTAGTAATTATAATAATTATGCTCACTTTTACAAAAAGGGAAATAGGGAGGTCATATAAATGATTCAAGAGTATAAAACCAAAATGGAGTAGGGCTGAAATTGGACACCAAGTTCATCTAGTTCAAAATTCATACTTTTTCTACTACCATGGTCTGCTTCAGGGAATAAATATGATAGATGCATGTATAAATTAAAGTTAACTGAAGTTTCCTTCTCATAGAAGTTTTCAAACTTCCATTATACTAGCCACAGAATGCAGTTTATGTTTCAATTTACAAAAGCTATTTTTTTAAGCTGCTGTAGAATCCAAAAGACTACATAATATATAAATCTAAATTCTGGTTAACCTAAATTTAATGAAAATGCTTTCATAGGGCATGCATGAAATAATCTTTTTGTATCTACTTTCTATCATACCAAGAAGACGTCAAATAAACAAAATTAGGAGGAAAAAGGTGGACAAAATTTCAGATAAAATGTAAAAAAATAAAAAAATATTTTGTATAAAGAATTATAAGAATATAAGAATTAGAAAAATAAATACTTTAAAATAGGATTTTGATAAAGTAAGCATGGTAGTTAAATGGATATTAAAAAACCTCATAAACATAAAAATTGACTCAGGAGAATAATCAAATATCTCTCTGATTAAAAGGTAGTTTTAAAGATAAGTTTTCCTCTATAAGAAACAGAAAATTCCTTTTATACAAACTGATTACACAGCAGAAAAAAGAAGAAAGAAATATAATTTTATGATCAAAGACTGACAAGGAAAGATGAAAAGAAAATTATAGGTTTATCTCATCTATCAACATAGATGAAAAAATTCAATACCAGAAATACTAGCAAATCAAATTCAGTCAGTTGTTTCTTTCTGTTTCTCCCCCTCCCTTCCACTCTCTCTAAAAATCAATGGAAAATATCCTCAGGTGAGAATTCATAAATACAGTAATTTTTTTTAGTAAGTTTCTATTTCTTTTGTCAATCAACAATCAGTAAGTGTACATTCTTATTTTATTAACAACTCTCAGTCTTCCTCTATTTTTATATTCTTTCTTTGTTTTCCGTATTCTCTCAGTATAAAACAAACTGATATATAAACAGATATGATTGCATAGAAAAAAAGTGAAACTTGTTACTTGAAGGAATATGTTAAACCAATCCTCCTAACCATATAACCAAATAGACACAAAATTTTCTGAAATAGTTGCATGAATAAAATCAAATATTAGAAAATAGCTATGTTAAAAGGACCTAAGTGATATTATTAGAAGCAATAATGATACTACAGTATATTAACTTTAACATACATCTTTTAGAGTTCATAAATCTTCAAATACATACCAGATCTGTTTTTGGAGTATCTGGACACTCTGAGAAATAAGGTGTTGAACTTCTGACTCCACTGTTATCTGAAGTTGGCTTTGGAAGTTGAGCATGCTGTCTGTAAGTAGCACTTTTAGGAGTCCAACAAAACAGGTTGATTGATTCTCGTACACAACGTTCAATGTCAATTTCTAGATGGAAAATTGAAAAAAAAATTTGGATTGCCATGTTTATTAAAAAACACACACACAACCTTTCCTAACTGCATATATTGACACATGGCTAGGATCATAATTAATTAGAAAAGATTTCAACAAAAAAATAATGTATGCATTAATTAGCATATTTTAGACTAAAATGTTAGGGGGCATTTTGTATTATAAATATACATATTCATACAAATTTACATACATCAATACATGCATATATCTATGTGTGCTTTATTTGGTATTATCAACGTATACACATACATTTATACATATATGTATGTTTCAGTATATAATTAATTAAATTCAGTGCATTACTAATTAAACATCATAGATATCACATAGTTCTTACTTAAGAATCTGCCTCATTTATTCTGATTATAGTTTTACTTTTCCAAAGTAAATTAGTAGTTGAGGAATTTGGGAGTGGGCAGGCAAAAGATTCAGAAGCTGATTCATTATGACTTCTAGTAAAATGTACTAAAAGTTACATTTCCAATTATTAAAGGAGATATAAAATAATCAGGGAAAATTTATTATTTATTAAAATCTCAATTCAGTACTATTTTTAAAAATAATTTCTTGAGTTAAATACAGAAACTTTTAAATAAAGATTAAATGAACTTGATTAAAAGAAAAATTTTCATAGGTTTCCTTTTCTTTTTCAGATTTGAAATGTAAGCATATTTGAAAGAAGTAATACATATTTCAAACGTGTTACAATGTCAAATTTTGCTGTTATGTTATGATGGCACGGCAGCTCTTTAGGAGGTCACTATCTGATGAAGATTAAACCAGTCCTGTAGAGGGAAAGCGTAGAGATCACAGAGGGGCAGGAGAAATTCAGCAAGTTGACCAGGATGAAGAAATTTAGCATGGACGAACTTTTCCCTTTCTGTATTCCTAACATCAGTAAATGGCAGATACTCTCAATTCCTCTGTGAAAGTCCAAGTGTGTCAGTTCAGATAGGCAATGTAGAAAAATAGACTACGTGTTTTAAATTACAAAGAGATAAATTCCCAATTTCTCTTTTTGAAATGAGAAACTCATACATATATAAAGGGGAGAAGGAAACAGCCACTTAAGTAAATTCTGTTGATGGTACATGAGCCATGCATTTAGAGTTGTCTGCTGTTTGTAAGGTGGGAAATCCTTGGAGGAAAGGGGGAAATTGCACACTTACTGAGCATCTGTTATGTGCCAGGCATTGTATTCTTTCACATAGCTCATTTCATTCTTACAATGATTCTAGTAGACAGGTATTGTAACCTCTCTAACTTCTGCTGAAGATGAAGAAGCTAAGACATAAGCAAGCTAAGTGACTTACTATGTTAAGTGTGTTATTATTAGTAGAAAATGTTTGAAGTTGTTAAAGGATTATAGGAAATATTTTATTTTCCAATTCATTTGGATTTTGAATTGGTCAGCAGGTTTGGGAAGACCAGTTACTCAATTAAGCTTTCCTGCATCTGCGATTAGTGATGTTTACCAATTTCAGAGTTGGTTACTTCCATGGCTAAGCAAAGAGGTCAGATTTCATCACTCCATATGCTATTCCTAACATAATATTTTAAAAATCCCACAGTTAACATGTTTTTAGACATGGGTCTATTTGAGCAATGGCTAATGCAGTTAAATTCCCCGCCCCCCCCAAACTTCTATAACATTATCCTCTTGATATTCTGGAGAAAGAATAGACATCAACCAGATGAAAAATCAAAGTTTGAAACAAGTTTCGCTATTCCATTTAAGCAGAGATATGTTCACTTCATTTTAGAAAATTTACAGTTAATATGGATAAGATGAAAATTTGCAGCTAAAGAGAGAAAACTGTCATCTTAAAAAAGTTAAGCCATTTAACACTGTAATCTCCAAAGGGAAAGAATTTCAGACGACAATGACAGGTTTTACATCTGCACTGCTCAAATGAGTGGACACATTTGCCACTCAGTAAAAGCCCAAGTCAATGGTTCAGGTCAGAGGTTGTAGTTCAGTCCTTAAATCTCTGGCAAAGGAAAAGTCATTTGCACCTGCCTCCAAAACACCCTGTCAACACTGTAAAAAGTTTACAGCGAATCTTCAGTATTTACTGGTGCCCCCCCCCCCAATTTCACCCCGATTATTAGTACTGATAGATATCCCATTCTCCATTCACTTAACCAAAATATTATGCAATAGTACTTTGTAAACTGTACATTAAATATGCAATTATTCTTAAAAAGTAACCTCTCATTTTAGGGCACTGCTGATTTGCATCTTGCATAATAATTTTCATAGAATGCATTGTGAATAAAGCATGTACACTGGATTATGGTTCCCCAGGTTTCATTCCAAGCTCTGTGAAGTACTTTGTGACTTGGACAGAAATAATGTCTCTAAATCTCAGTTTCTTTATCCTCATCCATTACTTCCCTATCTCTCAGAAATACTGAACTATTTTCAGAGTGATAAAACACATCATATTTCACTTGGGTGAGAATAGGTGAAAAAGACATCTCGCCTTGAAGCCGTTTCCTCTAGTTTTAATGGCTCTGAACTGTTTCCTAGTGCCAGTGAATAGCTTTGCTGCCTCTGTTTACAATTATCCAATTCCCTTTGGTTTTCCCCTATGTTTGAACCCTAATATTAAGATATTACCTACTTCTTCTGAATTCACTCCATCATTTTGGTGGAACATATTTTCCAGCAGCATTTAAGAAAGAGTGCATAATATAGTTATTCTGCCTTTGACTAATTATTGGACAAGGCATAGTCTTCTAGAGTTGAACGTGAGTTATAAAAGGCAATGCTCCATTTTCTTGTGAGAAGTCTGATACAATTATGAGTTGAGGTTACTTGTATGTGATTTTCCTCTTTTCTGTATACTTTTAAGATCCCTGGTGTTCTGAAGTGTCATGATATACATTAAGTGCATACAACTTCATTGTGCTGGGCATTTGATGGTCCTTTTATAATTCTTTAGTTACAGAAAAAATTTTACTTTGATGCCTGTGATAATTCCTTTTTCACTGTCCTCTCTTCTACTAGAATCTTGAACATATTGCATTTCTAATAATTTCGCCTTTTACTTTTACTTTCAGTATGTATTTTTGTTCTATTTTCTGATTAACTTCCTAAACTTTATCATCAGTCCTTTATTATAAAGGTCATTGAATTTCCAAATCATTATTAATTATCAATAAATATTTTATTTTCTTTGTTAGTTAAAAAAAATTCTGATTTTTCATGGTTGTAATGTCTTCTCATAATTATGTTTCTGAGGATATGCCTTATTCAGTTTGTGCTGATTTGTGTCATTTAGTGGAAGGCTCTCCTTATAGTTTTGGTGATCTCTGACAATACATATTTAAGAGAACAACACTAAAAATCATATTGGGAGTTTTGTGGATGTGGGCAGGGCTTGGTGACTGGTGAATTTACAATAGGGTAAATTGGGGACATAGTTATTTGTTAGAGGACTTTTAAGTAAGGTATTTCTCCTTCTAGGGACATCTCTCCAGAGAACAATTCTGTGATCTGCCTAAATGAATCTTTGCCAGCATTCTGGGAATTGACCATGGATGGA
>NW_006383014.1:2167731-2178191 GCF_000327345.1 Myotis davidii | reverse complement strand
GCTCTTGACTCCTTGGTCTCAAGACTCTCTGATTCTATTACCCCAAAGAATACCTCACCAAATTTACTGTTACCTTTGGTCATGTTTTTGCAAAAATAAAGATATCTAAACCATAATCAGTGAAGACTGCCATCTTTATTTATTCCCATTCCCCCTCCATTATGCTTCCTCTTATGTTGGGCAACATTATAGTGGCTGTGGATATAATTAAGAATAAGCTAAGTTAGGAATACATTTAGCTTGGTTTTATGTGATATATTTCTATGATTTATAATCACTTTGGGGTATTGAAAAAGACTTCCTCCTTGACCAAACTCTAGCCAGGCTTCTTTATGTCCTTTCTTGACTATGCCTCCACCTTGGCCTATGAAAGACTTGAACAAAACACTAACATAGTTTATAATAGTTCCAGGCCACAACCCTAGGATGACCTTTGCCCCTCTTAAAGTGCCTGCCTGAGAAAAATCAAGGCTGCCAAAAGAATGTACTGCTTGTTCCAGGCAACACCTGAAGAGGGGGTCCCTGTCTCCTAGTCTCTGAGAAGGTGGAGATCTGACTTCAAAAGTGCCAATTAGCAAACCCAGACAGGCTTCCCAGGAACCAATATCCCCCTTCAAACTTTTTTAATTTTTCACTTCGCTGAATCTTCTGAGTTCTAGTCACTTACCTCCCTATTCCTTCATTCTCCTTTTAAAATGTCCAGTCACTTCTGTACAAATTGAAGTTGAGTTCAATTGAAGGTGAACACCTCCTTATTGCAACAGTATATTATTGACTAAAACCTACCCTTACCACATTAGTATCTTGCTTTGTTTATTTTTGATAGTATAAAGTTATTGTTAGTTCTAGGAATGACTTCCTGCAGTACTTCTGCTACCCACTATACAGAAGCAGAGGTTGTAGCACAAGAAGAATGTGTTCCAGCACCAGATTATGGGTAGGAGAAACACAGTTGCTATGTACACGCCCCAAAAGTCAAACTGAGAAGGTCTTTCAGACATTAAACATACAAACTTATAAGCAGAGAATCTGGTAATCAGCAATGCCTGATCAAAAGAGAAATACATTCTTTCTGAAAGTATACTTGATAATGTTAGAGATACAGTTATAAGTATACCATTAACTTCTTTATTTTTTTACTTTTTTGATAGGAATTTTACATAATAGCATTTTTGTGTTCATAGTTAACAACCGGTAGCATTATAAGAAACAGAGACTATACCTGTGTTGTTATATGTTTTATGCATTCCTACTATCAATAAAACAAAAAACAAAATGCCCTAGCTGGTTTGGCTCAGTGGATAGAGTGTAGGCCTGCAGACTGAAGGGTCCCGGTCCCGGGTTTGATTCCAGTCAAGGGCACATTGCCAGGTTGCAGGCTCCTGCAGAAGGTAGCCAATCAATGATTCTTTCTCATCATTGATGTTTCTATCTCTCTCTCCCTCATACTTCCTCTCTGAAATTAATGAAAATATATTAAAAACAAAAACAAAACAAAACAAAAACAAATTTCAACTAACCTGGCCAGTGGAAAGGTGTTATCTATTTTCTCTATGAAAATATAGCACAATTATTGTTATATGAAGAGTATGAAGCCAAAAAAAAAAGAGAGAGAGAAAATACAGAGGTATGCCAGATATTTAATACATAAACATATTATTTTTCTGTTTTGTAATTAATTGGTTATGATTACTTTCCTCAGTTGAAACATCCTCTTAATGACCCACTTTTGTATTGTAATTGATATCATCTTAAACAGGCTGCTTCTTCACATTGCATAAGCCTCAGGGCACATAATCTACATCAGTTCCTATCTTTAAGTTTTCTTCCGAGTGTCAGGAGTAGACTCTTGGTGAGAGCAAAGATCTGTAGGGGTGGGAGGAATGACACTATTTCTATGCAGACATTCAATTGATTCTCTCTAGTTTTCTGTCCAATTTTCCATTCATTTTCAATTCCTGAGGCTGGTGCTTTGCATCAAGAACTGGCTTGCCTCTTGCTGGTATCCTCCTTTGCAGGAAGGGTTCAGTTTTCTTTGGTTTATTAAGTGAGTTACGTCTGGTGGAATTGCTATCTTCCAAATGTTTGGCAACATTTCTTGTCTACTCATACTCTTCTTACATTCTTGTTGTTCTTTTTACTTTTTTGATAGGAATTTTACATAATAGCATTTTTGTGTTCATAGTTAACAACCGGTAGCATTATAAGAAACAGAGACTATACCTGTGTATAGTCTTTTTTTTTTTCATTCTCTTACTGTCACTTCAGTGATATTTCAGAGGAGAGGAGAGATAATCATATGTGTACAATTTGTCATTCCTACTTAGAAAAGTTTTAAGCTTTAAAGACTCTGGTTCAAAGGGGTTGGGAAAGTTAGGTTATGAGTTATACAGCTTTCTCGCAGTTAATATATCTTCTCAGAAAGCAGTAGAACAAATGATATAAGGTAAAGCACAGTAACATGGGAGGCAGCATGACCTGGGCTTGAATTTCAACTCAATTACTACAAGTTGTATAGCTCTGGCCAACTCATTTTTCTGCATCTCTTTTCTCAATCCTAGGGTTGATATTACTTAATTCCCAAGAATGTTATGAAGTAGAAATAAGATTATTCCAGCATATAGTACAAACCCGAGGTTTTATAGATAAACTTACAGATATATAAAACACATGAAAAATTTTAGCAATTCAATTAAAATAAAAAAACACACAACACAACACAACAAAAGCATCAGGCCTTACACTCCAGTTAGTCTGCCTTCTTGTTTTAAACACACTTAGAATATAGGTTAATTTTCTATTTTGCTCTTGGTAATTTCTCTTTAGAAAAAGATCGTCTTTTAAAAAATATTCTTTTCTATCTTTCAAAGTCCAAGTACTTGTAATATTATTCAATAATAAATATTAATGATCTATAAAGCTCTGAGCAGACATGAAGGAAAAAGTATGAGAAGGCTACATACTCTACAGCTCTCTTCTGTAGTTAACAGTAGTATAGTTATTGTTTGAGATACCAAGCTCATGGTTGTGTCTGTGAGGAAGTTAGGGAATAAGTAGCCAGGAGAGCTGCTAAGGATGGGAGATAAATCATTTTGTATATCCAAACCACAACTAGAATACATGACTTATTTCAATAAGAGAAGTTGCTCTGACCAGTTTGGCTCAGTGGCTAGAGCATCAGCCTGTGGACTGAAGAGTCCCAGGTTCGATTCCGGTCAAGAACATGTACCTTGGTTGCAGGCACATCCCCAGTAGGTGGTGTGCAGGAGGGAGCTGATTGATGTTTCTCTCTCATCGATGTTTCTAACTCTCTATCACTCTCCCTTCCTCTCTGTAAAAAATCAATAAAATATATTAAAAAAATAAATAAATAAGAGAAGTTGTGGAGGTAATGCTTTATATTAAAACTAGGTTAAACTTTTTTTTTATGGGAATTTTATTTGCTGTTCACTGAGAAAGAGCTCACACATGTGGAAAGAAAAAAATGGCTAGTATTTTACTTGACGGTTTTATCTACTATCAGCTATTGCCATTTTCATAGTTAAAAATGAGTTTCTGAGGAAATCAGAACTGAACTGATGAAGTTACTAGTATGAACCATTTGAAACTGCACATGGAATTGTTCTGACCTCCAAAAACTTACTTTGTAAACAAAAAACATGTTATCTTGTATAGTGAAAAGTACTGCACTTGGACTCCAAATGCCAGTTATTAACTTACATAATAATGAGCATTCCACAAGATCACTTCAAGAGCAAAATGGAGATAAAATAAACTACTTATTAACATAGTTGTGATATTTATACAAGATAAAATATTTTAAAATCTTTGTAAACTCTAAAAGTGATACAGAGTTGTACAACTAGAGATTATTGACTTTGCCCAAATTTCCTACTCACAATCTAGTTTCTGAAATGAACTCACTACATGAGACTTAGCAATGTACACACTTAGGTTTAGGGCTAAATGATATTTCTCCATGCCAACAGGTCCATTAAAGCCACCCTACTGTTTATTGAATTCAATTGAACTAAAATTGGACTTACTATACTTAAGGAATGGTAAGTGCTGAGGGACCATAAAGATGAGTAATTGTTGAGAGATGTTGGAGTCTGGTCCAATAAGTGAGATTTCCCATTGATCACCTTGGGTATTTAGTTAAAAACCTCGACATGCCACATTCATGAATTAAGAGAGAATTAAAAGAGACTAAAACCAAATTAACATAAATAAAAGGACCTAGCAGTTATTTAATTATCTAGCAGAACAAAACTTAACAGTCTTTAAAAGGAGATAAAACCTAGACTCCTTGCAATGTATCTTTATCAATATACATTATATAATAAACAATATCTAGATATGCAAAGCAGAAAAATATGACTTATAATGAAGAAACACAGAAGTTGATAGAAATAGACCCAAAAGATGATCCAGAATTGGAAATAGAAGACAGGACTTTAAAGTAACTACTATAAATACATTCAAGGATTTAAAGGAAAATATGATCAAAGTGAACAGATGGAGGAACACTATCTAAAAGGGAGAAAATATTCGATTGAATAAACAGCACAGGAAATAGCTACATGTCTAACTTAATATATGTCTAGACAACTATATATCTTAAAGTGCTTTAAATATCATAAAGATCATAAAAAAAGTCTTCTGCTTCCACCAGAGAAAGTGGAAAATGAGGCATTTACAAATATGCCCAGATCATCTTGTTCTCTGTAACAAAGCCTGCATGCATGGGAACCATTTTACCAGAGCCTAAGTGACCTGGGGGAAGGGAAATACCCAACTTTGGCTCCCTCCAGCCTTCCTGTCTCATCTAAAGGGCAGACACTAAGAAGCACCCGAGAAGGTCACAACCCAGAGACAGGCTTCATAAAGGACTGAGACCTAATTAGAGGATTACAAAACACTTACCCTTCCCTACAGTTTACCTACATATCAATAGGGCTCCTGTTTGATAAAGGGTAATACAAATGAAAGAACTTATTTAAAAAGAAATCTCTAGGGAAACCCAAAGATAACAGGGGAGACAAAAAAGAAGGATATTAGAGGAAATTTTAGTCTCTGACTAATCTTCAAATTATATTTGTCATTTTGTCACTCAAAATCTCTAATAGTGCCTCAGCTTCTCAATCTAGATCCCATAAACATCTTAAGCACATATCTAAAACTTAACTTATTATCTTTCCTAGTGCCATGCCCACTCACCCATTTCCTAACTTACTCCCCACTCAGTACCTTAGTTAGGGTATAGGAATACATCCACACACCTAACATTCCAAATCTTATTGATTCTACAGAGCAATTCTGAGAGGAAAGCTGAATTCCCTCACTGAAAAATTAAAGAACTAATGCACCAGCCAGGCAAGTAACTTACTGGAACTAGAAGGTAATAGCACATGTAATTAAGATAACCAAAGTTAGACGTGTCAGCCACAGTTACAGGATACCATTGGATCACCTTTAAATAATTATGCATGAATTCTCTGGGTCAGTAAAAAAAAAAAAAAAAGATAAACCAGAAATAAGATTATTAAATTACAGACTTACATACACATACACTTATTATAAACACAC
This sequence comes from Myotis davidii, assembly GCF_000327345.1. Classification (NCBI taxonomy): domain Eukaryota; kingdom Metazoa; phylum Chordata; class Mammalia; order Chiroptera; family Vespertilionidae; genus Myotis; species Myotis davidii. The sequence goes on along the minus strand of NW_006383014.1, from coordinate 2,172,602 downwards.
ATTCCTAGTAGGAAATCGATGAATATTTGTTGAATAAATGAATGGATATATTTTAAAAACACGATCTTGGTAATGTAGTTCAAAGGGGGAAAGATGACAGAATATGTTATTGGCTCCTACTTTAATTCACTCAGCCTTTCAAATCCATGATATGTGCATGCCATTACTAGCACATTTTACTAAGCATCTATCATCTCTGCTGCTTAATGCCTACAATGAAGGGAGAAATAAATAGGAAATGCAATAAGCATTAAAGAATAAAAAAAATCAGGAAAGGCAGCAGGTTTATTATTTCTCTTGAGAGTAATTAATAAATATATAACCTAATGTGCTTTTCTTTTGTTCTTTGGTTTTTAGGCAAATTTATCTCTTGAGTAATTTTAAGTGTTTATTATCAGCAGTCCCTTGTGCCTGCCTGAAAATACAGAGATCAGCAATAAATTCAGCAGAAGGACTGGAGCCAATAAAATGCTGTTTGAATAAAGTAGAATTCTACCTGAAATACATTTTGGTTCAGTTTTTTCTTCCACAGATTGTTATATCCTAGTAACCATGTTACTTTCATCTTTTCAACCATTTCTACACTTAAGCATTCAACTCCTAAATTTATAAACTCCTCACTTAAACACAATATATAGCTTTAACTTACTACCCTGTATTATGGGACATGGAGTTTCCCTAGAGCAGCGGTTCTCAACCTGTGGGTCGCGACCCCTATGGCGATTGAACGACCCTTTCAAAAGGGTTGCCTAAATACATCCTGCATATCAGATATTTAGATTATGATTCATAACAGTAGTAAAATTTCAGTTATGAAGTAGCAACGAAAATAATTTTATGGTTGGGGGTCACCACAACATGAGGAACTGTATTAAAGGGTCGCGGCATTAGGAAGGTTGAGAACCACTGCCCTAGAGTGTGGTTGGCCCTCCCAAGAGGACATTGTTTCCTTTTCTAAATCTGTCAAATTGTTAGCAAGAAGCTATCAATAGGAGAAAGCAAGTTTCAAATGATTTACATCTCTATATACATAGAGATTCTCAAACACCTTCCCAAGAGGCCTTTATTTATTCTCTATCAGCTGAAGTCAAACAGGTCTGTCCTAAGCAAAAAGGAAAATAGGGTATTACCCTTGGCTCTTGTACCCTTTTGATGGCAAGTGACATGAAAGTAAACCAGAGTGAGCTAGAATGAACCTACAATGCTGGGCCGGGGGAAGAGGCAGTATTCAAGGGAAAGACTTACAGAGGGACGAAGCTCAAGCAGAAGAGCTTCTGAGGGCTTAAAGGATGATTTGTGCAAATTGGTATAAGAATGTCTTGTTATCTTATAATTAAATTTCATTCAGTGATTCCATTTATTTCTATCTGTACCTGGTAAATCAGAGAAGAGAAGAATGCACTCATTAAAGCCATTGGCCAAAAGCCGGTCCCGCAGTTGCTGAAGAATTGCTACTCCGATACAGAATGGGAAAGAGGAATTTCCAAGTAGCAAGGTATCCCAGAGGTGAAAAATTTTGTGCAGTGGAAATACATCTGTAAAGTGACAAAATATAAATAAATTAATTACAAAATAAAAATTAAAACAGTAACAAGCTGCTTAACTAGACATATGACCATCACTTTATGGTTAAAACTATTAAGAACATGTACTATCAAACTGTTTTATAAAATGTTTATTTGGCTTTGTAAATGTATTGCTTCCTAAGGAATCTTAAAATATTGATAATCAGATTGGTCAAACACATGACATTTTCTAACCATCATTATGAATGTTGGTGTAGTTGTCCCAGACAACATATTTCTTCCTAGAATTTTCCAGATAATAATATTATTCTCATAAGTTTATTCACCAGCTGAATTTTAATATTATTTCATTTCTATTATGCACTCTAAATACTTTATTAAATTCACATAAAAAATACAATTAGCAATTTTCTATTTTTCACAATTTTTTTTCATTTAATAATCCTGTAGATATTTTCCAGGCCAATGCATACAGATTTACTTCAAATACTGTATTTCACTTATCATGTGTGTATATTTAAGCAGAATAATCACTGTATTAACATTGTAATTGGTAAAAGTATCACACATTCACATAAGTTGTTTAATTTCTAAAGGAATTCTAGTTTAGGAAATAATTTATTATTAGAGAATCTGTAAAAACTTAAGCCTAATGTGGTTGTAAAAGTTGCCTTCCAAAACTTTATGTAAGTCCTATAGTTAATATTAATTTCTTTTTCAATAGAAGGAATAAATTTTATGAATGTCACAATATGTAAAACAGGTTTTCATTCAATATGATACTCGTTTTTATATTCAGCAGTCAGAACAATTAATATTTTTTTCCACCAGACTCTATTACATTAGACATATGAGTGACTATGTAATTAAATCTGCTGATACTACTGTAAATATACTGGAGAAGGATGGAGTTATCCTTTAGCTAACATAATAGCAAAAGGAAAGGGAAAATGATACTTACGGGTAAACATGGTGAGAAACCAAGGGATGGCATAGAGCTGTAAGTGGGAAAAAAAAGGGGTAATAGGGACAGATGGATAAAGAAGAGATAATTAGAATGATTACTAATAAACTGAATGGTAAAGCAAGTTCTATATATTGGTTCACTACATTAATTAAAATAAAACAGAATGTAGATAATTGTAATTATTATCACATATATTCTATTAAATAATGGTATCTATTACAAATGCTGCATATAGCCCTTATGCTAAAACTTATTCAACAGAATGCCTTCATTTTCATCAAAAGATACACTCAAGACAATGCCTAATCCGAACACTAGCATGCTAATTGCAAGGGTGTATTTTTCCGGTAGTACAAAAATATTCCTGAGATTTAAGTGGTCCTCATTAGTGTTGAGTTACCCTTACTATCTTTGAGAATCGGTGAGATATTTAATTAATACCCAAAATGTCTCTTAAAAAGGTGTTATAAAGCATATGCTTTCTGTTACAAGTTTCTAAATTAATAGGAAGCTTCATAACAGACTAAAAGTAATAAGATCTAGGAATGAAATAATTTGGTCCTTTAGCTGAGTGGCAAATTTATTTTCCTAAGTTTATTGTCTAGGAATAAAAATAAATATATAAACACACACTTTCAATTAATTTTGTGAGATTATAAAAGTGAGAAATCATTCTTAATTCTAAAAGTAGAGTACAATCTCCTTTGTCAATAGCAAGTATCAAAAATCAATAATGACTTATAAAAAAATCTGAAAAAGCTCTAATTTTACTTTCTGTGTCAATATAGGCTATTAAACAAATATCTATCCAACCTATTTAAATAAATATTTCACCACCTACCAATTATGAATTTACGAGTACAGCTGCAATATGCCTTTGTATTGCACACAATTGAGTATTTATGCTTCCAAAATGCCAGTCAAGAACCATAAATATAATGACATGCTACATTGATATCTAAGTACTGTATGTATAATAAAGCCCATTGCTCTCCACTAGATCATTTTTATACGTTAACAGATAGGAATCCTTTCAAGTAACATCACAAGTGGGAGAACTGAGGAGTACAAAGATGTGTGACTTCAATGTAAACAGTATGGATTATAGAAAACAATAAAATATAACAAAATCCAAGCTCTTCAGCATAATTTAAGTTTAAAAAAATCAGAAATTAGTTACATCACTAGCATTCAACTTTATTTCTTTTAAGGACATGACATCAATTACATTTCCCTCTACCCTTCTGATCAAAGCCAATTGTTTGCCATTAGGAGTCTTTCTGAATCACTTTAGCAACTAGCTAACAACCCATTTCCCCACAAACTGAAGAGGGCATGCATTTGAGGAAACTACACAAAGCAGGGAAGAAACCACTCGAAAAACTCAGAGGGCAAACTCGCCAGCCTCACATAGAGGCAGGAATAGTTCAGTTTATCACCATCCAGGATAAAAAAACAAAAAATAAAACAACAAAACCCTGTAATACCCTGTAAGGTGTCAGGGTATTGACTTAGTAATGGGGAAAATTATGCTCCCAAATTATGCTACCCTGGTCTCACTTAATAAACCTTAAAAGCAAGCCTGGAAAGAATCATACTGTTTAAATGTCATTTAACTGCACCTCAAAATAAAGCTCAAGAACATTTACAATAACATAAAAATATCTAATACCCAACAAAGCAAAATTCACAATGACTCAAAAAAAGTAATGCAAAGCAGCAGGAAAAATGTTTTATAATGAGGACCAAAATCATTTAATCAAAATGAACACAGAACTGTATATATACACACACACACTAATATATACTAGAGGCCTGGTGCATGAAATTCCTGCGGCGGGGTGGGGGAAGTGTCCCTCAGCCAGCCTGCACCCTCTCCCAATCCAGATGAAATTCCTGCATGGGGCAGGGGGTGTCCCTCAGCCAGCCTGCACCCTCTCCCAATCCAGGACTGCTGGCTCCTAACCACTCGCCTGCCTCCCTGTCTGATAGCCCCTAACTGCCTCTGTCTGCCTGCCTGATCGCCCCTAAGCACTCTGCCTGCCTGCCTGATTGTACCTAACTGCCTCTGCCTCAGCCCCCGCCTCCACGGCTTCATCTGGAAGGACGTCCGGAAGGTCGTTTGGCTGTCTGGTCTAATTAGCATATTACCCTTTTATTATTATAGATATATGCAATTGTAGCCAACAACATTAAAATACTTTTTATATCTGTACCAGAGGCTGGGTGTACAAAAATTTGTGCACTCAGGGGGGTCGAGGGGGGGGAAGGGGGGAGGTCCCTCAGCCTGGCCTGTGCCCTCTCGCAGTCTGGGACCCCTTGGGAGATATCAACCTGCTGGCTTAGGCCTGCTCCCGGGTGGCAGAGGGCGGGGCTGA
>NW_006383014.1:2134747-2166862 GCF_000327345.1 Myotis davidii | reverse complement strand
CTGGCTTGTTTAGGTTCTATAATCAAAACTCTGTATCAACTCCAGCTCTGAGATCCTGGCAGGCTGAAAGCTGGGTTCTGGGGTTTTGTTTAGCTTCTATATTTGTTACAATGTTTCAGACTGCAGGTTCAGGTGCCGGCAAGGCAGGCGGGGAACACTGCAGTCCTCCGTCACTGAAGCAAGCAAGCCTCATGTTCAGTTTAAGCTGCCTGGCCGCCGGCCGCCAACTTGGCTGGCAGTTAATTTGCATATCACCCTTATTAGCCAATGGGAAGGGTAGCGGAGGTACGGCTAATTACCATGTTTCTCTTTTATTAGATAGGATTCCATTTATTCAAAGAACTAAAGAATGATTGGACACAGTAAGTAGAGACATAGCAGGTACAAAAAAAGAAGTCAAAATTCTAGAGATGAAAAATATAATGTTTGAGATAAAAAACAAATACACTGGATGGGATTAATAGCAGATCAGACATCTCAGAAGAAAAATTAGTGAACTCGAAGACAAAGCAATAGAACAAAGCAGTAAAACAAAGAGGAGGAAAAAAACACACATCCTGTGCATCAATGAGCCTCTTTGGAGACTGCAAAGGAGAGAAGACAGGAAAGGGAACAAAAAGCATGTTTGAGGAAATAATAGCTGAATATTTTTAGAATTTGATGGGGGAAAAACATACACTAATAGATCCCAAATTTCAAAAACCTGAAACACAAGAAACATGAATAAAACTACAGCAAGTCTCATACTCAAATTTCTCAAAATCAGTGGTAAAGAAAAGAACTTACAATTTAGCCAGAGGGAAAAAGACATCAATAAGAAGAATGTTTTTCATTGTTTTTGAAAACAGTGCATAATAAATGGCAGTGGAGGAAAAATTTTAAAGTATTAAAGACTTGAAAACCTATCAACGTCAAATTGTATGCCCAGAAAAATATCTTTCAGAGACAAAGGTAAAATAAAGGTTCCTACACATAAACGGAAAGAATTCATCACCAGAAGTTCTGCACTACTAGAAATGCTGAAGAAAGAGTACTTCAGGCAGAAAGAAATGATATGAGATAAAAATCTGGATCTACATAGAAGAATGAAGAGATTCAGCAATTATAAATATGGGGTTAAATACAAAATACTTTTATTTTTAAAATATTTAAAAATAATTGACTCCTTAAAGCAAGAACAATTTATTGTGGGGCTTATAACATATGCAGAAATAAAATGTAGGACAACACCACAAATTCCAGGACAACTGTTGTATTTACACTAAATGTGAAATGGTGTAATATTACTTGAAAGCAGACTGTTGTAAGTTAAAGAAGTATAGACTAGAATTTTTTAACCTCACCACTATTCACATTTTGGGTTAGATAACTTTCTAGTCAAGGAGTGGGGTTATTGTACTTTGCATTTTAAGATTTTTGCAGTAACCCAGCTTCTACCTACTAGATGCCAGTAGCACTTGGGTGGTTTTGTCAAAAATGTCTACAGACATTGCCGATAATCCCTGGGGAGGCAAAACTGCCCCTGTTTGAGGACCACTGTGTAAATCCTAAAGAAACCAATAAGAAAACACAACAAAGAGTTCAGCTAATATGCCAACAAAGGAGATAAACAGAATCACGGAAAAAAAAATCCAATTAATCCAAAGAAGGCAGAGAAATGGAAAATGAGAACAAAGAACTGATGAACGAATAATAAAAATAGCCAAATGGTGGATTTAAAGAAAGCAACACAATAATCACATGGCTCTGGGATGGTTAATTTTATGTCAACCTGACTGGGCCACTGGGTGCCCGGATATTTAGCTAAACATTATCCTGGGTGTGTCTGTGAGGGTGTTTCTAGAAAAAGTCAACATGTGAGTCAGTAGACTGAGTAAAACAGATTGTCCTCTCTAATGTGAGCGGGCCTATGCAAATGCAATTTGCTGAAGATCTATGCAGAACAAAAGTCAGGGTAAGGGAGAATTCACACTCTCTGCCTAACTGATAGGATATAGCAGTAAACAAAGCATAATTCTAGCCTGAAAGGTGCTTGCACTTCATTAAGAGCAGTAGTTGCTCATTAAATATTCTCTCAGTCCATTCCAATTATGTTCTTGCCTCCACCTCACCACCAAAACTACTCTTTTGTACATGAAAGATTAGCCAAATCTAATGGCCAGTTTCAGCAGTTTGACATGTTGACTACCCTCAACTCCTCAAACCGCCCCCCCTTCCCCTGCCGCCAAGTCTGCTTCCAAGACATCACATTCATCTAGTTTTCAGTTTTCTTCTTAGCTGACTGCTTCTTCTCCATCTCATTTGTTGGCCCCTCTTCATCTCCCTGACAGATATTGGTGTGCCCATGTTCAGTGCTTGGACCTTTCCTCTTTTTCTCCAAATGATTACATAGTGTGAGAACTCCCGTTTTAATAGCTCCATTCCAATTTCTCCCCTGAACTACAAATTCATGTGTCCAAATTCCTACTTGACATCTCTATTTGTATGTTTAACAGAACAGATCATATCCCAAACTAAGCTCCGTGCACTTTTTCCATAATCAGTGCCTTCAAATACAATCTTATAAACCTCAGGTAAGAGCAACTTTATTCTTCCAATTGCTCAGGCAAAAAAATTCTGTAATCATTCTTGACTCTTCTTTCTCCAACATTGTACATTTGTCATCAGCAGTTATGTGGACTCTACCTTCAAAATATATCCAGAATATGAAAAGTTCCTACCACCCTGACTCCCAATTTCCTGATGTAAGCCACTATCATCTCTTGCTTAGATTACTGACATTAGCCCATAAGCAGTCCTCTAGATTCCATCCTTGCCCTCCTTAGGCTTCTGTGACCATAGCAGCCTCAATGATCTGATTAAAGTGTTTAGATCAGAACATGCCACTCCTCTGCTCAATGGTGTCCAGTGGCTTTCTGCCACTGACAATAAAAGCAAAAGTCCTAACTCTGACCTATGAGGCTCTATGTAATCTGGCCCTCCAATTACATCTTTGACCTCACCTCCTCGTTCACTGGGCTCCATTCACACAGTCTCCTGGCTGCTCCTTCCATGTCCCTGGCATGCTTCCATGCCAGGGCTATAGCACTTGCTGCTGCTTCTGCATGAACTACTCTTTTCTTCAGTTCCTTAAGGCATTTATTCAAAAGTCACCTTTTCTGTGAGATTTTCCTAGGCTACCATTCTTAAAATTCAATTCCTCCATGTGAGTACTAACGTCTATGTCTCTGTTTTAGTTTATTCCCCCCTCTCTTTAAACTTACCACTATCTAACATATCACAGTATATTTATCTTCTTTATTGTCTGTCCCCCACTAGATTATGAGGGTAGAGATTATGTCTGTTTTTCCCACTGAAGTACCTGGGGTCTAGGGAAATGCCTGGCACATAAATAATAGACATTCAAATATTTGTTGAAAGAATGAATGAAATATATAATAAAGATAATGAAAAGGGGTAAATTAAAAGTTCCAAATAATCATGAAATTATACATTTTCTTAAGGAATTTTCAATAAGTATCAAATAATGAGAAAATCAGCAAATCTCCCTTGGTCAACACATTTAATAAATCCTTTATGTTAAGTAGTCAAAAGTATTGAAAAAAACAAACTTGAAATTTTAAATTATATACCTATATTTTGACAACAATTATAAAAAGAATTATTAAAAGTAAGAGAAATGAGGTTCTGGCTGGGTAGGTCAATTGGTTATTAGTTAGAGTGTCATCCCAATACACCAAGGTGGAGGGTTTGATCCCCAATCAGGGCATATACAAGAATCAATCAATGAATGCATACATAAGTGAAACAAATCCATGTTTCTCTCTCTCATCAATAAATAATAAAAAAAGTAAAATAAAGCATATTTGATATTGAAAAGTAATAATTCAAGCTGAATTAATTTCTTAAATATCCTATGTAATAAAAGGCTAATATGCAAATAGACCAAATGGTGGAACAACTGAACAACCAAACAACTGGTTGCTATGATGTGTGCTGACCACCAGGGGGCATGCGTGGAACATGGTGGGCATTGGCAACAGAGTGCGGAGCATGGCAGGCGTTGGCGGCGGTGGGATGGTGGAGCAGGTGAGCGGGGGCGCCAGATCAAGATGGGACACCAGTCGCTGTCATCAGGGTGGGCCTCTGGTGGTTACTGAAAATTCTTTGCTCTCATATGCCATGGTCCTGCCCAGCACTCGCCCCTGCTGCTGGTGCCAGCCCTGCTCGCTTGGTGCTGTCAGCAGGTGCAAGTGGTAGCTGCCGGCCCCTATCGCCCCTGAGGGCTTCTCCACTTCCCCCTGCTTCTGAGGGGCAATTGGGCCAGCAGCTGCCACTTGCACCTGCTGACCATGCCGGCCCCACTCACCCCTGCTGCTGGTGCTGGCCCCAATTGCTTCGTGTCGTCAACATGTGGGAGTGGCGGAAGCGGGGCTGCCAGAAGACAGGGGATAGGGGGAGGTGGCAGGAGGGGCCGGGCAGGGGTGCAAAGGATGTGCCGAGACCTGCCCCTTTGCCCACGCAGCCTTGTGGCCCACAGTTCCTTTCAAGGTGCACGAATTCATGCACTGGGCCCCTAGATGTTCAGCAACAAGTCACCTCTTATCAACAAAATTACAGTCAGATAAATACATAGGTAATATATTCTGTAAGGTTGTAATGCCTGTTAGTTATTCTTTCTATATTTCTTTATTTTATTTTATTTTTAAACTAGAGGCCCGGTGCATAAAATTCATGCATGGGTAGGGTCCCTAGGCCTGGTTGGTGATCAGGGTCGATCGGGGCCTTTCAGTTGCCAGCCGGGGCCTTTCTTCCCCTGACTGCCTGCTGTTGGCTGGGGCCTTCCTTCCCCTGGCTGCTGGCTGCTGGTCGGGGCCTTCCTTCGCTCTGCGCTGCCCCCTGGTGGTCAGAGCACATCATAGTGAGTGGTCAAACTCTTAGTTGGTCGAACTCCTGAGGGGACAATTTGCATATCGGCCTTTTATTATATAGGATTTTTTATTGTTTAAAGTATTAAATATAGTGTTACATATGTCTCCCCTCATTGACCTCTCGCTGGCCATCCCCACCTCCCTATAATTTTAAGATTTAGGCAATCTTAACTGATATTTTCATTTTATTTATTTATTTATTTATTTATTTTTCTGATATTTTCATTTTAAAGAATTTCTTAAAATATTAGTTATTTCTTCACAATATAGGCTGATACACACAAAAACTCCTAGCAAAATAAGGTAATATTGAATGTTAGCCTGGCTCAGGTTTTAATTTTTAAAATAAAAAATAAATAATAAAATTTTTATTGCAGATACAAAAAGTATCTAAAATTAGTCTTATCAAGTTAGAGATATTATTAGCTATTTTCTGATTTCAAGTTGAAACTGAAACCCTGTGAAAACAAATCTAACATGCATTGACTATTTTCTCTAGATTATGAAATTATATACGCTTGCTAGTCTGCTAAGAGTCAGCTGAGTAAATACTGCCCCCTAGCAAAATCAAGAAAGAATAACGATATTTAGTATTTCATGATGTCTTTTCCATATGGGCTGATAATATAACAACCTTAAATATCATAGGGAAAAAAAGGCAGGGGCCTCATTAATTTGATTTTGAAGAGCAGAAAATTATGGCTCAAAAAATTATAAATGTATAAGAATGAAAGATTTAGAAAGACAATATTTCTTATAAACTCTGAATCTTTTGTCAAAGTGTTTTTAATTCACAAACATTACATGTTCTTTCTATAAAAAATATTACAATATTATTAAAAAGGGGGAGGCTCTGATAATCTACCTTCTTATGAGCATACTATATTTTGTTTACCTCATCAGAAATATTTTTATATTTAAATTACTATAAGCCACATATTGATCATTAGTTTGATGCCTTGCATTAATTCCCTGCATTAGGGAAATGTATGTCTAGCCAGTCAAGAAAAGGATGCCTAAAAACTCACAAGTTTTCAAAGCAGTAGAGACCATCATATATTTTCTTGAAACTTTGAAGCTTTGGAAATTGTGATCTTATAGTTACATATCTCTTTGAACATTTAGGATAGTTGTGAAGATTAGCTAATTGGATCTGAAACACCTGGCAGAAGATATGGCATATGAAATCAGTATAGAAATTATAATTATCATTCTTTTTTTAAAAAATATATTTTATTGATTTTTTACAGAGAGGAAGAGAGAGAGACAGAGAGTTAGAACCATCGATGAGAGAGGAACATCGATCAGCTAGCTGCCTCCTGCACATCTCCTACTGGGGATGTGACCGCAACCCAGGTACACGCCCTTGACCGGAATCGAACCTGGGACCTTTCAGTCCGCAAGCCGACGCTCTATCCACTGAGCCAAACCAGTTTCGGCTTAGTTATCATTCTTAATAACAATCCAGAAGTTTCTGTAATTGGAAGTATTTTAACACCCTAAAGTTCTGAGATAGCTTCATGTAGCCATCTCACAAAAGATACACAATCTTTGTTAGAAAAAGGAGGGTGGTAGTGGAAGGTTAAAAAAACAACAACAGGGAATCCTCAACATTGGGAATTGCAGATGTTATTTTACAGGTTGAGGCAAACTCATTTAAAGGTAGGCATAGCCTAAGGAGGCTAAATTATTCACAGTCCTGCTGGCTCTCAGAATCAACATTCCTCAATTCCATTTCAGCTACTGTGAGTTCAGAAAATTACAAATATTCTTACATAAAATTTTTTTCTTCTACTTTACAAATTCTATAAGATCCTTTATTTTGTGAATATTTGACTATTACTGTTCTCTAACTAAATATTCAATTATTTCCAACTATGCTAAAGAAGATTAAAATAAAAAAAGTAGAATAATGATAGAATTGCATAGAAGGATTGTACATTGTTAAAAATAAATCATTATTATACCACCTTTTATTTTTCTTATTGTGCTATCCAAAGCATTACATCATCTTTCAAAAAGATACAAAAGATATGTGAAGATACCATTATTGTCTATTTTTTTTCTTTTAAAGATTTTAATATACACAGTTGAGAATTCAGAATTTTTCATTTTCCACCACTACTAGAAAAAAGAACAACACTGACAGAGGATGTTTCCCAATTATTAGATCAATCAGAAGATTGGTAGTAGTAACCTAGAGTCTAGTGAAATGGTAATATTGATAATATTAGTGACATTTCAGAATGTGAATGCGCAGATGATGGTATCTTAGGTGAATTTCCTCAAACACAAGAAACAAAGTAAACAAATTTAAAATTCAATGGGAAAGACCTCATCAAACAATATTTTGGAAGATAAACCTGAACCATCCTCTTTTGCTAAACAGATGTGTGAGAGTAATTTTGAAATGAGATTTCTGCAACAAAATGTGATACAATTCAAGTGGACAAATGCCAAAGGTAGGTGTATTTACAAAGTGATTAGAAGAAAACAGATGAATAAAAACAAAAACAAATCATTAGATTTATCATTCTAAATTTGTGTTCCTAAATCTAAAAATAAAAATATTTTATACATATGAGAGAAAAAAAAACATTTTTAACTAAGTTATGAGCCCTGTAAATGTTTTGTTTTGATAATTATGCTTTGATCATGTAAGTATAAGAACCACAAAAAGCCAAATCTATTAGGTGTGTATTTGAAATCTGGATCAGGCTTTACATGATGGATATGCTCCAGGTTTATGCATGACAGATGAACAGTATCAAAGGATACTGCACACCTCACATACAAATATTTTCAAAAACAGGAATATATGGAATAAAATTTTGGGTTTGCTATGCTGAAATTATTTTAAAAAATATTTTTATTGACTTCAGAGAGGAAAGGAGACAGATAAAGAGACAGAACATTAATGATGAGAGAGAATCATTGATGAGTCTGCAACCCGGGCATGTGCCCTTGACCAGAATCAAACCTGGGACACTTCAGTCCACAGGCCGATGCTCTATACACTGAGCCAAACCGGCGAGGGCTGAAATTCTTACTAAAAATTTTAAGTACATTATTTTTACTATGCCTTTGTCCTACTTCTACAAATTATTTTAAAAAATGACTTAAATATAAAAAATAATTTAAAGGTCCATTGGACCCAGAAGGTAAAAGGTTTTCTTTTTCTTTATATCAAAGGTTATAACAGTTACATCTTTTGCAAGTAATTATTTCCTTAATACTGAAAATATTTTAAAAATAAGTTAACTCATAAATATTCCTATCTTTTTTATTTTTACCAAGATTTGCAATTTTGAATTAAAAAACCCTATAAAATAGAAATCTTATCTAATAATAGAAAAATATGTAAATTAACTGTCCCCCCGCTATGCCCCCAGCCAATCAGAAGAGTATGCAAATTAACCCAACAAAGATGGCGGTTAATTTGCATACATAGGGGCGAAGCGATGGAGCAAAGACCGAAGGCTTCGTCTGGAGCTGTGAAGACTGAAGGCTCTGTATGGAGCAAAGGCCTGGGTCCCAGGGGCTTGAGGAAACCCGGTGCCGGCAGCCAAGGGAAGGGATGGCTATTGCATGAATCTTCGTGCAACAGGCCTCTAGTGAATAATAAAATCACTTGGATCATTTAATGGTTTTGAGATCCAGACAATCATTCTTGGGAAGGATTAGTTACACTTCCAGAGTACCTTTGAATTATCTCATTGAATACAATAAAAACTTTCCAAAAATTTCTAAAAAAATTGATTAACTTTGCATAAAAGACTATAAAAGATGTAACTTTCTAGGAGATAGAAAAGTACCTTAAAAACAAGCAAATAAAAAAGTTTAAAATTTAAAGTGGTGAGTGGCAATGCCACCAATTCTGACAAACAAGAAAGTCTTTATTGTTATTAGTATCATGTCTCCTCTGGTCAAGTATTCATTAACTGAGGCAGCAAAATAAGATATCTATTATAGCCTGTGATATCATATTTCCCTAAATGTAAATCAACCTATATAATAAAAGCCTAGGTGGCATCATGCGGCGCTCTTGTGCAATGTTGTCACAAGATGGCTGCCCTCACATCGTCACACGATGGTCACCACAAGATGGTCTGCAGGGGAGGGCAGTTGGGGGCGAGATCAGGCCTGCAGGGAGGGCAATTGGGGGCCATCAGGCTGGCAGGGGAGGGCAGTTGGGAGTAACCAGGCCTGCAGGGGAGGGCAGTTGGGGTCAATTAAGGCCAGCAGGGGAGGGCAGCTGGGGGCCATCAAGGTGGCAGGGAAGGGCAGTTGGGAGTAACCAGGACTGCAGGGTTTCATGTGGTCAAAGATGGGGGCCATCAGGCCAGCAGGGGAGGGCAGTTGGGGGTAATCAGGCTGGCAGGGGTGCAGTTAGTTGTCAATCAGGCTGGCAGGGGAGCGGTTAGGGGGTGATCAGGCTGGCAGGCAAAAGCGATTAGGGGCAATCAGGCAGGCAGACAGGCAAGTGCTTAGGAGCCAAGGGGTCCCAGATTGGAGAGGGTGCAGGCCAGGCTGAGGGACACCTCCCTGCCCTGTGCACAAATTTTGTGCACCGGGCCTCTAGTACTAATATAACCAAAGAAGTAGTGCAACATTATCAGATGCTAATAAGTAAAACAACACCAATAATGGTTCATCGTTAACACTCACTGTGTACTTGGAATTCTATTGAACAGGTTATATGTACTATCTCATTTAATCATCATAATAATACTATGAGGTAAATACTAAGAATAAGAGGACTGTGCATAAGAGAAACTAACTTAAGTATTTAGCCTAGTAAGTTGACATGTCAGGATTGGAATTCTCGCTCATTGGACACCAGCATCTGAGTACTAACTCTCTATATCTGCTTTCTCAAATCTGACTCACAGATCCCTAGAGATCCTCTGGGACTCGTCAGGAGTCCATGAACTAAAAGCTATCTTAGTAAAAATACTAAGATTTTTTCGCTCTTTTTTTACTGTATTAATATTTGAGCTAATGGTGCAAAATCTCTAGTGGATAAAACTGCTGACACCTTACCACAAATCAAGGTAGCAGCACTAAAGTATAATAGTCATATCCTTGTGAAGAAGTAAAAAGTATTCATGGAATTACTATCTTTTTAATGTCTCATGAGACAAAGTATGAAGTGTGCATAAAGCACCTGTGCTGTATATGAATGAAGCACAATGGTTTTCTTGAGAAATAGCACCTGGACAATTGTTTGAGCTGTGAATCAGTGTAGGTGCTTTTAAGAAAAAATAGTGTTTTTTATTTGAAAGAATGACATATAAATAAAGATTTTTTTTCATACTTGGATATTTGGCAGACATTTCTAAAAAAATGAAATGAGCCTGTTACTTTAAGAAAAAATTTCTAAAAAAATGAAATGAGCCTGCTACTTTAAGAAAAATTTCTAGCTGTTAGATGAAGATTGAAATGTTAGAAAACTTGTATCTGCCACTCTGAGTTTGCAGCCTCCCAAAACTTAAAGACTTTTTGGATGAGATCAGTGGTGATATTAATGAATGTGATTTTTTAAAATATACAAATGTTTCATAGATGAAAGATCTATTGTAAGAAAGAGAGCTCAACAAGTCATACATATTCAAGGGCCTTGAAGTATCCAAGGTTAGTAGAATAGGTTTAGGACTACTGTCAGGGTCACCCTAGCAGCAGCCAGACAAAAGGACACATCCTGGCACTCTTCAGATGAGGTAAGACAGATTAGTGGGGACTCTTGTTATGAAAGATTCTAAAAAAGGTGCACTTCCTTAATTTATCCTGTAACCACATCTAAAAAGCTCATTGTCAGTAGTTTAAAATGTAAAATTTCTTTATATAACAGTAACATAAAGGCCAGGAATAAATGAACAAATGAGTAAAGAAAACAAACACTAAGTACAAAAATATTTCTGAGCAATCCTTTCACATCGTCTGTTAGCACAGGCTCAGCTGAATATAACTTTGAAAATGACAGTGGTCAGCTTTTAAAGACGGAGAATGTCAGTAGTAGCATAGACATCCATAAGATTGCAGTTAAGCCCTATCTGGTTTGGCTCAGTGGATAGAGCATCGGCCTATGGGCTGAAAGGTCCCGGATTCGATTCCAGTCAAGGGCACATGCCTGGGTTGCAGGCTCGATCCCCAGTAGGGGGCATGCAGGAGATTCTCTCTCATCACTGATGTTTCTATCTCTCCCTCTCCCTTCCTCTATGAAATCAATAAAAATATATTTAAAAAAAAGATTGCAGTTAAATAAAAATGATTTTGCCAGCCAATTTGCTTACCATTGAATTTATTCGCTTTATCTTTAGGAATGATAATCAGTTTGAAAGCACATAGAATGCTGAGAGATAGCCCTTATCATTTCTCTTAAGGGCCACTGGACAACTTTTCAAAATTTACAAGTTTAATGCTATTCATAGCACTTCAGGGAAACAGTTTCTTTAAAAATGAAAAAGCGTACTTTCCTCTTCTCATCTCAAAGTCCTGGTATATTTTCAGAGGCAGAAACATACACGAAGACAAAAATGATAAAAATCACCCTGGTCTCAACTTTGCCAAATATAGATTATTCACCTTATTTATATGTAAATCACATAACTACCATGACATATAAAATCTAAGCATCACATCAGTGCACAATATCCCTAACTATTCAGGCTTCAGCAGTGCTCAGCACTCAGAGCTCTGTGAAGTGGAAAGAAGCCAGAAATCACAATCTTCCCTGCAATGGGAACCTGCATTTCAATGATGGAAGACTAATGAAGGCTTACTTTGAGAGGATTAGTTATTGAGCAAGAAACTCAGTTTGGGATTGTATTACCCTTTCCCTTAATGAATCATTTGTATTGTTAGAGGTATAGAAAAGTCCCCTAAACAATTATTTTAAATGTAAAGCAATGAAGATAATAATTCCAGGGGTGGGGGTGGGGGGAACACTGCATATATAAATGAATAAAATGCAACTAAAAATAAGTGATTACAAGAGTAAGAAAAATGTTAGCAAAATTCACCATTTTATCACACCGCTTACACTACTACTAATTGTCAACAATCTCTATAATTAAAATATCAAATCCTCCCCCAAACCAACTTCAAGTCTGTTTTCAAAGTTAAATTTAAAAATAGTTTTTTTTTTTTTTTTTTAAATATATTTTATTGATTTTTTACAGAGAGGAAGTGAGAGATATAGAAAGTTAGAAACATCGATGAGAGAGAAACATCGATCAGCTGCCTCCTGCACATCTAGTGGGGATGTGCCCGCAACCCACGTACATGCCCTTGACCGGAATCGAACCTGGGACCTTTCAGTCCGCAAGCCGACGCTCTATCCACTGAGCCAAACCGGTTTCGGCTAAAAATAGTTTTAACATTTTCATATTATCTACAGATAAGAAACAGGACAACTAAACACAACAAAACAACAAAAATTAGGATAAAAGATTTCAAAAACAATCTTCCTATCACCAGTTTAATGTTCTTTGTTAACTACCTTTCATTTGCCCATTCTCTCTGACAAGAGAATAGTTGCAGGAAAAGGAATTTTCTCCAACTAAGATTTACACTCTGTCCCTTCATTTCTCTTTGTTTATTCTAGAATTCTCAATAGTGATGGAACCATTTCTTTTAGGGTGTTTGGAACTACATGTAGAGTCATATTTTCAGAAATATGTGTAAGCATTTCATTGTTACAGTGATTAGGGGACTGCTACAGAGAATCAATGGCTGGGGCGCAGGAAAGCACAGCATTTGCCACATTCTCCCATCCCGTATGACTTAGTAATATCTCTTAAGACTAATCATACTACACATTAAAATCAATATTACTTTCATAATAATAATGGTATTGAAGAGAATACCATTTTATAAAAATTTATACAAAAATGTCCCAGTAATTATAGGAGGGGATCATAGCAGAGAAGTAAGCATGAATAGAACAATGATATTCTATCAAAATTATTAAATTACTAGAGGCCTGGTGCACAAAAATTTGTGCACTCGGGAGTGGGGGGAGTCATTCAGCCCAGCCTATGCTCTCTTAGTCTGGGACACCTTGGGGGATGACCACCTGCTGGCTTAGACCCGCTCCCTGGGGGGATTGGGCCTAAGCTGGCAATCTGACATCCCTCTGGCAGCCTGGGAGCCCTCGGGGGATGTGCACTTGTCAGTGGGGAGAAGGCCTAAGCTGCAGTCGGACATCCTTAGCACTGCTGAGGACGCAGGAGAGGCTCCCGCCACCATTGCTGTGATGGTGGCCGTCAGCCTGGCTTGTGGCTGAGCAGAGCTCCCCCTGTTGGAGCACACTGACCACCAGTGGCCAGCTCCTGCATTGAGTGTCTGCCTCCTGGTAGTCAGTGTGTGTCATAGTGACCAGTCATTCTCAGTCGTTCTGCTGTTAGGGCCAGTTTGCATATTATACCCTTTTATTATATAGGATAGAGGCCTGGTGCATGGGTAGGGGCCGGCTGGTTTTCCCTGAAGGGTGTCCTGGATCAGGGTGGGGGTCCCACTGGAGTGTCTGGCAGCCTGGGTGAGGGGCTGATGGCTGTTTGCAGGATGGTAACACCCCCTTCAGGGGGGGGGTCCCCATTGGGGTGCCTGGCCTGTGGGGACCCTCACCCATGGAGGTTTGGCCAGTCTGGGTGAGGGGCTGAGGGCCGTTTTCAGGATGGCCAAGCCCCCCCCCCCCCATGACGGAGGCTCCCAGCCTCCCCTTTTTTGCTTTTTTTTCCTGGGGTTTATTTACCTTCTATAATTGACACTTTATAGCCTTGAGTGGAGCTCAGAGCTGGCCAGGGCAGGCGCTCCAGCTCCGTGGCCACCACTGGGTGAAAGCAGGTATCTGGGGTTTATTTATCTTCTATAATTGAAACTTTGTTGCTTTGAGTGGAGCTCAGAGCCGGCTGCAGCAGCTGGGAAGCTTGGCTTCCTCTATCATTGGGGCAACCATGCCTCCTGCTTGCTCCACTCTGTGGCTGCTGGCTGTCATCTTGGTTGGGTTAATTTGCATATAGTCTCTCTGATTGGCTGGTGGGCGTGGCTTAAGGTGTAGAAGGTACGGTCAATTTGTATGTTTGTCTTTTATTAGTGTAGACTAGAGGCCCAATGCATGAAAATTCCTGCATTAGAGGGCGGGGTCCCTCAGCCCGGCCTGCCCCCTCTCACAGTCTGGTAGCCCTCTGGAGCGGTCGGCGACCCGGCGATCAGGAGAAGGTGACGCCCCATCACACCTCTGCTGCTGCCACTGCCGGCAGCCAAGCCTCGGCCGGCCCTGGTTACCTGAGCCTAGGATGGCTGGGGGTCTGAGGGGTCTGGGTGCCGCCATCTTTGAGGGAATGGCAGTCAATTAGCATATTCCCTCCTTATTAGCTGTGGGCAACACCATCTTTGAGGGCGGGGCAGTCAATTAGCATATTCCCTTCTTATTGGCTGTGGGTGCTGCCATCTTTGTGACAGTGTGAGGGTCAATTAGCATATTCCCTCTTTATTAGATAGGATTAGATAATTAACTCATCCTACACAGCACATTTAACAAACACCACTGTACTCATCTACCCAGAGTTAACAAATGTTTTGCCAAAACTGCTTCAAAATAATTTAAATCAAGTAATATATTATCAATAGAATGGAAGGCTCCTTTGTACCACTCTTCTATTGAAATTCTCTCTTTTCAAAATATGTTGTACTTTGTATGAATTCTGTAAGAATTCCTTCCTAAATGGAAATTATAAAATGACATTCCACATTCAGGTATTTCAGTCAACCTAGGATTTATTTTTATGTATGGTGTGGGGTTGAACTTTGATTCCCATTTCCTCTCCATATAGCTACCTAATTTTATTGGGGCTATTTATTCAATAGTCCTTTCATTTCTAATTGATTAATATATCCCTCTCTGTCACATACAAAATTCCATACATTAGAGGGTCTATTTTTTGTTTTCTTTTCTGTTTTATATTAATATCATAGTATTTATTTTCTTTTGGTTACCAGAGGGGCAAAAGGTAGGGGGAATGCAAGAGATTAGCCAAAGAACACATATATATAGACTATGGACACAGACAACAGGCTGTACGGGGGTGTGGGGGGTAGAGGGGGCAGGTGTCACTTCATGAAGAAGGCCAAGGCAGGGGAAATGGGGGACATCTGTGATAGTATCAACAATACAAAATGTTATACTTTCTTTTTCTATTCTTCTAGTGAATACAATTAACATTTTAATATGCTTTCTTGTACTTCTGCATTCCTTGTGAATAGAGATACTGACTGTCCTTTGTTCTGGATTATCTTTTCAAATATGAGTACACAAGAACAGCCTGGGAAAACAGAAACAGAATCTCTCTTTGCAGCAAAGGACAAGTTTTCTTACTGGTATACCCTTGGAAGAAAAAGAGAGTGTTTTTCTCTCTCTAGAGCAAAGGGAAGGCATTTTAAAAATTCAAATTCCCTAAAATCAGGGTTTCTTTCCTATAACGTAATTCATTGCATATGCAAGTACCAGACCCTTTACTTTGTCTCAGTGGGACCAACACAGATATGTGAACCAACATATTTGGGGAACCAACACATATATGTGAATGTTCAGGTCGCTTGCTCTGCTGTCAGTGAAAGCCCTTTGTCTCTGATACAGGAGTCTTGTGTTTTCCACCAACAGCCATTAAACAGTAAAAGGCTCATTTATTAGCTTTTAAATAGGGTAAAATCAAATTGTTTGAAAAACATATTAGTGTTATGTTAAACTGTGTTGTGAAGGGTTTTCACTTCGATTTTAAGAGACTTGGGCCTATTTTTGTAGAATTAGGAAATCTGAACTTAGTGGATTCTTAAGTAGCTTCTGTGTTTTGCTTGACATGTGACCTTGGGAGCTTTGCCAGATTTTGGCTTACTCCATTAGCGTCTCTACAGTTCATATTAAGCTGAAAGTCAGAGTTGACTTGCAAAGGGTAGCAATGGTGTGGCTTAGCCCATTACTCACCTGCAGTATGTGACAGCGAGTCAAGCCTCTTTTAAGTGGAAGTTAGACTACAGTATCATAGGTTTTTGTAAACCTCAAAAATTCCTTTTGAGATAGAAATCTCAAGTTCTTGGAAGGTAACCACACCGACTTTATACTACTAACAAAAGACTGTAATTAGTATCAGGAACTTGTTCAGATTGGACTTCTTATGACAACAAAAACTTTAAAAACAGCACTCTTTCATGCTGCCAATTTCTGCTTTATCTTTGACCTCATGTTAATAATGTGCCAGGTACTTACATCTGGAATAAATCCAATCTCATTGAGATGATTACTCAGCTCTGGATCATGGAATGCAATCATCTGAGAGAACACAGTCAAATACTCTGAAATGACAATAAAATTTAAGAAAATCGTCATTTTCACCCAGTACCTCAAATAAAACATCAAATTCATATACATTAGTTTATTTATATTTTAAATGAAAGTTAATTTCTCCATTAAAATGTGCTTTAATAGATTTTATTTTGTTACCACTTTAATCAGTTACTGCTAACTACCAAACAAACATACCAACAAACTAAGATATAGCTTATTTTCCATCTTCAGACCAATTAGTTCATTTCTTTAATCACAAATTATACACATGATGAATGATGTTTTCCTATTAGGTTCTACAAATACATTTAATTTAGTAATGTTAAATTGAATTTCTTTTATGTTTGGAAAGTGTAACCAATAAGCAGTACCAAATAGGATAGTTATATCTCAAATTTGATAATATATACAGACATAGGCATTTGTTCCAGTTCTAACTTATTTCTACTCTGCATTTGGCATATTTAGAAATAAGAATTAACATCAAGCTAATAAGAAAATAGGAATACAGTAGGCAAGTAAGTGTTGATTCTAATCCTATACCAATTCATAGGGTTCAGTTGCATTGTAAGGAATATTTTCTTATTTTTTCCAACAACTTACTATTATTCCAATTTACTAACTATGTACTAATTTAAACAATATACTTGTAACAATCTACTCAAGGGCAAGTAACCATCATTTTGAACATATTAAAAACAAAATTAAAACGTATTTCAAAAATGACAGTAATCCAATGAAAGATTTCTTCTTAATTAATAACCTCAACTCATTCTTTCAATAAAGTTATAAATCTGTTTTTCAAACCAAAGCAGGTATCTGGGATTTATTTATCTTCTATAATTGAAACTTTGTAGCCTTGAGCAGAGCCCAGGTCCAGCAGGAAGCCTGGGTTGCTCAACACAGGAGCTGCCCCCTGGTGGTCAGTGCACTCCCACAGGGGGAGTGCTGCTTAGCCAGAAGTTGGGCTCACAGCTGGTGAGTTCAGCGGTGGCGGTGGGAGCATCTTCCGCCTCTGAGGCAGTTGGAGATCCTTTGAGGGTTCCTGGACTGTAAGAGGGTGCAGGCTGGGCTGAGGGACAACCCCCACACCCCAGGTGCATGAATTTCATGCTCTGGGTCTCTAGTTTACCTATAAGCAATGTCACATGTTTTACAAAGAGAAGCACCAAAGCCAAAGAGAAAAGATGAGGAAGTACTGTATTCAATACCACAATAAAGCTAAATTCTCTATTTAATATGAAATTTTACCCATGGGTACTAAATAAAAAATGGGTTAATACTTTGGATTAATATTTTTTCATGACTGAATGTCTGTTCTACTGCAACAAAATTCTTTTCTCTATCCATTGTCTCATATTTTCCTCTAAGAAGAAAAAAAAAGTACAATTGTATCTACAAGGTTCAAGAGTTCCAGATTAGAGACCCAGGACAGACAGCAAGGTCCCAGGAAACTTTGGGATTTAACTGTTTTTTAACTACATTTTTCTCCTTCCAATTAGTGATGCTATATTTTTAGTCCTAATTTACACAAAAACCAGAGGTATGTAACATCAACAATCAAAAGAACTCAACTGCATGTTGATGAAACCATATAATTATTAACCTTTTAAAAAGCACAGGTCAGGCAATTTTCCGCGACTAGTCTCATTTACTAAATATCATTATTATTTGAGCTTGAAAAAAGGTAAGTACTATGTGGCATTACATGGCTAATTGATTTAGCATGAAAACATTGTACTTGTGTTCTGCCAAACACTGATGGCTACTTTTTTTTTTTTTTTCAGGAATGGGGCCTCCTTTTAATTTCTTATTACATAATAATATGTATCTGTGGTAAGACATTGACACATTATTGAAATGTACAAATATTAAAAATCACCATCCTTACTTCCCACCCACACCCTCAAGGCACAACCAACTAGTCACAATGGGTGTGCCCTTCTTCCTGTTCAGGCTTTTTTTTTACACTTTTTCCCCAGTGATGAAATTATTAAAAATAATGTTTTCTTCTACCCATAAAGCGCACCCACATTGTCCCAGGGAAGAGCCTCACTCCTTTCATTTAACTGGGATCATGCGCAATGCCGGGGTCCAACCCCAGCAGGTCCAGGGGTCCCCAAAGGTGTGGACAGGGTCGGCAAAGAAGGAATGACACAGAGACAGCGTTCAGTTGATCAGCAGCCTAGCCAGGATCTCCAGTGAAGTTCTGGTCAGGATCTCCAGTGAAGTTCTGGTTTGGATCTCCAGCCAAGTTCTGTGTCCATGTTCTCTTCCTAGGTTCTCCAGGTTCTCCAGCCAGGTTCTCCAGCCAGGTTCTGTAGCCATGTTCTCTCGCTAGGTTCTTTTGCTAGGTTCTCCAGCCAGGTTCAGTCACCAGGTTCTAGTCAGGTTCTCTTGCCATGTTCTATCCAGGTTCTGTAGCCATTTTCTGTCTCTAGGTTCTTCAGCCAGGTTCTCTCACTAGGTTCTGTCTCTAGGTTCTGTAGCCAGTTTCTGTCCAGGATCTTTTGCCATGTTTTCTCGCTAGGTTCTGTCTCTAGGTTCTGTGTCTACATTTATATATGTGTCTATAATATACTTGTGATATAAATAATATACACAAATAAATACATGTATATGTTTATTTTATATTATTATATGTAATATATTATTTAATATATAAAAATAAGTTGCATGTAAATATAAGTTATAAATTTTGGTTGCTTGGGGCAGGCTTTAGATCATTTATAGCATGGCTTTTTATATTCAGAAAAATGTCTTGCTTCAAAGAGGTGATAAGACACATGATGCAAGACATTCTTGAAAATGTCAAGGCCGTACACTCAATGTATTCAATACTATTTCCCAATATCCCCAATATGCAATCATTAAATCATTCATGACAAAGACATGCATTAAACTAAACATATACTTCACTGCTTTCTCAAATACTTAACCTTTATAATAAAGTTGCATATTTACCCTCTCTGTTATTGTTTGATGAGAAAGAAGTTCTATATTCACATTTGACAACTGGACTTTAGATTTTGACATCTATCCTTTAGACTTTGACATCTGTCCTCTTTCCTCCCCTTTCCTCAAAGACTTACTGAATGTAGTGTGACTGTACATCCTACTATACCTGGGAAAGTATCAACTGCCACCTGTAGACTCAGTGACTAGTACACTAAGTGCCCCCTTTAACTCTGAAAAATATCACAGTTTAGGTTTATAGTCATCCCAGCTATGGGTGGGACTAATGGAACATCACAACGAAGAAGATACTGCCCCTGCCCTCAAAGGATTTAAAAAGACATGCAGGGAAACAAAAGATTAGGGAAATTTCCACCCAATTTTCTTTTCCAGGTTTGTATGGTATACTCCTCCATCTTTCCTATTATGACTTTATATAGTATCTCCCTTCATTTTTGTTTTTCTGACTTATAGACACCACATCTTACAATGGTCCAAATGTGAATATGCCTTGGTTTTATAAACAGTACAAGAACATGTTTAATGTTGTGCCAAAATTCCAATTATTGTTTTTAGGAACAAAACCTAGTACAATAACTTCAAAGAACAGTGTAAAAGTTTTATAGAACAGTTTTCTAGGTTGCTCCTTTCTTAAGTGCAAAATGACATTAAAGTATAGTTGGGTTTTCCACAAAGGATTTATTCCCAATATTAATAGCTAAATGGCTGCCTCTTTCTTAACTTGCCTAAAGCTGACCTTTCTTTTTTCAATGGCAGAAAGTACGTCTGTCCTACAAGTTATAAGCCTATTTTCCAATATCTCTAAAACTATATTCAATTTATCCCTTTCAAATCCCCCCCCCCCCATCTTTCACATCCAACCAGAACTCTAAGGCTTTGCATCTTAGAGTAATTTTAGTAATCTTAAATAACATAGAGGCTAAAACCCTGAGTTTGTAAATTAGTACATTAATTTTTAAAGTACTGTGTGTTGGTATTTTATCAACTCAATAGCAACATGCAGGGGAAAATTTGATAGTGCTTAGAATGATGAATATTAATTTAGGCCAGAAATAATTAAATTTATTATCTTCTTAAAAATGTCTGCGGGCAAATAATAAATAACACTATGGTTAACAACAACAACAAACCCAGATATCTTGAATAAATAGAATTTTTCTCTCATCAAAAGAAGCAAAGCATTCTATGGTCCTATAAATATATAAATCATATATATTATATGAAAGACTTTAAAATAAAAAAATTAAAGTTGCTATTGAATATAGAAACTTTAATTTCTGTAGAGATAAGTGAATAAATAAATATGCAATTTTACAAACAACCATTAATCAGTTTCATATGACATACAAACTTTCCAAAAGTTGTGGGAGTAAAGGGTACATGTGATATTTATGTCAAACAAAATCAATGCTACTTTGAAGTTTAAACCTTAAAACACTATAAAACAAAATGGTGGGGAAGGACAAAGAGGGAAACCAATAAAATGAGATTCGAATATTTCTAAATGCAAGTCTAAAATAAACATTTTGTAGGAAAAGAAACCACTGTTCTTCCATAAACTTTAGTAACCAATAATCACTATATGGTTTCAGCTCCTTGTTTTGCTCTCCATTCTTCTCTTTCCAACTCCATGTACCAGATTTGACTACAGGCTGTTTCATATACTCATTTTTATGTTTTTACTGCAATGCTCTTCCTTGTTCTTTTTGTAAAGAATGTCCTTTTCATTCTAACCGGCTTGGCTCAGTGGATAGAGCATCCGCCTGCGGACTGAAAGGTCCCAGATTCAATTCCAGTCAAGGGCATGTACCTTGGTTGCGGGCACATCCCCAGTAGGAGGTGTGCAGGAGGCAGCTGATCGATGTTTCTCTCTCATCAATATTTCTAACTCTCTATCCCTCTCCCTTCCTCTCTGTAAAAAAATCAATAAAATATATTTTTTTAAAAAAGAATGCCCTTCTCCATTTTCACAAAATTCCTATTCAAATTTCAAATTCACTAATAAGTACCCTCTCTTTTATGAAACTTTCCAGACTTTGGGACCAAAAAAAAAAAAAAGTCAAAATAATCAAAATAACATCTCCCCATCTTCCTCCGTTCTAATACAATCGCATATACACTTATCTCATTACTTAAAATTAGTTATTTTCACATTTATTTCCTATATTGGGCTATGAAATCTCTTGGGAAATGATTGAATATTATTTACCTTAAGAATCTCAATTCTTTAAGCAGTGCCTGGCACAGGGTCAGTGCAGGGCAATTATTTATTGAAAGATTGAAGTCACTCAAACAATGCTTTTTCTTATGTAATATTACACACACACACACACACACACACACACACACACACACACACTTATCCTATATAATAAAAGGGAAATATGCAAATTGATCCTAATGGCAGAACAACCAGTCACATTGACACACACTGACCACCAAGGGGAAGATTCTCAATGCAGGAGCTGTTCTTTGGTGATTAGTGCACTCCCAAAGGGGGAACTCCACTCAGCCACAAGCTGGGCTAATGGCTGCGAGCACAGTGGTGTGGCAATGGTGGGAGCCTCTCCGCCTCCTCAATAGCCTAAGCTGCAGTCAGACATCCCCTGAGGGCTCCAAGAGGGATGTCTGACTGCCAGCTTAGGCCTCTCCCCCTGAGGAGTGGAACTAAGCTGGCAGATGGACATCCCCCAAGGGGTCCCAGACTGCGAGAGGGCTGAGGGACCCCTCCACCCCACCAAGTGCATGAATTTTTGTGCACCGGGCCTGTAGTATATATATAGACAGAGAGAGAGACAGAGAGAGAGTCAACATATAAAGTCAATATAAAAACTGAACAAATGATTTAAAATGCCATGTCTATTGTTTCTTGGGAAAATATACATGCTAAATTTTTCATAATGTTAGAGAACATTTACTGTGGCTTTAAAAAGTTTCAAAATTAATTACTAATTCAAGATTTTAAACACAAATTTATACAAATTATAACTAATAAAATTATTAGTACTTAGAGAAATAATTTTGGAGAGGTCTTTTAATTATAATATTGAACTTTTAAAGTACATCACTGATTAATGAATCAAATTTAAAAAAGTCTTTTTTGGCCTTTCTGACTAGTGTCTCCAAATTCATATAGTGTACATTATGGTTTCTCTTGCTTTTTCATATATTAAATAAGATATTGTCATACTTGTATAATAAGCCTTTTAACAGTATACTAACAAAGTCTGTAGTTAAAAAGAGTGAAAACTCTTTCATGTTGAAAACTCATTTTCACTAGATAATACACACATTGATCTGCAATGTGAAACAATTACTGGAAAAATGAAACTTTCAGAGGTAAATAATTTCTGTATTTTATTATTTATTTATTTATTAATATATATTTTATTGATTTTAGAGAGGAAGGGAGAGAGAGAGAAACATCAGTGATGAGAGAATCATTGATAAGCTGCCTCTTGTATGCCTCATATTGGGGACTGAGCCAGCAACCCGGCCTGTGTCCTTGACCAGAATCAAACCTGGGGCCCTTCAGTCCACAGGCCAACGCTCTAACAACTGAGCCAAATTAGCTAAGGCAATTTCTGTATTTTAAAATAGGTATCTACACAGAGCCAAAATAACAATTATTGTAATGGAAGTTATCTAATATGACCCTTTGAAAACTGGTCATCCAGACATCATCCAGCCATCTAATAAATACTATAGATAATTCATTGTATAAGTTCTGTTTTAATTGCTTTTTGAAGATTCTCCAAATAGCTACATCTCTCTTAAAAGTACAAAAATCCAGCTAGGCACTATGCTTTGTTAAGGGCCTGATAAATTTGAAAAAATATTATTTCCAGGCTTTTACATATGAAAGTTCAGCTAATATTACAAGTTCACATTAACTTTAAAAATAACAGCATTCTATTTCTGACTTATATTTAACTGAGGATTAAAGAACCACCTTTTTTGCACAACTACTAACATGATTACTTTTTACTTTTAGTGCTTTCAGTTTGTCTTTAGTCACTATTTGACAGATTATTTACATTGTATATTGCCTCTAGTATCATGCAAGGTGTTTTAAATATACTCATTTCTTTTTTACCAGCATAAATAATTTATTGCAAAATCTCTAATGTCGTACACTAGTGGGCCTGACAATTCATTCAAGATTATTATGGGATGGCAGAAGCAGGAGGTAGGGAATACAATAAAAGTGTTGCATGTGAACATAGAGTACTGAGGGGCAGACTTCATGCAATAGCCTATTGGTGACCAATTTTAACCAACTAAGCTACCTTGGGCAGGAAGGAACTGGACCAGGCCATGAACCCTCAGTTCTCATTTGGCCAGTACACCCCAGGTTTCTGGCCTTCCTTTGTGCTTCCTCACTCATAGTCCTATGGGGGATTTGATAAGATTTCTAGCTGCCAGGCTTGTGGAGCTACCAATTGACCATGGGGTCTCCAGTCTACAAGAGAAACTCTACAAGAACTTGGGCCTTTATTGAAGTTTCTTCAGACAGGAATGGCTGGAATCTTACAGAGTACATCGTCCATCCTAATAAAAGAGTAATATGCAAATTAACTGTCACTCTACGACAATGATGGTGGTGCCCATAGAAGCTGGGGCGGGATGTTGGCGGCGTCGCCCAGGCAGTGCAAGCCCAGCAGGCAAGTGTGGCCCATAGGCAGCACCCAGCAACCTGGGAGCCAGCAAGCGCAGCCGGCAGGCAAGTGCGGCCCGCAGGAAGCAGAGCCTGCATGGCCGTCACCGCGGTGTGGAGCAGGCAGGCCCCGCAGAGAACAGAGAACCACGGGGAGTGGGCCTAAGCCATCAGTAGGACATCCCCTGAGGGCTCCCAGATTGGAGAGTGTGCAGGTCGGGTTGAGGGACACCCCCCCCCCCATGCACAAATTTCATGCACCTGGCCTCTAGTTCCATAATAAACATCATTGATAAGCATAATAAGGAAACTATGAGTAAGTGTGAAATGCATACCAATTAGGAAGATATAAGCCACGCTCTTATAGGACATCACTTCATAAATTCTTAGAGGATAACATTGCATGACTCTTGAAGTTGGATGGCTTTACTAAACTAACCTACAAGAAAAAAAAACTTCCTCCCCCCAAAAATACTCATCTTTGATTATAAAAAAAATCAAAGCAAAATCTTGTTGCTCTCTAAAAACATTCTTAAATTAATCCCAACTTTATACAAGTCCACTTTCTAGGAACATGCAGGGTATTAGGCATATCCATTTTAAAACATTTCTAAATACAAATATAAATCAATAGAATTTGCATTTCAAAATTAATGGAGAGACACTGGATCATTATACCAATTTCTAGTACCTATCTACATTGTAGACACAGAGTGCTGAACATGACTTGGTGTGCTTATAAACACACACAATGCTTTTTAAAAGTTTAAATTATTTTTCTCTATATTTCGAGGTAAATGATGCTGGAAAAATAAATGTTTTTATGTGCTGTACTATTTATCCATATTCTTTTCTTCCTTCTATTTTTAGCCTCTTTATCTATTTAATTTACATTTCCATTTCTACTCCCTTTCTAGTTATTTTCTCATTATATTTACTTCTGATACTCTAATTTTATACTCATGCTAAGTAAGTGAATATATTGCTAACTGAGATCCCACTTATTGAGAATGTTTAATAAACTGCACATAGCCTGTAATTGCCACTTCATGTATTCAAACTGAGTGAATTATATCAAACCATAATTATATAAATATAAATAAAACAAAGCACTAGTTTCAAGTTGTTGAAAATATAGTTGAATTGATGACATAAATAATAAATAAAAAGTTTAAATGAAGGCAGTATCTGAAAAGTAACATACAATTAGTAAATGGGAAAACTACGTGGCCAGCTTTGTAGTCAGTTCCAAAAGAAATACAAAAGTATAAGAAAATTTTCTGCCCTTAAAACATTTAGACTCTTGTTTAAAGATAAGACATGATATATAATGTCATGGTAATAATAAGATTAGCAAAATAATTTTAATAACAATAGCAATAAAATAATAATAGTAACAATAATAATAAAAAAGTCATTAGTGTTATCGAAAGTTTCTATATACCATGCATTTACATATTTTATGTTTAACCTTTACAAGAACCTTTATTTTAGATATTAGGAAAATTATACCTAGCAAACATACTTTATTTGTCCAAGATTATGAAATAATTAACCCAATTTACATTTGAAACAAAGTTTGCCTGATTCAAAATTATTTATTATTCACTTTTGTTACTTTGTAATAAAAAGGAGTTTAGAGAATTATAATAAAAGTTTGTGGCTAGTGAGCGTAGTCATGTAAGAATTCACAAGTGGGTTATGCTATGACTTGGACTCTGAAGAAAGGTGTATATTTTAGGAAAGTAGAAGACAGAAGACGAATATTTTGGGTGTTCAAGCATGGGGAATGAGGTGAATGAGAAGTGTTTTTAATATTCTCTTTATTTACATAATTAAATACTGTTTAAACTTTTTACTAATTCATAATAAGCTTGGTCCATGGTGAAAATTTGTGTGGGAAAATTTAATTGTGAGAGAGAAAAATAGCAAGACTTTTATTTTCTTAAATTAGCATGACTAAATTTGAACTGAACAGAGATCAGATATTGAACAGTCATTGGAAAAAAAACCCCAACTTGCTGGGGACTTGGAATAAAGACTAAACTTAAGATCTCTTGACTGGTTTTAGTGAGCATTATCAACCTATTTTATTGGGTCAATATCATAAATTTAACTGAGTATTGGTTACATGACATAATATATTCCCTTAAAAAGACAAGGAAGGGCATTTAATGCTTACCTTGTATTACATGTGAGTTGTCTTTCAGGAAGAAGTTATACAAGTATTTGGGAATAAAAGCAGACATACACGCATACGCCAAGGCTAAGAAAGAATAAGGCAAATGCATGCAATAAATTATTTAACTACTATTAAATAAGTTTATGCCAATAATAGATGAAAACACAAATTTAAAGAAACAAAACCATTTGCTCTTTAAAACAGAAAAGAATTTGAACAAAAGAAAACCACCTAGTAACTTTTCAATTTCAAACTACTATAGAAGTTATTATCCCATAATAATAAGAACCTTTATTATCTGAACTTTACAAATTTTTAAAAATCTCCAATCATGGCCATTATTAATGAGCTATACAAACCAAAAAATCCTTATTTTTTGTTGATGCAAACAAAAAAGCCTCATAACTTGGATTTAGGAACCCTAGTCATAAATTATTTTTTCAAATACAGATTGTTTACTATTCTTCAAGCAATATGTGTAATAATGGCCTATACCTAACAAAACATAGCAAACTTGTAGTCTAGATAATGAGAAATATCATAGAAGAGTGTATTTTTAAACCAATTAAAATTACAAAATTTTAGTTCTCTGGGATTATGCTATCTCTACTTATTTCCAGAAATCTATGCAAAATTTGACATTAAATAGAATTTGAAAAAAATAAATATTTTGAGATTAAGGCTTCTAGAGAGTTACATTATATATATGGTAAATACTTTTTATATGTGATATCTTTAGAGATTTGAGTCTGTTAAGTGTAACAAATATTTACTGAAAAATCTACTATAATAAAGGCATTATAACAGGGGAATAAAAAACAGAAAAAAAATCAATCATTAAACAAAGCTGCTGCTGCCCTGGCTGGGTAGCTCAGTTGGTTGCAGTGTCATGCCCATATGCCAAGGTTGTGGGTTCCATCCCCAGTCTGGGAACAGACAGGAATCCATCAATAAATGAATAAATAAGTGGAACAAGAAATTGATGTCTATCTGTTTGACTCTCTAAAATCAATCACTAAAATTTTTTTTAAAAAGCTGCTAACCAAAAAAAGGATTACTATTTAGTAATAAATAACTAAAACACAAAATATATACAAATACTTTCATGAAATACAAAGTGCTGGGTTTAGGAGGGAGAATGAGTAAAGTTTTCATTAAGAAGGTAGTGGTTAAAATAATAGGCTTTGGAGATACAAGATTAATATGAATTCCTTTATAAATTGTTTAGGAAATATACACAGGCTAAACCTAATCTCTAAAGAAGTCAAAATTTTCTCCTATGTTCATAAAAATGGTCACCAAAGTAGATGAAGTTTTTAGAATAAAAAACTCTCCAATAATAAATTCTTCACATGCTCTAAAATTATACAACAGATTATCTCACAGATATTTATACTATCTCTTAGAAAGCAAGCAAGATCCTTATAATAAAAACAAAAACCTTTCATGTTTGACTAAAATATTTTAGAATAATATGCACCACAATTATTTAATTGATAAATAAGCTTACCTTCATTATTGAAATTTAAATATAGGAATGGAGCACAAAGTGAGTCAAGACCTGATGGGGAGGGGTTGAAGAAAAGAATTCAAATAAACATAATTAAGTAGAACTGTAGATATATACCTTATTCAGTGCTCTGCATTACCTCTCTATAGATTAAGCATTATAAGTACTATTCATCCAGAAATATATTATCTATGGGTCACTGTGGGGAGTAACTGATAATGACTAGCACATAGTATGTGCCCAACATAAATCAGCTTTTATTATTATCAATATTATTATGAGTTTAAGAGATAAATATACTAATAGCAAAATGTAAAGATGATAGAAGGCTTGGGATATAATCCCATTTCTGACCCGGTGTGTTCCTGGCAATGACTTAACATCCCCAGGCATATTTCCTCATCTTAGAGGAGATTTGTCTTACAGGCTTCTTTGGTATCATGAAAAAAGACCCTTTAAGAATTGTGCAGTGAAATACAAATATGTGACATATTCCTTTTATTGATAATAATGCTGTTCATATGTTGTCATACTGAAAGAACGTACATAAATCTATCTATAATTGTTTGGAAGATACAGGACTTTTCTAAAATGGACAGAGCTAAGAAAAATAATAGCTTAATTTTAAGTTCAGCCAGAAATAGAGAATTTAAATATTAAATAAAATAACAACACTGTTCATTACAACAAATTCAAATATAGGACTGGGTGTAACGGATTTCTCATGCATGAATTTATCAATGATCATAAAAATAATAATGAGAATGGTAAAAATCAAGGATATGGAACATTAAGGATGTTTTTTAAAGAGATAATAAATAAAATAAATAGTTTAGGGTGGTATCCCATTCCCTAATTTCCAATAAACAGGTTAAGTATAAATTGTAAATAATAAAAGGTAAAATATCAACTAGCCCAGCGGTTCTCAACCTGTGGGTCGCAACCCCTTTGGGGGTCGAATGACCCTTTCACAGGGGTCACCTAAGACCGTCGGTAAACACATATATAATTACATATTGTTTTTGTGATTAATCACTATGCTTTAATTATGTTCAATTTGTAACAATGAAAATACATCCTGCATATCAGATATTTACATTACGATTCATAATAGTAGCAAAATTACAGTTATGAAGTAGCAATGAAAATAATTTTATGGTTGGGGGTCACCACAACATGAGGAACTGTATTAAAGGGTTGTGGCATTAGGAAGGTTGAGAACCACTGAACTAGCCCCAAACTATTTATGCTATAAAATTATTTTATTATTTTCATAAGCACTGAGACAATGTATCCACAAAGATTACAATCACACAAATGTTCTTTTTACTTTCCTAATTAACATGATGGCAAACTGTCTCATTAAATAACATGCCTTTAAATGATCTCTACTTGGCATATAGGCAACGTTTTTTTTTAAAGTTCTCATATAAACCTTTCACTAAATGGATCATAGCTTTAGTATTGACTTTTCTCAAAGCCAAGTATGTTTTGATATTTTAATTTTTGAAACAATCATGCAACATGCTCCCTATACTTCAAAAAGAGTCTTAATAATTGGGGAAAAAAGTTACCTTGCCAATACACCAGATCAGGATGGGATACTACCCAGGCTTTTAATACACGCCTAAATTTTGCATGACCTTCTGGTGATGATAACAGTTCATCATACTGATGACAACGAGGAATATCCACTTCAATCTGTAAAACAGCAAAACAATAAGATGAAACTGTGAGTTCCAATAAACCCCAAGGTATAGAAAAAAAATTTTATTATAAATTTCAGAATAGACCAATTACATAATACTGGTATCTAAAGTTTTTGAATTCTATATTAACACTCTGGAAACAACAAAAAGGTTGTACACTTAAGGAAAACAGTCCATTTCTTTTGAAAAGGTATGTATCAATATAGTTTCCAAAAAAACCTTTCTTTACTATATAAAGGGCAGATTCTACAGATAAAGCACAATTACTCAGAAAAGTCACTTGGCTTATATACCTTTTAGGGACAGTTCTAATTCATTAACTTCTGATACAAAAGTTCTGCTTACTCGAACAGCATAAGAATATGATGGCTGCTGAGCATAATGAAAAGAAGATAATTCCCTCTTGCCTTTCTACAAATTAAAGATTTGGCAAAATTGTCTTAGATTGTTTAAGAAAAACTAAATCATACTTGTCTATCTGTAGGAATTGGAGTATCTTTATCAATTGCATCATACTTGGCATGAATAGCCCCCTGAAAAAAAATAAAGAGAATAATATTAATTCATCATATCCTCGATAAATTATTAATGTAGATAAATAATCATCTATCTTTGAAAACCCACCCAATTATAGATGGGAACATTAAAAACCAAGGTATATCTCTTAGAAAAATTCTCTACAGTTTTGATAATCTGTGATGAAAATCCAGGACAACTTGCCATTTTGTTCCTGAAGACCAAAGTGTTGGATGAGTCAAGTAGCAAATGAATATACTTATTCAAACACCCTAGTTTCCACAGCACAATACAACCTTGTTACTCTCTACTCATTGTTACCTCAAACATTGTCAGTTTTGGGGGGAAGGAAGCACAGGAAGACATCCCACAATTGTCACAAATGTCCTGTTAAAGTTGGTAATAAAAGAAAAAATAAAATGTACCTGTTTAAAGGAATGCTAGTTTAGCACAGGAAGCAGAAGTTTGAAATAAATTTAAGAGTAGAACATCACATAGGTATGGAATCACTAAGGGATTAAATGGATCATTTACACTTTAGTTATACCGGGACAGAAGAAATAATTGAATAAACCATTTCAAATTTAGTCATGTTCAATAAGACCAAGCATGAAACAATTCTTTTAACTTAGGTTTACTGTAATGATGTAGAACGAGCCACTAATTTGGGGTTCAAAATTATGACATTACTTGCTGGTACATCAACTTCTATGGTACGTCTATTTAATGACAGATTTAGACAATCTGACCTCACAAGTCCTCTTGAACTTCAGCATTATGTGGTTCAACAATTCTAACTATTAATGTATTATATGGAACAATAGGCATTCTTGTAAAGCAGCCAGCCAAACTCAAAGATGTTTGTAGAATATCATCAAAGGAATCAGGAATAAATAAATAAAATTCTTTTAACAGGGAGTTGAAAAGAATTAAAAATAGTTGAGGGAATTCAGGAAAAAAATACATGATGGATATCCATAAGATATTGATAAGAGAATATCTGAAGGATGACAAAGAAATTGCCTGGAAATAAAAAAACAAAAACAAAACAAAACAAAAACAAACCAAAAAAACGGGGCAGGAATGTGGCCCATTATCATGACTGCTGTTACCAGAGTTCTCTGTTAGTACTGAAAGTCACTGTAATAATCTTGGGACCTCTCCTTTCCTCACTGCCAACAGATTAGGTGTTGTACAAGACAAAATAGTTTGTCTTGGCAGCATGGTCCTTGTGGGATAGATGTGCCAAAAAAGCACTAAATTATGTTAATTATTTAAAAAAAATCTATATTCCCATTTATTTCAGAGAGGAAAGGAGAGGGAGATAGAGATAGAAACATCAATGATGAGAGAGAATCATTGATCGGCTGCCTCCTGCACGCCGCCTACTGTGGATCGAGCTTGCAACCCAAGCATGTGCCTTTGACTGGAATCAAGCCTGGAACCCTCCAATCTGCAGGCTGATGCTCTATCCACTGAGCCCAACCAGCTAGGGCTGTTAATGATTTTTTATAAGGTTCAAATTGATGGAGGATTTCTCCAAATTTAGAGCCATTTATAAATAGACAATCCTATTCCTAAATAAACAAACACATACTTTACAGGCAGGATAATATGCTTATAACTGGTATATATAGTCTTAAAATAATCTGATTTGAAAATTAATAATCAAAATAATTTCTATGAGCTCCACTAAATGAAATATTAAATAATATAAATCTAACAAATCTTCAATTATATTTTGTTAATCTATTCTTTTTCTCTAGTCCTTTCATTTAAAATTGTCAAATATTCTTAATGCTTATATTTTACTATATAACTTTCTATTTGAAAAATATATATTTGGAAAGCACTTTCCTACTTTCTTCTTTCTTAGCACTATTATAACCAACTTCTTTCTCTTTTCTTTCTTACCTCAACTCCCAGAAGAGCAGCCCAGGTTAAACCTCTCATAAGTGGAGGAATATCAACTCTTGCTTCTTTCCAGATTTGATTTTTTTTATATGGATAAGCCTACAGATGAAAGAAAGATATGAAAAATGTCTCAAATTATCAAGTAGTATATTTTAGTCTAGAAAGTCTGGAATATATATCAATGATAAATTGAAAGAGATTTTAAATAAATTTCAAAGTATCTTTGGTGTTATTACTTTGGTATTATTAATACACTAAGAGGCCTGGTGTATGAAATCTGTGCACTTGGGGAATTGGAGGTCCCTCAGCCCAAATTTCAAGAGGGTGCAGGTCAGGCTGAGGGTCCCCACTAGTGCATGATTGGGGCCGGGTGGAG
>NW_006383014.1:2133113-2134701 GCF_000327345.1 Myotis davidii | reverse complement strand
GAGAGGGACTGTGGGGGGACTCCAGGGCATGTCTGGCCCATCTCACTCAGTCCCGATCGGCCAGACCCCAGCAGCAAGCTAACCTACCAGTTGGAGCATCTGCCTTCAGGTGGTCAGTGAACATGATAGCAACTGGTTGACCAGTCGACTGTTTGCCCCCTGGTGGTCAGTGCATGTCATAGCAAGCAGATAAGTGGCCTTAGCATATCATTAGCATTTTCATCAGTCTGTTCCATGTTCCATGCCTGTGCATTGAGCATCTGCCCTCTGGTGGTCAGTGCGTGTGATAGCTACCAGTTGAATGGTTGCTTAGGCATTTATATATATAGATATTAAGTTGGCAGTGGAATGGTTCCCTATATTCTGTAAATTTTGTATAATATAACCGAAGAGGTGAGCTTATTCTACTGTTTTTAATCATTTCTCTCTATTTTGTGATCTGAAAGAATTATCAAGGAGTCATGTGTAAATAATACTATCAGCTTCATATGGGTTAAATAATTTATGCATAGCACTTTGTAAAATATCGGGTCATATAGAAAGTATTCAATAAATGTGTTAATATTATGGCTACTTCTATATCCTTGCATATAAATTTGTCCCTTTATAAATTTGTACTTTAAGAGAGAGTTCTAGAAAAGAATTATTAGGACAAAGGGTATGGATATCATTAAGGCTCTTCATATATACTTTTAAATTGCCTTATGCACCGTTTCAATTTACACTTATTACAAGGAATAAGAGTTCCAATCTTAATATGCCTTTGTTCACTTTACTAATTTGGTTATTTAGAAAACCTATTAAAATTTTTTTCATTCCTAGTGAGGATAAATATTTTGAATAGATTATTCTGACTAGTTATATTTCCATTATATTCTTTATCCATTTCTCTTTCAATATTAGTGCTTTTTCCTGTAGATTTTTAAATGTTCTTTAAACAGTATGGATATTAATCTATTATCTAATATGCTTTTTCATATAATCCTACATCATTTTTACTTTTTTACATTTGTTTTTACTTTTAAGTTTTATTTACTATGAACATGTATCATTTTTGTAATTAAATGTTTATCAGAAAAGACAGGCTATAAAAATTAGTTTTTTTATGACATCAAGATTCTCTAATAATTACAAATGAAATAAAAAATAAGTATTGTATATGGGTTCTTAGAACACTTTCCACATTACATCCCTACCTTTAGCAGTCTGTCAAAGAGAATGATTCTGTTAAGCTGGTACTCTGTGTCCCTCTCTCGGATGATTAAAGGCAACGTGGCAGCAGCAGACAACTCATTACTGCTGTTTGAATGAGGTAAATTAGACTGGCTATAAAAGAGAAACAAAAGGCAAAAAATTAAAAAAAAAACATCTCCATATTAAGTGTTTTATTTAGGAAATGCTCTTCATTGAACATATATGTTTCTTACCAATCTAACATAAACGGTGAAGAAAAATAAGTGTAAAAGGAGACTCTATATACTCACTCATCTTCAAGTAGTGGGTAAAATGCTTCTCCACCAACATCTTTTAATCTCTGTGATTTAAAAGAGAAAATATTATGTGTGAGACTCTGAGGCAGAAATGCTGA
>NW_006383014.1:2118393-2133068 GCF_000327345.1 Myotis davidii | reverse complement strand
ACTTCAAAAGCAACATAATATAAAATTTATGAATTTATATGAGGTACTGAGAAGTATAAAATTTAAAATCCATTACAATCATAAATATACAAATATATTATGCCTCTAGTGATTAAGTTTAGCTCTGAACAATAGTTTTTGTACATTGATTATTTTTACCTACAGGTGTCTCTTGTAAATGTTAGACATCTACTATGATATTTTCCAAACACAATTCAGAATTACTGAAATTAGTATAAAATTTAATACATGGATAATACATTTTTAAATTATACTAGAGGCCTGATGCACGAAATTTGTGCAAGAGTAGGCCTTCCTTCCCCTGGCTGCCGGCACTGGCTTCTCTCTGGCACCCAGGACTCAGGCTTCCCTCCAGCCGCCGGCAGGCACCCTGGACCCGGGCTTCCCTTGCAGCCCTGGCTTTGTCTGGAAGGTTGTCTGGAAGGATGGCCAGCGTAATTAGCATATTATGCTTTTATTATTATAGATGAAGGTTATTTTAAAAGGTACTTTAAAAATATATACCCTTAATTTAAAAGGCGAAAGATTTATGCGATCTGAAGAGAAACCAGAGTATGAAAAACTCAATTCAATTTACTTATTTTTACTTTGTAATTATTACAAACTAAGACAATAGTAAGGGTACTAATAAAATAAAATTCAAAAGAATTTTTTACAACATATTTTGAATATGTATGATTCAAATATTGATGAGTTCAATTCTCTTAATTATCTTTTTAAAAGTCATTATAAAATGTTTCTCCAATAATAACATAACATGCAGGATTATAGGTATTCTTCAAAAACGTAAGAAGACAGGCCATAGTATAGTAAAATCTTAGACACATCCTAAGCAGGGTGATTAAAGTTATCGCCACCTTGCCTGCTGCTTTGCTCTTCAGTGCAACTCCCAACTTGAAGACAGAGTGTCTGCTCCTATGGGATTCACACTGAGGTTCAAGCTCCGTGTGCAGCTGGCACTAACGTTCTATTGATTAGAGTCCTTACGCACTTCCATTAGCATTATTCACAGAATTTTTAAAAGCCAAAAAGAATCTTTCATCCAACAATGAGAATCTGGCAAACACTGGTTTTATGCATGGCTTCTTTCTAAAATTTGACATGCCATGTATGCACTTATCCTATTTTGCTTTTAAATCTTTAGGTATTTCTTTCACGGATAAAAATTCTAAGTAGAAAACTAGTATTTCCCCAAGTTTGACTGCATTATTAATATGTAATTTTTAAAGTTTGAGTTTTACTATCCTTTAAGGCATAAATATTACTTTTAGATCTATCTTCTGCTATTTTTTATTAATTAAAATTTTAGCATATCAAAGGCAAAATAGGGCAAAAACACTTGTACAGAAAGTGTAAGGTAAAAGTTATTCTTTGGTTTCCATATTACTTTAAAAATCAGCAATGTCAACATTTTTTCTAATATTTATAGAAAAAATACTTTTATTTTTTTTTGTTTTTGCAAATAAATTTTTCATGAAATCTTTTAGAACAAAATATAGAACATAATACAAAATATATTTATAATCTTGGTATAACTTTAAATAAGTAACAGTAAGTAAAATATAATAAAACACAATGAACTATAAAAACACTGATAAAAGTAAGAATTCTATTAATTAAAAGATACTATTCAAAAAATTAAAGAAGCCACAGATTAGAAGAAATTTGCAACACATATAGCCAACAAAGACCCTGTATTTGGAATACATTTTAAAAGCCCTCAACTCAGTAAGAAATGACTCAGAAAAATTGGCAAAAGATGAATCAGTTACACACAGAAGAGGTAAGTAAACAGTCAAAAAACATGAAAGAACTCATATCTACACTATAATCATGGAATTAAACATTAGTATTATAGCAAAATACCATTCTGGTCCTTTTGGAGCAATAATTTTTAAAAAATTTGATGATACCATGTGTTACCAAGTATGTGGAGAAATGAGAACTCTTATGATGGTACAAAGGTAAACAAATAAAACCACCTTTTGAGTGATGAGACAATATATATACTAAAGCTGAAGATGTACAGATGCATTTCCAATAATGCTGTATGTGGGCTCATACATTAAAGAAACTCTCTTATATTTTGAAATTAGGGAGGAATTCAAGGCTTCATGTGTATCTGTAAGGTATCTTTAAAAAAAAAGGGTTTTCTGGCAAGTTTGCTAAAATAACAATCTTACATTTCTTAGCTGGCATAATGACAATGTCACAGTGGTATCATCTAATAGTGAGCTTCTATCTCGACCTTGTCCAAAGCTTTCACCATCTTCAAAGAGAAAACTAGAAGAAATTTTAAAAAATTATTATTTTAATGGGGACACAAAATCCAATTTAGTGTTTCTTCTACAAAAGAAATTTTATT
Source organism: Myotis davidii (assembly GCF_000327345.1). NCBI lineage: Eukaryota > Metazoa > Chordata > Mammalia > Chiroptera > Vespertilionidae > Myotis > Myotis davidii. The sequence goes on along the minus strand of NW_006383014.1, from coordinate 2,130,682 downwards.
CTAAATCATGAACTCTTTCATGAAAAAAAGAAATTTTAGATTTAATGGGTTAATAAAAAAATATGACTGCTGTTTGAAAATTCTCTAAACAATTCTAATTTTAAAATATATGTTGAGTAAGTATGAATATAGTGGATAAAGCATTTTAGCAACATCAGAGTGTGATTTACACTGTATCTTAAGTCAGATTCAACACAAAAGTTACTTTGCTGATACTATTCAAATGTGACCCTGAGAAAGTATAATATATGAGTGAAGAATGATAAAGTGAGAAAAAAGAAAAACCTTACATAATGACCGTGATTTCACAGGGGAAAGGATATCAAATAATAAATGTATGAAATTTGTTTAGAATTTCAGAAAATTACTTTTGAGAATTTATATATCCTTTAAAGTATTTATTCTTAGAATTTCTCTCATTTTATTTCTTGATTTTCTACCTAACTCAATGTGCACAGTATAACTGAAGTTAATATTGAAAAATTAGTTTAAGAGAGAAAAAAGTAGAGAGCCAATGGTCTTTTCAAATAATTAACCTAAAATTTAACATGTGAGGGAAAGAAATGATCAGCAGGTGATTTCTACAATAACCTACAATGATAAAATCTAGTCCAAAAATCTAAAATTAAAATGCTAGAGCATTGGTGGAAACTCGAGATTCAGATTCACATCTACATGAATAAGTGTTAAGAGCAAGGGAACAGCAATAACCTTGTCCCTTAGGTGGTACTGTTATTTAAATTTCAATCTAATTTGCAGAACAGTGTCCAGGATCTTGTGCAGTTGTGCAGATTTTGCTCAACACTGACTTAGCACTTTAATGATCTCTAAGACAAGCAAGTACCTCATATTTATGATTTATAATTGCAAATAGAAAATAGTTTCTCATAATAGGCACGTTAGCTGATTAACTCTTCAATATTACTGTTCTTTCTGACTTGTACCTTTTTCATTTATTGAACATCAATTATTACAAGGTTTACTGTAATAATAACTTCATATGGAGATAAGCATATTACTTATAAACAAACAATATTTAATAAATATTGATGAGAATTTAATAGACACTTCATTAAAAAAAATAAGTTACTAACGTCCAATAGCTGTGATAAACAGTTGGAATGGCTATCCAATTTTTTTAAAAAATTTATTACTACATTTTTTAAAAATTTCCAACATTTTTCTTTTCTTACTTGGGGAGTGTGCAGATAGGTGGTTTGGATCGAATGATTTCCTTGTTGACAAGTTCTTTCTCCAAGTCACCTCCAGCTAAACACCAAAGGTAATACACTTCTTCAATTGATCTTTCTGCCAGGTAATCACTGTTTATATCTATTAATGGCAAATTAAAGAGAATCACAGTTATCTCACTATTTGTTTTTATTAAAAGGCAACAGACAATAATAGCTAATATTCTAAAACAGTAAAAACTTAAAAGCATAGTAAGATATCCTTAAGGATATACATACTATAAAATGCACAGAATATGAAATGTACGTTCAGTTTCTTGAGAAAAAGTGGAATTTTTACCCCCTGGGTCACAGATATATCAGGTATATCTAAGGTATATCTATGTAAAAGGATTAAGGGGAGAAAAACATAGAGTAGGCAAACAACACGAACTGCCCTATCTTTCATGTCTTGAGTCAATTGCTGCCTCTTTGGAGAAGTCTTTCTTGATGTCTCACGCAGGCTATGCTTCCATTCTGCTATGTTCATACAGACCTTCATTTGTAATCATAATTCTTTGACTAAATGTCTGTCTGCCTCACCATTTTGCATGAATGTTACTTGAAGGTACAGTGTGTGAAGCAAAGTAGAAACTCAATAAATATTTAATTGAATGAATGGTTAGTAACTATTTATTGCTATGACTTATTTCATAACTTTTCAGTATAAGAGTAACTTACTGGTGTCACTACAGCACACATTCTGAGAGGTGTAAATATCACAGAGAGATAAAAAGACAAAAGCTGATATTCTCTTAAAATGTGAAGTATAATAGTATGAATGTTCTATCAACAATACAATTTTTAGAGATCAATTATAATAGATTATCTATCTATCTATCTCTCTATCTATCTATCTATCATCTATCTATCATCTATCTAAAAGCCTAAGCGACCAAATAACCAAATGACCGGTTGACCAGTCACTATGATGCGCACTGACCACCAGGGGACAGATGTTCAATGCACAGGATTGGGCTCCCTCCTGTCTGGATCAGGCCTGTGGGGATCAGGCCGAAACCGTCTATCCGACATCCCCCGAGGGGTCCCAGATTGCGAGGGCACAGGCCAGGCTGAGGCACCCCACTGGTGCATGAATCTGTGCACTGGGCCTCTAGTATGATATATAAATGTTGATGTAATGAAAATTCCATTGGGAATTAGAAGACCTGATTGTAGTATAAAGATTTGAGATGAAAATGGGACTTTGTTTTGCATAGTAAATTTTTGTGTGGTACCACATCCTCTCCTTGATTCTTAAAGTTCCTGCTCAAAGTAAGTTAAATTGAAGGGATTAAAAGTTAGGCTAGTTATATAAAATGCTATGTTAAACATGCCCAGAGTTACCTCTTAATTCCAAGATAAGTGTCCATAAAGTCTCACTAATGTATTACATATATTGGTGATACTTTCAAAAGTAGGATAAGAGTACTCTCTTTAAAAACAAGGCTTATATTATTGCTTATTCTTATTTATCATTACCTTTACACAGCTGACTGATATCCTCAGGCAGAGTTAAGTCAGCACATCTCAGAGAAGATGAAAACAAACTGACAGGTTTTGTAAATGGGGTGTATAAAGGTGACACTTCACTGAACACCTTGTCCTGCATTAATTCATCTGGGGTTGGCCTTGAGAAACATTTAAAATACAGAGCATGAACGAAAGTCATTAGAATTTTACTAGAATAATTCAAAAAAAATAGTTAAAAGCCTTAAATACCTCATTAGCATATCCTATATAATAAAAGCCAATATGCTAAGTGTCTGACCATTCATTTGACCAGTCGCTATGATGAGCACTGACCACAAGGGGGCAGACACTTCAACCAGTAGGTTAGCTTGCTGCTGGGTCTGGCCAATCGGGACTGGGAGAGATGGGCTGGACATGCCCTGGGGTCCTCCTACGGCTCCTCCCCAGCCCTGATCGTGCACTGGTGGGGTCCGACCTCTCAGGGGATGTCTGCAGGCCAGGCTGAGGGACCTCACCAGTGCACGAATCCATGCACCAGCCTCTAGTAATATAATAAAGCCCTCCTTCATGGAGTCTAAAAGTATCCTATATAATAAAAGGCTAATATGCAAATAGATTGAACGGTGGAACGATCGGTCACTATGACGCGCACTGACCACCAGGGGGCAGACGCTCAACGCAGGAACTTCCCTCTGGTGGTCAGTGTGCTCCCACAGGGGAAGCACTGCTCAGCCAGAAGCCAGGCTCTCAGCTGGCGAGCGCAGCAGTGGTGGCAGGACCCTCTCTCACCTCCGTGGCAGTGCTAAGGATGTCCGACTGATGGCTTAGGCCCACTCTCTGCGTAGAGCAGGCCTAAGCTGTCAGTCAGACATCCCCTGAGGGTTCCTGGAATGTGAGAGGGTGCAGACTGAGCTGAGGGACTCCCCGAGTGCATGAATTTCGTGCACTGGGCCTCTAGTATGTTTATAAAACAATCAAGTGACTGTAGGTAGTAAATGCTAAATTTTTTACCTTTGTTATGCTTTTTACACCTTGTGATCTACCAAAACTATTATATATTATTGTCTCAATTTTAGCTTGATTACCACATATCTGCTTTACTGAATATATTAAATAATAAAATTATACACTAACAATACCTATTAGTTTCTTTCTATACTTAGTTTAATGTGGCCTATTTACCCAAAACTATGCTTTTAATATCATTACTTTCTTCCTAACATGCCTTGACAAAAATGTTTGTCTAAAAACAAATTAGAATATATTTTTATTATTTTTAAATATTATATACCTGAGGGAGTTTAGGGACAACTATATGGCTAACAATGACATCATCAAATGAAAAGAAATAATACAACTTCTAAGAAATCCTTTTATGTAAGCAACAGTTGTTAGCTTACCTCACCATTTATCCAAGTCTTTTGCTATAATATATACTGCCAATAAACTTTTGTTCTCATTTCTATCATTTTAATCGAGGAATATGTATACCTCACAGTTTAGCTGATTTTTTTATATTGGAAACTAGGAAATGAACCAGTAACTTCTTTTGGTATATTCTAGTTTTCTGAGCATGGCTTAATTATTTTGTCTTCTTTTATTAACATATACTAAAGCCATAACTAACAGTTATTACTATATATATATATATATAAATATGCTTATTAAATCCATTGGCATTAAAACCAGCAAGAAAAAAAATTAACTACTTATATGTTAAGGATCTGTGTAATCCCAAACTCTTAATATCAACCTCTTGGAAGGGTGGAAGGTCAGACATTTCTTCAAAAGATCTATCACATTTTCAGGAAGCTCCTGGTAAATAAAGAGAAAAAAGAACTATTTACAATGACCAATCTTAAAAATAAATTTTAGAAGAGGAGCATTAGAGGGTGGAAATGAGATACCTGTAATACTATCAGCAATAAAAAATACAGTAAAAAGTAAATTTTACTCAAATGTTTGCTAACCTAGGATATTTTGATTTATTTATTTTTGTTCTAAAGATTTGTGTTTACCTGACAAATTCAGATGTTTTGTTCTGTCATCTTTATTATTATATTTTTTTAAATTAAACTTATTGGGGTAACATTGGTTAATAAGATAATATAGATTTCAAGTGTACATCTCTATGATACATCATCTTCATATTGCATTGTGTTTTGATTTTTTTACAAAGTCTTTATTTGGACTTTTCCCAAATAAGCACAGCTTTAAAACAGCTTGCTATTGGATCCTAAATATGCAAAATAAACAAACTTTCAATAACAGATTAACCACAAACCTTTATAATGTCCAGGCAACCATGCTCTTCAGCCAGAACTATTATAGTGTCATCCACGCAGTCTAAAAAATAGAAAAAGTATACAAATGAATGCTGCTGTTCTAATTTATTAGACATACTGGGTACTGAACTTTGATACTTTTAAAAAAATATTATGTAATTCTGTTTTGGAACCTGGAATATTAAAAAGTTTATGATTTTTTAAACTTTCCTTATGTATAGTGGTAAAAATAAAGACTTCAAACACTAAATTTTAATTGAATCATAGATACTGAAATAAAGCCGCCTAATAGTAAGTGAAATACAGCAGTGATCAAAGGAGATAAAGATTCTTGTCCATGCTTTTTCACTATATGTGTGTATTTTAAAAGGTTTTATTATCTTTTCATGATTATAAAACTAATTTATTTTTATTATATACAATTTGGAGAATGTATACATTTCTCTGAGGACTTAAAGTATAAATTTGGTCTGCAGATGACATTTAGAAATCTCCAAGACTCCTTAACAGCTATATTATCACTTTAAAATTAAATGTGGTAAATATGGTAAAATTTTATGGCATTTTATTTATAATACATTAGTATTAATATTTATTAATAATATTCTGTACACATTATTTGTATACTCTATTAATCTGTACATCAATCTATCACTCTTTTACATAAAGTGCTCTATCACTCCTTTTCTCTTCTTTTTTTTTACCATACATGCTTATAATTTATTCCACTCTAAAGTAGATACACACATTTTTATAAATTTGAATTGCAAATATTTATATCTAATATACATATAAATCATATGAACTTGTTATAAGGAAAAATAAACATTATTCTTGACCCATTCATATATGAATCATCAAAGAGAAAGCTCCAAAGTTGATATATTATTTCACGGCAAACTGCTAGAGAAAAATATAATTTTATAGTCTCACTCTTCGATTTCACATGTTAGTTTACTGGGCTATCATAAGGCTAATTTTACATCCATCCACAGCATAATTCCTTAGTAAATAAAGAAAGCTCTACGATAATTCATCTACGGCACTTCTTAAATTGTCCTGTTAATGCTTATCACTGATCATTAGAAAATTAAAGGAAGTTAGGATATTTCAGTGTATTTGATTACTAACACTCAGTAAAGATTATATTTATATTTGAAATATAACTGCAAGACACTTACCCAATGTAAGCAAAAATTTTAGTCTTTCAGAAACATCCAAGCTCTGAAATAATTTTCTTCCCTAAATAAAATGGGAAAAGAATGCATGTAAACATTTGCATGTTTTTTCTTAGGAGGTATTTTTTTTCAGAGCTGAAAATAATTTTATCAGGTACTTCTATTTCTCTTCAGAAGTTTTATTAGATTTTTAAAGTTAGTTCCATTAAAGAAAAATTATTGGTTAGATAATGATTTTTTATATGTTACATAATATTTAACATTTAAACATTTTAGTTTGATCTCAAGCACTGCTCACTTTTGAGACCATACATACTTGAATGTCTTGATGAATTCCAGGCTACCAGGAATGTTATTAAGAGTACAAGATTCCTCCTGGGAAAGATTCAGATTACCCTTTCATCTGCCCAACTAATCCTTACTTACATATTATAATTCAGGCAATCTGTTGTCTCTATTAAGACACATTCCATGACACTCCCTTCTACCACAATAACTTAGCCATCCTTTGTGCTCACAGAGCAACTGGTATATTTATTTTAAGACACATACATTATATTTTAATTGTTTCTTTTTAAGATATTTATACAGTTTTATTGAATTCATAGAAGGGAGAGGGAGAGAGAGACAGAAACATCAATGATGAGAGAGACTCATTGATCAGCTGCCTTCTGCATGCCCCATACTAGGGCTAAAGCCTGCAACGCAGTCATGTGCCCTGACCAGGAATCGAACTGTGACTTCCTGGTTCATAGGTCGACACTCAACCACTGAGGCACATTGGTCAGGCTTTAATTGTTTTCTTTATTGGCTTCAGGGGGCTCCTTGGAATACAGTCAGGAATCAAACACTTATAACTTCAGTGACTATATGCCGAACAACTATTGTGTGTCAAATTTGATATTCTACTACCAGTTACACAACTTGGGCAAATTACTTAACCACCTAAGCCTCACTTTTCTCATCTATTAAAATTGAGTATTTACAGTAAGGGTTATTTATATAATGTATAAAAATACATAGCATTTTCTGCACATAGATATGCTTCATAAATGTTAAGTATTATGTTTTTCTTATTATAAACAAATTAAAACTTATATGTCCCTTAAAATAGAATATGAAAGCTTAAGAAGAGATAGCATGGTTTTTATATAGAGAAGATGAAACTCTGATTTAAAAAGGAAAAAACTTTCTCAAAGACTTATAAAATTAGAAATGCAGACCTGGATAGTTTGGCTCAATGGATAGAATGTTGGCCCTAAGACTGAAGGATGCCAGGTTCTATTATAGTCAAGGGCACAAAACTTATGCAGGCTTGATCCCACCAGGGTCTGGGTGCATATGGGAGGCAAACAATTGATGTCTCTCTCTCTTTCTGTCTCTCCCTCTCCCTTCCACTCCCTTTAGCAATCAAGTGTAAATTCGTGTGTGTGTGTGTGTGTGTGTGTGTGTGTGTGTTTTCATTAGTAGAGGTCTTCTTTAGATGTTTGGTATTTCTTAGATATTTACTCATGTTTTAATATAGGATTCTACACATCATTTAGCCAGTGATGGTGAACCTATGACACGCGTGTCAGAGGTGACACGCGAACTCATTGTTTTGGTTGATTTTTCTTTGTTAAATGGCATTTAAATATATAAAATAAATATCAAAAATATGTCTTTGTTTTACTATGGTTTCAAATATCAAAAAATTTCTATATGTGACACGGCACCAGAGTTAAGTTAGGGTTTTTCAAAATGCTGACACGCCGAGCTCAAAAGGTTCGCCGTCACTGATTTAGACTATGGAACCTTCTGGGTGGCAAAGTGACTATAGTAACTTTCTGGTGATATGGCCAGAGATTCCTAGCAAAATGGTCTTGGAATAGCTTCTCATCTATTTTCTTTGAATTTCTAGTATAACCAAAGTTGCCTTTGTTAGCTGTTGGTATGCTATTAATTTATATCTTAGTATTTGTTTGATGAGGCAGAGAAAGATTTAAGCTCACGTTCAGTTTGCCATCCTTAAACTGTCTAAACTTTGAGTACCACTTAAAATGTCATAAAGCCCACATAATGAAATTAATATTTCCTTCTTGGTATTCACACAGCTCTCTGAGTTTATCTTCAAAATTTATGGATTTGAATTACTTTATAAGCTTCTTCACAATGCGTCTTAATCAGTTTATTCCTTGTTGCATTTGTCATGATGCTATATATACAACATATACATACAGTAAATACTCTTTAACATGTTAAAAATTGAAATATTCATATAAGACATACCCAGATCATTAGTAAAAAGTTTAGATATAGTTGATGGTAATAAAAAGAAAAAAAAATTATATTTTACATTTATTATACTTCGCTTTCATATTCCAAAAATAATTTTTCAATTTGTCTATGATTTTAAACAACAATAAGATTTATTATTATTTTATACCAATGAAAAAAGTAAGATGGTCTAAACAAAGGATAGCAAAGAATCAGAATATCTGACATTTTCCCGTAGAGAAAGAACTGCCAATATGTAAATGACAAAAGTTATTATGCATATTTATTATTTTTATTACTATTATTATTTAATCCTCACTTGAGGACATGCTCAGAGAGAGGAAGGGGGAGAAAGAGAGAGAGTGAGAAAGAGACAGAGAAAGAGAGAGAGAGAGAGAGAGAGAGAGAGAGAGAGAGACATTGATCAGTTGCCTTCCATACGTGCCCCAACCTGGCATCGAACCTATAACCCAGGTATGTGCCCTGACCAGGAATCGAACCAGCAATCTTTCATTGCACAGGACTATGCTCAAACAAATAAGACACTCCAGCCAGGATATTATGCATAATTAATAATAATAAAAGCTAACGTTTATGGATTGTTCACTCTGTAGCACACTATACTAACTACTTTATATACATTATTTCATTTTATTTTTTCAACAATTTTGCAATATAGACACTATTGTTATGTATAGAAGTGGAACCAAGGCTTTGAGAAGTTAGATAGCTAACCTAACTCACACAGCTAGCTATTCTTTGCAGCATCAGAATTTAAACCCAGTTCTCTTTGACTACAGAAGCTTATCTCATAACTATTATGCTTTACTACCTCTGCTTTGAATTAATTCAAAAATATATAAAAGAAGAAAAATAATATCAATCTAATTTTTAAATATGGTAAACATTAGTGACTTAATTTTTCAAAATATTTTGAAAGTTCCTTGGAAGACAGATATAATAGATAAATAATAAAAATTTCTGCATCAAATAACCTCGTAGTCCAAGTAAAGTAGACGAATTTGATAAATGCCAAAATAGAAGAGGAGAGCAAAGAAGATAGTAACCAAAGGCTGGCAGATATTTGAAGGCAGAATCGACAGATTGGTAGTTGCTCCTCCAAATCAATTTTCAACTCCTTTCTCAATATTTAGGTGTCCAGCTGAAGACAACATGTTCTAGTCTCCCTTGTACCCATATGTAGCAACATGTGTAAATTATCACTAGTGAAAAGTAGTGTTGATCAGTTTTAGATCACATCCTTAAATAGTTACCATGAATCACTCTTCTCCTTTCCTCATGGCTAAAAAAAAAACTGATAGTGAGAGAACTTTGGAAACTAGATGCTGGAGCCATTCCTGATAGCCTAATATGCTAATTAGACTGGATGTCTTTTGGATGTCCTTCCTGATGAAGCTGGGGCCACAGGGAAGCCAGCTGAGTCTGGTGCTTGCGGGTGGTCTGAGGGAAGCCAGCCTGGGTCCCAGGTGCCTGCTGGTGGCTGGAGGAGGGAAGCAGCCCAGGTCCTGGGTGCTGGAGGGAAGCCAGTGCCAGCAGCCAGGGGAAGGAAGGCCTACTCTTGCATGAATTTTTATGCATCAGGCCTCTAGTTGTAGAATAAAGCCCACTCTACCCTCAATGGACTGTTACATGAGGGAGAAAAACATCTTCAGCGGTTCTCAACCTGTGGGTCGCAAACAATGAAAATACATCCTGCATATCAGATATTTACATTACGATTCATAACAGTAGCAAAATTACTATGAAGTAGCAACAAAAATAATTTTATGGTTGGGGGTCACCACAACATGAGGAACTGTATTAAAGGGTCCTGGCATTAGGAAGGTTGAGAACCACTGAATTCTATGTTCTTTAAACTACCGCATTTTTAACTCCTTTGTTTTTATAGCAGTTTATTCTTTATACTAATAGATATAGAGGATATCTGGGAAAGGCCTCAGAAAAAGCCAACATATAAAGTGAGTCTTATAGGAAACGTAAGAGAACAGGAGAAGAGAAGGTATCTAAAAAGAAAGACCACAGAAGGGAGAGAGCATGAACGTATCAAAGAATGTAAGCAGTTTTAGTCTAAATATTTATACAATGCTTAGTTTTTAACTTTGTACAGTGTACATGTTTTTGTACTTAATACAGGGGTAAAAATTTCTAGAAATACCAAATGATATTTACACTTAGTAAAATTTACAATTAGTAAAAGTGTAAGCATTTCTAGAGCTACCAAAATAATAGGTAAATTAATTGTCAAACAGGGTTTTGTTAAAAGTCAAATTGAGAATTAAGATATTTCTCCTCATATCTAGTCAATTTGCAAAGCAAAAAGATATTATTACCAAATAGTTTTCCTATTACAAAAGTTATTCTAAGAAACACACAATTTTATTAGTTTAATGTTTTTTTATACCTACCACACAGAGCTCAAATAAAATGATTCCTAGAGACCATACATCTGATTTGGGGCCAGAAGGCAATGGTTTTTCACTTGGCATATGATCAGTCGTTTTGGAAATTCCTTGTGCAATTACCTCAGGTGCCAAGTATGATGGATACCTATAATGATATATTTAAAAAATGAATAATTACTATGAACAACAACAAAGCTAGGAAGAAATAAAGAACATTTTATGTTTCAAAACAGTATTCATTACTTTGAATACTAGTAGAAATGTAAAAATGTTGTGATAATATATAAATTAGAAGCTAAGACTCTCCCATCTCTGTGCTTCAGTCACTCATACATAACATACTCATGTACATGTAAACTTGACCACCCATCACCACTGCCCTACAAGGCAGCATACTATACACATTACTCTATATATGCCATAGAGATCATTCTACAACAATAAGTATAGCTTTGCCTCATTCTTTCTGAAAACTGTCAGAAACTGTGCATATGTACTTAATTTATTTGAGCAAACTCTGATGAACATTTTGAAAGTTCCTATTATAAACAATGTTGAAATGATTATAAATATTTCATTTCCCACAAATATATGTAGAGATAATAGACAAATTTCTAGATGTAGCACTACAAAGTCATATGGTATATGCATTTAAAATTTATACACACGCACACACATATACACACTCATATCTCTGTATATAAAGCCTAAGCGACCATTTGACCAGTCACTATGACGCACGCTGACCACCAGGAGGCAGACACTCAACGCAGGGGCTCCCCCCTGGTGGTCAGTGCGCTCCCACAGCAGGTCAGCTCAGCTGACCAACAGGTGCAAGATGCAGGCTCATGGCTGGTGAGCACAGCTGTTGCGATGCGAGCCTCTCCCAGGATCACTCCCCCTGTGTGCCCCACCTTCATCCAGACTGGGATCAGACCGGCACCGCACCGGCATCGGGACTGACTGGGCGTGAGCCCGTGCCTGTTTCTCGGTCATGAGTGTGCTGGTATCAACCTAGAACAGGCATGCGGAGACAGCAGCAGAGCAGCAGCAAGCCAACTGAGCAGCAGAGGTGGCAGGCACAGTAGGGCTGGGATGAGCAGGAGCGACGCCTGGCCCGAGCTCAGGCTCCTCCCCAGCCATCTGCTGCTTCACGCACTAATGCATCCCTAGGGGGAAGTTGGACTGCCGGTTTCCGCTGATTGGCCTCCATTTTAGAATATGAATCCATGATAAACTGTTAATTTTCCTGCATTTAAAATAGGATTGAGCGTGTGCCGCACAGAGATGAAATCCATAATACTGCATTTGTGTGACTCGTGTCCTTACATTTTGTCTAGTATTATTGTTGATTACACTGTTGTCTCTGAGTCTTAATGCAATATCTGTTCCCCAGCCTTATTCACCATGTGGAAAAAGAATAGGATACGTCAGTGCATCTAATG